>NW_017731974.1:467812-528829 GCF_001890085.2 Hipposideros armiger | reverse complement strand
TATCTTCTCCCATTCAGTAGGCTTCCGTTTTGTTTTATTGATGGTTTCTTTTGTTGTGAAAAAACTTTTAAGTTTGATGTAGTCCCATATGTTCATTTGGGTTATTTCTACTTTTAGCTATTATGAATAGTCAGTCGTCTGTAAACACTCACGTACAAGTTTTTGTGTAGACAAATGCTTTCAGCTCTCTTGGGCATATACACCTAGGAGTTGAATTGCGGGGTCATATGGTGACTAAACTGCCAGACTGCTTTCCGTAGTGGCTGCACCATTTTGCATTCCCACCAGAGTGTACGGGCGTTCCCATTTCTCCACATTATAAGGGATGTTTTAACAGAAGACATGATAAATGTCAAAGTGAGGCATATGAAACCATAATCTTTATTTATTGGCAATAAGCTCAATAAACTTTAAACTTTAAAGATTTGATTGATTCAATCTAAAAAGTAGTACGTATTTAAAATGCATACTTTTACTTATAGGCATACAAATCTAAGTAATATACAGGAATAAAACTTAAATGTACAGTGCAAATTTATCCCACACATTTTTAAAAGTGATGGATAACAAGGGTTAATGTACTTGAACAAAAATTTTAGGTTGGTAGGGTTCAACTCTTTTTCCCAAGATGCCCTTCAACACATAAGTAAATTAGTCAACACAGCTGGATAGGTGGGGATAAGGGTGTTGTTTAATTCCACTTTCTGGAACTATCCATATCTGACCCTTGGCTCAGCCAAGACATCCTGTAACATATATAATAAAGCAATAAACAATGTAGCTGGGATATGAAAAAAATAAAGCACAATAATATTTACCCATGACAAAAAGGCATAGAGGTGCTATTCAAATACTACTTCGCAAACTTCATGCACTGTTTTTTTTTTATCGCCACTCTTCCTCAGCAACCTGACAATGGAAGGTTTTTAAGGGAGCAAGTGCTTGCTTTTCAGTTACCTGTCCCTTTCCATTGTCAGGTGAATTTTTGCAGAGCCATAGGCCCTATGGGTAGGTGGTTAAAGTTGATGTAATTTGAAGGGTATACAAGGCTTTCAAAGGGTATCTGAGGCCATGGGTGCATGTTCGTTCATGCCTCTGTCTTCGCACTGATAGAATCTTTTTTTAGAAACATTGTGCATAAGACAACTTTTTAGAACTTTAAAATACATCTTAATTTTATATAATGAAGTAAATCTTTCATAAAATAGAAATGACCAAGAGATTCTAAGATATCTGGTACATTTATTCTGTAGTTTGGAATTAATTCTATTATGTGAATTTCTGTCAAGGAAGGGACTCAAAAATCTTATCTGTGGATAACAAGCCATAAATTAACAACGTGCCCTTAAGGACCTCTATGAGCCTGGCAGTGGCTACTTTTCCATTCTCCTACCACTTTTCTTGCTATTTGCTGAGTGGCTTTGTGTGTCTCAGCCTTACCTTGAGGCTATTTTGGAGTCATCTGGCTTCTTCCTCAGATTCTAATTAGATGGAATGGCCTAGGTTCACACCATTGGGGAGTGAGTAAGATGCTGTCTAGTTTGTATTTTTGTTCTGGGCATTGGCGGGAAGGAGGTCCTAAACCCATCAGAGGCAGTGAATCATCATGTTGAGCACTCTATGAACACTTCAGGCTTGTGGGATGATAAAGAATGGAGTGAATGTAAGTGGAAAATTCAGGAGTTGGAGCAAGCTATAGTTCCTTTACTTAAGGTTTTACATTTTTGGCAATTTGCCTTCTGTAATATTTAAACTCAATTCTACTTTGTTTCAAGCATGGTTTTCTAAAACTATGTCTACATCAAGTGAAAACATGAACTCGAAAGGTTGGAAAATGGTGAAATTTCTTTCTTTTTTTTTTACAAAGTTTACTTCATCATTATGAGATTCTCTCAGTTGTGCTCTTGTGTGACATTTCCATTCACAAATGTCTTGAAAATAAATGATGACTTTACAGGAGTCACCATGGACAAAATACTGTATCTGCCCAGTCATTGCTGGCCACTGTTAGTACCATCACCATTCTCATCTGTATTGTTACACGCTCAGACCTGCCGGCTGCCCCATGCAAATGCCTGGATGTTTTTTTAATCAGACATTCTCTTTATTCCCCATCAAACATTTCCCTGTTTAAGGTTTACAATTAGAAAAAACTGTAAACCATCTTGATTTTAAAGATGGATTTTTCTTCTGGAGCATTTACCTTATGTGGAGAAGCACTTACTCTATATTGATGAATACAGGGCTTACTCCATTTACGTGATGTGTAAAAACTATTTTTAAATTGGCTATAGATGTGATGCAGTTTATAAATTCCATCTCAAAAGTACTATGTCTATTTTCTTGTGTTGCTGAATTTGTAAACATAAAAGTTTACTTACTCATAATTCTCATGATTGGAAATCATAATGATTTGTATTTTTTTTCATATATCTACCATATTACTGGGTTGTTGGAAAAGTCCTGACGTATTCTGTCTATGTTTTTCATAGGTTATTTATATATATAATGAACAATAATCAGTCAATGATATATTGCCCGTTTTGTTTGATAACATTTTGCCATCTTTCAGTGAGCTTCATAATTCCTCGTTCATAGAAGGACCTGTCTTTATTTGCAAGAAACTGAACAAGGTGCTGATTTACAGCCTCATCTGAATTAAACGTTATACCATGCAAGGAGTTTTGAAGAAAGCAAAACAAGTGGAAGTCTGACAGCACAAGGTCAGGCGAGTATGGTGAGTGTGACAACACATCCCATCCAAGCTCCAATAATTTTTGACGGGTGATCAAACTTGTGTGTGGTCTCACATTTTGAGATGGAACACAACTCCTTTACAATTAACAAGCTCTGGATATGTTTCTGGATGATGGATTCATTCAAACTGTCCAATTGCCAACAGTACACATTCGAATTGATTGTTTGGTTCCTTGGTAGAAGCTCGAAAAACACCACACCTTTAAAATCCCATCACACTGAGAGCATAACCTTCCTCTGATGAATGTCTGCTTTCGATGTCGTTTGAGGTGAATCATCACATAGGGACCAAGACCGTTTTCTCACCACATTGTTGTCCACAATCCACTTCTCATCACCAGTTATCAGTCGCTTCAAAAAAAGGATCATTTTCCTCACGTTTAATGAGCATATTGCAGATGTTTATACATGCCGTCAAATGAACTTCTTTGAGTTCATGCGGAACCCAAATATCAAGCTTGCTTACATATCCCAGCTTCTTCAGGAGGTCGTGAACACTTGAATGATGGATGTTCAATGTTTCTGCAATCTCTTGTGTTGTGTAACGTGGGTTTGACTCAATTGATGCCTTTATTTTGTTGTCATTAACCTTGGTGGGCCTCCCTGATCAAGGAGCATCGTTGAGATAAAAATGACCAGCATGGAATTTCGTGTACCATTGTTGGCACTGACGTTCTTGTAGAGCATTGTCACCATAAACTTTACGTAACTTTTCACAAGCTTGACACGCGTTCTTCCCTTTATGGAAGTAAAACAGGAAAATATAGCAAAAATGCACAGTTTGGTTTTCCATCTTCAACTTGTTGTAAAATCTCCAAAACTCAACCAAATCGCTCAATTTTTTTTAGAATGAAGTAGAACTATCAGCTGTCAAATGACATAGCAATAACATAGATGCAAGTGACTCTAGTACTTCCAAAAATAAACTAGTGCCATGCATTGCAAACACGCATCATGACTTTTCCGACAACCCAGTAGTTACCAAATTGATGATTCAGGGTCACTGTTATAATAGGGTTTATTTTTTAAATCATCAAAGATCAAATTTTGACCATATTTATATAAATATTTAACTCATTTTATTTTAGCATGAAAATTAGGCTTCAGAGAAGTCAAACACCAGACTTGAAGATCAGCTTCTAGTTCTGACCTTGGGTAAATTAGTTCATCTCTCTTAGCCTCACTTTCCTCATTGCTCTTTTATTGCTAATCATATAGTTCGTAGCTTTGTCAGGAGAATTAAACAAGCCAATAAATGAGCATATCTGGCATATCATGTGTACTTAGTACACGTGGCCTGTTGTTGTCAACAGCAATGGCAACAATAATAATACTTTGGAAATAGTATTCTATGTGGGACATATGCTGTAATCTTTATTAGACAAATAATGTGATACCCCATTACTCAATTATTATACCTTTTATTATACAGGTATTATATGTAGCTACACATGCATGAGCATACACCCACACATGCAAACACACACTCAAATGTCCATGCATCTTGCACCGGAAGTTTTTACAAAGAAATTCTAGAATTTAAACCCCATATTTGGATATATATATTCTCAAGGTCAGTACTTTCACACATCTTCTCAAATGTAGGAAGAAACATGGTCACATAACTATGCTATACGGTGTATTGTCTCAAACTTGAAGACAATTCCAGCGGACTGAACACTGTCTTAACCTAGGGCACCCATGTTTTATAGCTCCCTATTAATTATGTCAGGAAGGGCTCAAGGCCAAGCTTGTATTAGCTGTAAGAAAGAAAGAACTTTGCAAAGAGTAAAAAGCGGATTTGACTCTGGGGCAGCACCAGGGTGCTTTGTTTCGCCTCTTCAACTTACACACATTACATACACTTCACACAAAGTCCTATAACAACATCACATAGCTAAATATTTAACACTAAACAACATATTTCAGTGGAAGCTTTCATACTGTCTATGTGACGCCCTCTTAAACGTGGCACACTCATATTTTAGTCTATTAACTAGTTCTAGTTTTACATACTGATGCTATAAAATGGGTTTAATAATTTTTTTCACTTCAGCTAATGACTTTATTTCCCAGGAATGACTAAGTTATTTCTTTGTCCTATACATGCAGTTTAAATATGCTTCAAAAGAGCTTGTTTACAAGTGTTCTTTTAAAAAGGAAAGTCAAGTGAAAGCCATATTTTTATCTTTTTTGGACAAATCTTTGTAAATTTTGAATTTGAAGAGTCATCTGCATCATTATACTTCACTTGCCTATTAAAAAATGTGTTCAGGGAGACCCTTGAGACCTTAGAGACGAGACTACTTTGTAAGAAACAAGCATAAAGCCCAATGCTGTGAGTGCTAGTGGGTTTTGAAAGGAGGCGTTAGCCTCTTGTTGTTTTTGACCCTTGTTAAAACCTGGAAAGAGACAGTCATCATCAGAATTTGTGATGTAGACTGCATGCGGATGATTTTGCCTCTGGGAAAGTCAGAGCCACGCCAAAATCACTCCTGGGATTTTGAAGTCTAAAGTCACTTGTTTGGCTCTGGTCTCTAGAGGACTCAAAAATGCTATTCACTGGCCAGTGTGAACAGTGGTTGAGAAATAATATGCTGTAACACTTATTTCCATAACTTTTTTAAGATACAGAAATTTTTCTACATTGCTTTTCAGGCACTTGAATGGCAACTCTTGGTAGGGTTTTCAGGTGGGACTTGGAAATGAAGAGGCCAGTACATAGTTCAGACATCTCCATGACTGTTTTTTCTCTCAGAGTGCTCTTAAGCACCCTGTTAGTCTTTTGAACAAGTTGGGGTTTTTTTTTTTCCCTTTGATAAATAATCGTGTTATCATGCCAGCATGAGATCAGCTTTTGTTAAAACACCCAAGCAAAACCATCAAACATTACTAAATCCTTTTGGAGACACTAGAAGAAAGCAAAGAGAGCTAAAGTTCATTCTGGGATGTTGAGATTAGGACTGGCATTATTTCCCTATTTAGATCTCTTCTCAACCATGAAAAGTCATATACATTGTGTTAATTTTTCTCTTGCTGTCAACTGGGTCTCTAAGCTTCTGTTCAGAGGCACCTTTTCATAGAAAGTTTCATTCTCCCAATTTAAAAAATCCTTTATTCACTCAACACATGTTTATTAAATACTTAGTATGTGTCAGCCACTGTTCAAGTTCTCAGGATACATCAGTGAACAGACAAAGCTCCCTGCTCTCATGGTGCTTGCAGCTAGCTCACACAGAACATTTATCTTATCTATGCTCCATAAGGCCCAGCCTTCAGCATGTTTAAAGGGTCCCTGTGGTCCAAAGGGGTCTATTACAAATTGCTTGTGGTATGGCTGTATATTCACTAACACACTACACTTTGATATGCAGAAAATATTTTAAAAATTTTTGTCTTAAGATGTGATCCAATCTTCCTTATGTGCCTCTGCCTGGTAGAAAATGAAAACAAAACAAAGTAGCTAGATTTTTTTCTCATCCAATGTAACCATTTAATCATTACTGTTGGATAACACTTAGTCTCTAGATTGAAAGAAAGAGGGCGAGAGAAGAGACAGTGTATCAGACACTAATTTAAATGCTGGAAGACTATTTGTCAATATTTTGTGCTATTCTTAATTCAGTGACTATAGACACAGCACACTGTAAATCTAATCTCCATTATTGACATTTCTCCCATTGGTTTCTTAAGTCTAAACAATCAACAAAACAATAAGTCAAGCCCTGACTGTAGCATTTGCATTTTCCCTGGTGTCAGTACTTCCACCATGGCTGATTTCAAGCTACCAGTGTGACGTCACTGAACGTAGAAAAGATGTGCAACAGCTCACCATTATGTAATATATTTCTACCAAACAGATACATTGTCATAAATAACTTCAAGATCATAGATACTAGTAAACAGGTAGTAAAAGTAAAACAATTAGGAAGTGATGAGTTTTGAGTATTTATTACCCTTGTTTTTAATATAATTCATTTCATTATAAATTTATATAACAACTTTTAATTATGGCAGTGTTTGCTAACTGGCTGCAAAATTTCTAAAAATTTAACAATCGACTCTCACAAGCCATTATGTCAAGCTAAAACCATAGTAATCACAAATGATCTCTTTAATTCCCTTGTCACTCTCCTTCACTCCAACAGCAAATCATGTTGACTTTACCTCTAAAATATCCATATCTTGAATTGCTCCACTGCCCTACTACTATCATAGTTCTCATCGCCATTACCTCTCACCCATATTCCTGCGAAAGCCTCTTAACTGTTCTCTTGGCCTCCACTCCTAATGTGTCTATGGCTCAATCTCTACATAGTAACCAGAGTTGTGTTTTTTAAAGGTGTGTCTCATCATACTACTTCCCATCTTAAACTCTTCACCATCTTCCCTTTGTCCTTAGAAGAAAACCCAAGCTCTTAACATGACCAGTAAAGCCCAGCATCATCTGACTATCGCCTCCCTTACAACTTCATCTTGCCATTGTGCTACCAAAGCACTGTGTTCCAGCCCACTGACCGTTTTTCTTTTCCTAAAGCACACCTACTTTGTAGCAACCTCAGGACCTTGGCTCTTAGTCTCTCTGCCAGGAATGCTATTCCCTCGCAACATTCCAGGGATGACTCCTCATCAGGCCCCAGTAAAATATCATCTCTGTGATGGTTGATTTTATGTGTCAATTTGACTGCACCATGGGAGGCTAGATACCTGGTTAAACATTATTTCTGGGCTTGTTAGTGAGGGTGTTTGTGGAAGAGAGTAGCATTTGAATTAGTTGACTGCGTAAAGCAGGTGGCCCTCCCCAATGTGGGTGGTCATAATCCAATCTGTTGAGGCCGTGTAGGGAACAAAAAGGCAAGGAAGTTTGAATTCACTCTGTGAGACTGTTGGAGCTGGAACATAGATCTTTAGCTTTTGGTGCTCCTCGTTCTCAGGCCTTCAGACTTGGGCTCAAATCTATACCATCAGCCTCTGATTCTCAGGTCTTTGAATGACACAACTGGCTTTTGTGGTCTCCAGTTTGCAGATGGCAGATTATGAGACTTCTCAGCTTCCATGATCACTTGTGCCAATACCTTATAATAAATCTCTCTCTCTGTCTTTCATCTGTGTGTGTGTGTGTGTGTGTGTGTGTGTGTGTGTGTGTGTGTAAATATATTTGTTCTATTCCTTGGAAAACTTAATAAATTGTCCTAGGAGAGGCTTTCCATGATTATTTTATCTAAAGCGCCCATCCCCCCATGTCAGCCCTCTCTGTCACGTCACCTTATTCCTGTTAACGTGAGCAAATTACTTAGCTTCTTTATGCTTCAAACATATAATTTGTTAAATGGGAAGTCTCTGCAATACTTTCTTCGTAAGGTTATGAAGATCAAATGAGTTAATATATGTAAAGCACTTTGGATATCGCCTGGATCATATTCAGCACTATATGTTTAGCTGCTGATATTATCATAGTTATCATTCCTGTTATTGAAGTATTCAGAGTACTTATCACTGCCTAAAAGTATTTTGAGCATTTATTTGTTTGCATGTTTATTTTCTGTCTCCTCCATTGGAGAGCAGTGACCTTGAATGACTTATACATTGCTGTGTTCACCTAGAATAGTGCCTGGCACACACTAAGTATTTAAATGTCTTTTCAATGAATGTGAGTATAAATGAATAAACACAGGAACTGATGGTAATACCATTCTGAGCCTTGGTTTATTTTTAGAAAAAATTATCAGAGGCTTGTAATCAGCATGATTAAAAGGCACAGTTTTATCTGTAGATGGTAGATTTTCCTTGATTTCTGCCACGTATCAGCAAGGACTTCTGTGAATTTAGTAAACTTTAAGTTTTGAGAACTAGTAGTTTAAGTTTATAGTAATGGCCAAGCCCAGATGCAGAACTAGGAGCTTGGGATTCCTGAAGCAACCTGATGCTTGGGGGTCCAACGGCTCAGAACCTTTGTTCTTCTTAATGAAGAGGCTCCACAATGGTTATCTTGTGTGGAAGAACTTGGAGTAGCCTCAGGAAGGCTTTCAACCTTTGCATTTTCAGTGGTTGTCTTTAGAGCAGATATATTATCTATGGCAAAAACCTTATCGTGAGCTCACCTATCTTGAACCTGAGCAGTTGCTCAAGAAGGCAATTTAGAAAGGCCCGTTTCCATATTTTTCATTTTTATTGAGATCCCTGATATGTCAAAAGATGGTAAGGTTCATGAAGATTTCTGCCACTCTTCCTCTGTTGATCTGGAAAACCAAGTTTCTTCACTTTGCTGTGAGCTTTTGGAAGACAGTATTTCTTCCTTGTTATTGTACATTGAGTACCAAGCACTGGCTACCTAGCATTGAATAATAATCTATGGATGAAATACAGGATTCCCACGTTCAAAACACTATCAAATTACAGTATGGCACCTGAAATCCTTTCTAAAGCAGGGACTTGGTGAAGCTCTGTGGAGCTCTAGGGGTCAGAAATTCTGAAAAATCCCCCAGCCCTTCTTTACCAATTCCTCTTAAGGAAGCACTGAGCAAAAGAAATCAGGCTTCGGAATCAGACAGATCTGGCATTAGATGCTGACAGGAGTTAAATGACTAGTTAAATGACCTTGAGGAAGTTACTTAACCTCTCTGAGTTTCCTAATCTTTAAATGGGAATAAAAATGGTACCTATGAGGATTAATTGAGATAGAGTATGTAAACATTTTAGTCCAGAACTTGGTATCTACTATGCTTTCAATTCCTGGACGCTGTTGATATGAATCTTGTGGAGTGTTTTGGGTTTTTTTGCTTTTTGTTTGCGTATTATCAGCAAGTGTACTGAGGGGCAGGGGTATGTCTAGAGCATAGTAGAATTAGGTCCTACACATAGGACTATAGCAGATCCTGGGCCAGAACTGTGTTAATAAAAAATGGGGTTTGGGTCTAGAAGTTGGGGCACTGTGATGGCAGGTGTGTAGTGAGGAAGTTGGGCATGACAGCATAATAACAGAGAAAGCAGTCTATGGAAGCTAGGAAAAGATTAGTTTTCATAGATGGAAAATTTTATTGGGAGTGATACCTGGATTTCTATCAAACTACCGGAGAGTTTCTATTCTTCACTGAATATGTATGTTTTAGAGAAAAAAAAAAAGCTAAACAATATTCTATGACCACTGAATTAGAACTTGAGAGTTGGCTGATTTTAAACTAATAACTAGTGTATTCATCTTATAAAGCAAGGCCAGCAGGGAAAATGTATTTTTTCTTGTATTGGATAGATCAAATAATAGAGAGTGAACCATGAGTTAAAGTTACTAGTCCAAACTGATCAGGGAAAGGCGAATCAGTAGATAAGGGGATGACAACTGAAGAAATTGTGAACATAGAAGAAGGGCCACAGATAAAGGGGATGGGAGCAGATATCTGAAATAGAAGGGGATAGTATTGTGTTGAGGGAGGGCAGAGGAAAAAAAGGAGATAAACAAGCCTTCTACAATTCAAAAGTAACCCTAGCTTTAGCCTTAAATGGCTATGCATACAACTTGAAAACCTCGAAAGGGACAAAAATCTTAACATTTAAGAAAATGTCCTTTGGCATAGTAATAGACTGATGTCCCTTGAATGGTTTTGTAATATGTGTGTAGGCGAGAGTAATTTGGCAGAAAGAAGAAGAGTTCATCTGAAAGAGGAAATTTGAGGTTAGAAGAACATTAAGACAAATCATTCACAATGAATGTAAAGGAAAGAGCAAGATTTAATAAATCAGGGGGACAAAGAATAGAGTTAACGTTAGTGATGACTTACTGCACATAAAACCCATTGTGCCAAGCTTTTCACATGGGGCATCACACTGATTATCACAACCTATAGAATGAGCCCTATGGTTAACCTCATTGAACAGGGCAAGTTGGTGACTTTTTTGTGGTGAGAGAGCTGGGAAGTAGGGAATCTGAGTTTTGTATCTAGGCTCTCTGAGACAAAAGCCCATGTGCTTCATAACCATTCAGCTGGAGTCCCCAAAGGGCTGAGAGGAGATGATGAAGATAGGGAAAAGATTGGGAAGGAAAGTTACAAAAAATTTTATGTTAAAGAATCTTAGAATAAAAGTAAGACACGCAAAGACTAAAAAGAAGAAAGCATCTATAAAAGAGTAAGGGAATTAATATCTATTGATCGCCTCCAATGACTCAGGTGCACATATATAATCTTCCATCACACAATAACCCGTTGAAGTAGACATGATTTCCATTTACACAGATGAGGAGAGAGAAATGCCGAGAAGTCACCCGTTAATTACTTAGTTTATAAATACCGGAGCCAGGATTAGAATCAGGGTCTGCAGCATTAGAAAGCCCACAATATTTCCATTTGAACAGCTGCCTTGGGAAAGGAAGTGCGAAGACTGGGTGTGAGAGAGCAGAAATGGCATCTCCTTCGAATGGTGGGGTAAAATGCAAATAAAGCATAACTAGAAAGACAAAAAAAGGAAACGAGAAAGGGAGGACCGCAGGGTGATAATTAGGTGTCACGCCACCTGTTTTTCCTTTGGCCAAAGAGTTCTTCAAGGCTCTGAGTGAAACACAAAGCAAACAAATGGCTCACAAAGGCCAACCGAAGACACTTCCATGGGTCATGGCATGAAATATTCAGTGATGTTGAAGCATGTGATTTGGAGAAATGCCAAAAAGTGACAAGAAAGAGATTCCAGACAATTGACATACTGCTGACTGCAACACATATTTCATAGGAAACAAATTTTTAAAAGGGGATGAATGCAGAGAGGAGATCAGAAAGACACTCTCTAAAGGTACTTGGTAGGCAGTACAGTTACTCTCTCGGATAGAGAGACAGAGCTGGGTCTGAAAAACAACCTTGTGAAGCTGGTAGGGTAGGTTTCATTATCACCACTTTGCATATAAGGAAACTGTGGCCCATGGGGTTTGAGGACTTGCCCATGCAGTACCTGAGTTGTAGAATCTAGGTGTCTGACTAAATCTAATGTGCTTAATCCTGTACCACTCTTCATTTACAGAAATATACTTCTAGTGGTGAATTTGAGGTATCACATAATGCGGGAAATATTTCTGAGCAGGATTCCTTGCCTTGTGCTATACAAGTAGCTCTTTTGTCATTTGTAGATGAAAATAACATTCGGCTCAGTCTTGTTAGTACTGTTTTATAGTTATGGTAGTGTTTTCCAGGTGCAGATTCACATAGAACCTTAACCTTGTGTTGGCTAATAGTTAACAAGGTGGATGCTAACTTCACAAAGTGATTGTGGGTTTATTTTACTGCACGTCCTTTTGTTTGCAGCTGTCCAGGATACAGTGATCCTCTGGAAAGCGATTCTTGGATGGCCAGCTCAATATCATTCATAGAAGTTAAGCTGATTGTTGGAAAATACACCCTCATTCCCAGATCCTGGAGTCTGTTTCACACTTAAGGCTATCTGAGTAAAACGGAGTGCATTATCTTTGGCTTATTGAGAATAGAGACAACTAATTTTGGCCCATAAAAATTCACTTTGGATATACTCATGATTATCAATGGCATGCTGATACTCTCGAGCTGTTTAGATGACTAATTCTGCTTTTCCTTTAAGGAAACCTGGGAGAATGCTTCCTCCCACCCCCACCCCCACCCCCATCCCCATGATTTCTGTACTATTAGGATAAATGGAAGACACTAGAAGTTGTGGTCAAAGTGAATTTGAAGTTCACTGTTGAATGTCTCTAGGTAATAATGTCATGGCTATATTCTGCATCTCTGCTTCATTCTGCCAGGGTAAAAGAAATATTCCACAATTATTGATGAGATTAAGCAGCTTACTAGCAACATAACACATCCAGGCTCTTCATGAAGAAATCAGCTATTTCCTGAGTCCAGATGGGAGATAAGCTTATTTCTCCTTTTAACACATTTTATTCAGGATTCAAAGTGTTTTTACAAGAAAATATTATGACTTTCATTATCTATACTCTCATCTATGATAAAGTCATCTTAAAGGGACAGTTACTTTATCTTTTTCCTTTGCTTAAAAATGTCAAACCCAAGGTGACTAGAAATGGAAAATAGGTTTTGTTTTAGAAGGCATAAAACATGTTTGCTTAGCAAGACACAAGTAGGATATTAATTAGTGTAGAAAAGATCTTCAGAATCTTAAATGCTAAACCCTATTCATCATTCAGCTCTTCCCCACAAACCTTCCTTCCTTCCTTCCTTCCTTCCTTCCTTCCTGCCTTCCTGCCTTCCTGCCTTCCTGCCTTCCTGCCTTCCTTCCTTCCTTCCCCCCTGTCTTCCTTCTTTTCTTTTTTAATACTTCTATATTTATACTTCCTTACCTACTCCCTGCCCTGGGCCTTCTCGTCCCCAGGACATGGTCATGTATGAGCCTGCCCTGCCCAGGTTCTATAAATAGACACGTAACTTTCCTGTCCACATCTGACATCCCCAGACGATAAGCTGGTCAGGATGGAAAAAGTTCAATAGCTTAGTTGTGGCACCTTTAGATTCTGAATGACAGAGGCTTCTTACCATGTGCATCACAGTATCTCTGACTACTATTATTGACTCTGAAACACCCTGGCGATTCTTTTTATAACCAGAGAAGCAGATAAGGTCCATTTGAGGGAGGCTGGATGGAGGGTCACTGCACAAACTAAGCTGAGAACCCCCAGCAAGTAGGGCTGCTCCCATAGCAGACCACTAGGTTCTCATTTAGTTTTTATGTCTAGGACTCTCTGATTTGCCCACTGCCTCCTACTAGCCGCATTAAAGCCAGGTGTTGTGAGTCCCAATTGAGTGCTATTGAAAAATTGGCCTTATACCATAGGCATTACATTGACACCTCCTCCTGCCAGTATAGCCAATGCAGCAGTCAAGCTTACAGGCACAGGGGAAGATATCTGGGGTCAGAATATCTTCCATTTCAAGTGACAGGACCAAGGATAGCCTGTCAGGGATAAGATTGGACCACAGTCTCCTTTGCTCTATTGCCTTTAATTAAGACTCCTTATGGACACAATAATCAGGATGGGTCCTACCAGCTCCAGGATCAGGAAAGGAAATCTTGCCCCATGGCCGGAGGCTGTTTTCACTCAGCCCTGGTTATACTGGATGGGGAGGAGAAGTGGGGCCAGCTGGAGTGCAGAACCAGTCCATGGGGTGTGACAGACAGATCAACAGAGGATACTGGGGCTGAGAGTTCTGGTCCTGCTGGAACATGCCCTGGATTGGAGGAGGGCTCTTGTAGGGCAGCAGAGAGGCCCCAAGGCTAATTCTCTGTCCAAAGAATTAACTAAGTCATTCCAGCAAGAGTTTTGCTAATACCCTAGAAATAATGGGTGGAGAAATGAGGAAACTGGGATAGGTAGTGCAGAAGACTAGGCAACATGACCAGGCTAGAGATTGGCCATGAGACTAACATGGCAGCGGTGGTGGTGGTGGTGTGTATGTGGGGGATGCACAGTGTCTCAGGGGTCTGGAAATATGGGTGTGTGCACTCAGATAAAGATCTCATGGGGCAGGTAGAATAGCACAGGGGGTAATAGCTGAGCCACCTTTGATTCTGTATATCTGGATGACTACCAGAGCTCTTTTAGGGTGGTGAAGCTTTCAAGAAGCAAGGTTCATCCTGTATCCATTCATGCAGTGAATCATGTCTACAAACACAGAAAAGTCTGATGTGTGGATGTAGTCGTAGGAACAGACGTGGTCTTTGAGTAGTCCTGTCCAGAGTACAGAATCCCAGATGGAGGCAGAATTTAAGGAGACAGATGTTCATTGAATGAGAAAAAAAAACATTTTCTACTATTCTGGCACCAACATGTGTTCCCTGTGTGGTATTCTCAGCAACCAGCACAGTTCCTGGGACATAGTTCTCTCTCACTGAATGAATGGTCCTTGCCAAGGGTTCCTTGCTAGAGAAGGGATCCCCTCTGAATGGATCTGGGTGATGAAGGCGATTAGCTTTGACAGCTGTCCCCTGATGAGCATTTGTAGATGCTTCTACCTATCTGAATGAACCTTTTCCTGGCAGCACTCTCAGCCCCTGATGGCAAGACTGGGAAATCTTAGCACAGAGGCCTGAGGGTACAGAAGGGATGGGAAGTTGAAACTAGATCTTCTCTGGGGTGGAGCAGGCACTGTGATTATCCAGGCTGCAGAGGACAAGTGAAATTCCATTTTGAAAGAAAGAAGCCAATAGCAGAGTATAGGTTTTGGACAGTCCATGATATTCAATATTTGATCCAGAAAAGAAAACAGAAAAATGCCCTTGTGTACAAATGGACATTTATTTTATATTCCTAATTTACCCCTTCCCCCAAATGACCTTTTACTTTCAAAGGAGCTCCCCATTTACTTTTTAAGTCAATTTACATTGTTTGCAGACCCAGGTAATCACTGCAATCTAAACACACACATACCATCGGTGTGTTATGTTGTCAGAGAAATTACTCTGCTGTTCAACAATAACTGCCAGGGCGAACTCATCTTTCCATCAAACTCTGTCAGTCATTTTGAGAACTGCAAGCAGTAGCATTCAATATACACCATAAAAATAAAGTGGTTTATTTTGTTTTCTTGATGAAAAAGGGAATGTGTGGATTTTTCCTTTATAGGTACAACTTGTCTATGAAAGCCCTTGCACCATTTTTTTCCCTGTATTTATAACCTGCTATTACCCTGGTTCCCCCTCACTTATCACCTGTACTGGTACCACTCTGGTCAGGGCCGTTATCATCTCTCACCTTACTACAAGAGCCTCAGGAAGGCCTCTCTGCTTCTGCTCTTCTCTTCTTCATCCTATTCCCAGCACAGCAGTCTGAGGGAGCAATTTAAAATAAAAGTCACATCCTGTCACTTCTCTGCTTAAAACCTTGCCCATGGCTCCTATTTCATTCACAGTAAAATTCAACGTACTGACCAACGTCTACACAGCGCTTCAATACCTGTTTTCGCCCCTCTTACCTCCAAACTCCTCCCCTGCTTTCTTCTCGTTCTTCACTCCCTTCCTGCCACTCAGTTTCCTAGCTGTTCCTTGAACACATCAAGGACCCTTAAGGGCTTTAGCGCTTCTCTTGTCCTGGGGCAGTCTTCCCCCGTGACAGCTTCTTGGCTCCCTCCCTCCCTCCTGCAAGTCTTTGCTCAAATCTTTGTTCTCAGTGAGGCCTGCCCTGACCACTCCAATTCTGCAATTTAGTCCCCGCCCCTGCACTCCTGATCCTCCTTAATCTGCCCTACTTTTCTCTCTCTCATTATTTATCACTTAACATACTTTATGATTTACTTATTATATTATTTATTATCAGTGTCCCTCTAATAACATGTAAAGCACACAAAGACAGGGATCTCTATTTTGTTCAAGTATCTAGAGCAGTGTCTGACATTTCGTAGGCACCTAGGACATATTGTTGAATGAATGAGTGAAACAAATGCACATTTTCGGAGTATATTAGTTTATTCTGATCTTTATCATCCTTCTGTGTAACGTATTACTAGTCAGTCCTTTTGGTCATACCCTCATTTGTTCTTTGGGCACCTGTCACTATCTCATTTGATCATCTTGTATGCAAATGACATCCAATGTTCCTTTATTTTGTTTTAACTTGAGAAAAATCATTTCCATATTCCCCCATGTAGTTGTGCTTTCTTTTTTTTTTAAATTTTTTAAATTGGGAAACAGTGTGTTTTTTCAGGACCCATCAGCTCCAAGTCAAGTAGTTGTTTCAGTCTAGTTGTGGAGGGTGCATCTCAGTGGCTCATGTGGCGATCGAACCGGCAACCTTGGTGTTATGAGCACTGAGCTCTAACCAACTGAGCGAATGGGCTGCCCCTGTGCTTTCTTTTTATAATTCATACATTTTGATGAGGCTTCAGGAGAGCCTCTCAGCCAGGTCCTGCTTTCGGGCAAGTGAAAAATCTAGTTTTCCAAAAGTTTGCTATTCTCATTCTCAGTTGATTGTTGCAACCAGTTTCCTCCTGCTGTTAAACTTGTGGCTCTCTTGCTTTAACTTAAGAATAAATGAGCTTCTCATTTATTCTTTCTAGACATGGGTTAATTCGTAAAAGATATTTCTTCCACAAAAGCTTTTCAGGGAGCTAAAGGAAGTAAAACTACCCCTCAGCATTCTGGTCTATAAATGAAACAGCCCCAACATCATTACTCTTTCTCCAGGGGGCATGATTTTTTTTCTGAAGACATGCCACTTTAACAAATATCTCAGAAGGTGGGACACAAATGTGTGCCTCAACAACGTACTGAATGCAACAGTTCACAAAAGCTCAAATTCAGCGGTGAGCAAATATTGCCTTTATAAGGAAACCACAGGAGAGCTTGGTTTAAAGGAATTTTGCTTGTTTGAAACAGCAAATCGTTCAGAGTTCTATTTCTGTTGGGGTGCTGAGGGGATATATCAGCCTGTGACTGTTGATGGCCATCTTGCTTTCATAAAGGGAAACCTTACCTGAGAATGACACCAGCAGAGAGGGAAGTAAGCAAAGCCACCAAGAGGTCAGGAGAGGTGATTCCTGCTGACATCATAGAGCACCCAGTTGTTCTGGTTAAGTCCAAGTACTACGTCACTACACACTTGTCAAACTGGAGGATGCACAACCCCAATTCTGTGCAGGGAAGATGCAAAACAAGAATACCCAATACATCTTTCTGAAGCATCAAGTTCATTACAAGATTTGGAAGAACCAAGTACTTTAATAAGAACTGTCCACATCCCACAGATATGGAAGAAAAGAAGAGCAGGGGAGAGGAGAAGGGCCCCAGGAAAGACAGTCCAGCCTCTGAAGTTTCACCCACGTGCGGGCCGAGTTGTGGACCTGCAGCTAGGGCAGCCTCTCCTCTTGTCCCCCAGGGGGCTCCAGGCTGTCCTCCAAGCTCACCAGGTATTTCGAATAAAATGCTTCTGAAGTCCAAGGTGATGCTAGGTGCCTTCCTGATGTGAATGCCGTGCAGAGAACGCCACGGCAATTTGCACACCTCCATCATCTGCTGGACCAAGTCTTCTCTCCCAGAGGCCCTTGCACACACAATGTATACGTCTTGCACTGTTGCCACCTGCAGCTGTTTGCCTCCAGCCTCTGGCCTATCTCCTCTACCATGTGGCTGGGTTCCCTGGAGCTCAGCCTCTTCAAATTTAGCATTTAAAATATAAGGAGCTTAGCTTGACCTTTCTAGAGTCTTCAGTTGTAGCCCTGCTCTGGCCATCCACAAGTTAAATGGCCTCTACCCTCTTCCATTTGCCATGCCGCTTCTTGGACAGCCTAAAGCAGAGCTTTCTCAGAATGAAGCCCAAGAACCTCCTAGCCACCTGGTTCCTTCGGGAGTTCCACTGGTGCTGGTGCTGGTGTTGCTGTGGGTGGAGGGGGAATCTCCAGGGCCACGCTGGAGGGCTGGGCTGGGGGTGACAGTCCTGGGTGCCAGACTAGGTGAGGGAGTGGCAGGCTCTTTTGGCCTTCTTCCCTGACTTTGTCGGGCTGCTGATCTGCCTGGCAGAACCTGGAGAACTCTGGCTGAACCTCCTGAGTTGGGGAGGGCCTATGGCTGTCGGTGTCAGGGCAATGGTGCAGCTCTCCACTTTGGGTTTCTTCATGCTCAAATGAGGTATAAGCATGTCCATTGCGCTGTTGTGTCTCTTGCTTTTTACTGAGTCTGGATCTGGTCCCACTCAGACCCCAAACTCATCATCTCCTCTGTCGCCCAGAGGTCCGTGTCATCATGGGGTGGCTCGCTGTAAGGCCTGACTTCGTCCTCCTTGCCCACGTTTAGCCGTGGCCCTGCATAATTTCTTTTCAACTTCCTCTGTCCCTGAGGTTGAGGTTGTCAATTTCTTTAATAGCTTTTCCAATTCAAAAGAAATGAAAAATAGCACAAGGTGTTTCCTGCTCAGCATCCACTGTCACAGTTTCCAGAAGTTCTTTCCCATAAAGGCAGGGTCCCAGTGACCATCTCCTATAAAAGCACTGCTAGGCTCCACACATTAATATCTACCACAGGGTCCTCATAGTTTTGGCCCAGGAAGAGTTCTGGGATAGCATAAGAGGGGCTGCTTAACTTACTGCTGCTAAACTGAGTGCTGAGTCCAAAGTCCTCAATTTTGATGTTCATTTGAGCATCACATAGCACCTTCTGTGGCTTCAGGTCCCTGTGGATGATGCCCCTCTGGTAGCAGTACAGCACAGCGGATGCCAGCTGCCGGAAAATGCTCTGGGCCCTATTCTTGGTCATGTCCCCTCCACTAAGGTGCTCCACAATGAGGAATAATGTTTCCTTGGTGTCAGTCATATCAAATAACTTGGCTATGGATGGGTGAGTCAAGGGCTCCTTGCAGTGGACCTCCCTCAGTGGAAGTCTCTGGAAGCTGGAGGAGCCCTGCTGATCTATGACCCGATAGCCACCTCTGACACGATCAGAACGTGCAGGCCTGACCTCACCGTGGTGAAGCTGCCCTGGCCAATGATCTTTAGGAGGCTCGTAAGGGCCAATATGGGTGTAGTTCCTGGTCAGCAGAGATGGCATTTCATCCTGTTTTCGTGAGACCATTAAAAAAATCTGACCAACAAGACTAATTGGTATTTAAGAATCCAGTGGTTGTCTATGTTTCTGGAGACACAATACAAAAATGTGTGATTTTTTTTCACATTGATAACTGAAAGGGAATGAAGTCAGAGCTATACAGAATTGAGCTCTTATATGTTCTTTTTTTTTTTAGCTGAGCCACCCTGCCACCTGTTGGCAGCTCAGCTCAGGCTGGGACTCAAACCGCTGTTGCTTAGAGCTCACACTCTTGAGTGAGCTCTTAACCAACTGAGCCACTCGGCCAACCCTAAGCTCTTATATGTTCTTGAAGTTAAGCTGAAATCAATTTATATAAGAGTGTTAAATAACCTTAGGATGTTAGGTCATTCAGACGACCAAAATATATTTCTCATTAAAAAACAACAGCAACAACAACAGTAAACTATTCTTGGCAGAAGGAGAAATCCCATTAAGCTACAGCTTCAAAATGATCTGAAAATTTGGGAAGATGAGTTAATATGTTATCTGAAAAAAAATATACAAAGCTACACCCACTTGAAGTTGATAAGTGGGTAAAAGGATGTTTAAATAGAATTGAAAAGAGAAGAGGATTATGTAGACTCAAATACTGTATGTGTGTGTGTGTGTGTGTGTGTGAGAGAGAGAGAGAGAGAGAGAGAGAGAGAGAGAGAGAGAGAGAGGAGAGAGAAGAGAGAAGAGAGAAAGGGACAGACAGAAAGAGAGGCTGCTAACCAAGAGAAAAAGAAAAATTGAGGCCTGGAACTTTAGAAACTAAAATGTAAATATGGCCACAGCATCACAGCATGAAGTAACTGAAAGCAGTCTTTTCTTGGGCAGGTTTAAACCTGAATGATAGTTAAACATGGGGAAGGGAGTGAAACACTGCTGTTTTCAAGAAGGCAATTAATACCTTCTCCATGACAAATTGTTAAGGTAATCTGAAATGGCTCTGACACCCTCAAAGCCAGAGCAGGTAGAATTGGGTGAATGCCAAACAGAGGAATAAGTGAGAAAGTTTTCCGTTCATAATGAGAAAAGCTTGACTATAAGTGGGCACCTCTGTTACTTAGAGACATATATATTTTTAAATACTGACATAAGTTGTATATCATATCTTAGAACATTGATAAATCAATAACATTGTGCCTAACATCCAACAATAAAAAATATAATTGAACTCCACTGCGCTGAGCACTAAGATCACCAGGTGAACAAAAACAGTCCCTGCTTCCAAGAAGCTTAGGGGACAGAGAAATGTGCAAGTCATAGTGTATATCATGTGAGAAGATATTTTAATAAAAGTTAAATTTTTAAAGAAATAAAAGACAGACGTGGATGGCTTGCACATGAATGTAGTTTCTCTTAATTCTCAGGTCTGTACAAAGACCAGTAAGCTGATCACTCAACTGAAAGCCAGCAGCACTGCATACCAATGGTAGATACCTAAACTACAGACAAAGAGAATTCATCACCCCCTGTATCTCAAAGTGTGGTCCAGAGGGCAACCTGCATGTGAATCATTTAAAATGCAAATTCTTGGGATCCTTCTCAAGAACTTACTATATCATATTTACAATGTGAGGTGCTGGAGTTTTTTTGTTTGTTTGGGTTTTTAAAGATTTTATTGGGGAATTGGGGAAGGGAACAGGGTTGGGAAATTGAGGAAGGGGAATATTGTGTTTTTCCAGGACCCGTCAGCTCCAAGTCAAGTCGCCACTTTCAATCTAGTTGAGGGGGGGGGGGCACAGCCCACCATCCCATGCGGGAGTCGAACCGGCAACCCTGTTGTTAAGAGCAGGCGCTCTCACCAGCTGAACCACCCGGCCAGCCCTGGAGTTTTCAATGTAAAGATTCTCCAGGTGATTCTTAGGCGCTGTTTTAGAATCATGCTGTTTGAGCTTAACACAGAATGCTTTTTATACATCTGAACCTATGACGTGATGGCAAACATCAAAATACCCTACATTTATATCAGCTTATCTTCCAGGGACACTCTATTATTGATTTAATTCAGTTCATTGTCAAATATGAGCCCAAGTTCTTTCTTATTGTAGAGGCCTAACCAGTCTTTTCCTGTATTGCATACGTATTTTTTATTTACTTTTCTTTTCCCTCTAGGTATATTATTTTATACTTTCCCTATTACATTTCATTCTGTTGTTGTGAGACCATTAAAAAAATCTGATGAAAGCAACTTTGAATTTACCTTTTCTCTCTGCAGTATAAACAGCCCCGTATGATTTGGAACCAGTCACATATTTACTAAGCCCATGTTTGATTTCTTCTCTTCTTTCATTTGTAAAAATACAGACAAAGCAACCCTACTCCCCAGACCACTCTAGCCATAAGAGACCCACAGCCATCAGCCACTTTGGTTTCAGCCTCTATGACATTCCAATAAGGAGAAATGACTATTTTCTGCAGATGTAGTTGATTGCCCAGTTTATAAAAACATCCCATAAAAAAATACATAGAGCATGGGGGTCGGGAGAGATATAAACAAGAGTTCTTGAATGAGTATTTTTATTTGATGAAAAATTCTTAACTTCTAGTTGGAATAAGAAAAAGAGATGTGCTTTCTTCATATCTTAAAATTAAGGAATAATTTTAAAAAGCTCTGGCAGATGAGATAAGCTGCCTGTAAACCTTGTGTCCCAAATGCCACCTGTAGGAAGCTGGGGAAAGGGCTTCCTCCTTGTAGAGGGTTTACTATCCTTCCTGGACTGACCAAGTCCTCTGGCCTTCATAACATTTTACAAATCTGCCCCTTCTAGATTCTGAGAATTGTAACTGTAAAGGTGATATTTTAACGCTACGGCCTTTTTATGTATCCTAACTGAGTATTTTCAATTTTGTACTTATGTCTTGGAGCAATCTAATCACCTATGAAACAATTTAATACATAAAAAAATTAAATATATAGTAATGAATAAGACTAGTTGCCATTGTGCCTCCCACAGTGGAATGCAACCAGTTGGCGTTTAATAAATATTAATTATGATTATGACAGTTAGCCCCAGAGGCAGGGGACATGGCTTTCCTTTTCTCTGAGTCACCATTCCATCGGAAAAACGGCACTTTTGTACTTCAGTTTCACAATCCACAAAAGGAAATAGTTCTTGTTCATCATTATCCACCCAGGAGAGAGAAAGAAATGCAGAGGGATTAACTCAGTAATTGTCTCTGTGTTAGAAGGTGGCGGCTGGCCAGGTGTTCTCAGGCTCATCTGAGGAATTAGAATGAAATGTGTTTGAATTGGGAAGATTAAGATTTGATGATGAAATCCTGGAGTGCCCTTTCTGAACACTTGTAAACTAGGGCTTTTCTTTCTTCAGATGGCCATAGCAGAAGGTTGGATCAGATGACCTCTCCTAGTCTTGTCACTCTATAAGTCAATTTTAAGGAAATAGTTACTGGCCAGAGGTAATAAACGGCAAGGGTAGTTCTTTGGCATAGTGTCTTACTAAATATGTGGTCCAGGATGAAAATACTGACTATTTCAATGCCTGAATTCAGAAATTTAACTACCAAGAAATATGATTGAAGGTAACCACCAAAATTGCCAGCAAGGACTTGACTGATTGTGGCTTCTTTGACCCAGAAATCCCTGGACTCTGGAGCAAACTGAGGCCAGGTGGCCAGATCCATCCTGCTGCTGACTTTTGTACAGCTTGTGGACTAAGAATGGTTTTTACATAGTTGGAACAAAATTAAAATAAAAAAAGAATAACATTTCATGACCCATTGTAAACTGAATACATGCAAACTTCATTGCACACATATAATTTTAGTTGAACATAGACATGCTTATTCATTTATGTATGGTTAATGACTGTTTTTGTGCTACATCAGCAGAGCTGACAAGCTGACACAGAGACCATATGGCCTACAAAGCCAGAAATACTTATTCTCTGTCCCTTTACAGGAACAGTTTGCCTACCTCTGCTCTAGAGAATCTATCCAGAAGAAGTGGCCCACAAACCGTGCAATAAGCTTTTCATCACAGTATTATCTATGATGAAAAATATTGGGGAAAATGTAAATGTTCTCCTAGTATATAGGTATTATTAAATACATTGTGTCATATCCACTCAATGGAACTTTTCAAAACCATTAAGAATGAAAGCAATGACTATCTACCAATATTGAAAAATAAAATGGTTGTGTTAATTGAAGTGCGAAAAAAATCAGAGCACAAACTTGTATAACTGTATGATTATAGCCTTTAATCATTCAGTTAATTCACTGATCCAACAAACATTTATTGAAGGCTAGAATATTATTGAGGCATACACCATATGCATGATAGAAAACAAAACAAAACAAAAAAACAATCTATAAAGGGCTTATAGTGACTGGGTCACTAAAGTGATAGATTTTGGTGGGGTTTTTTTTCCTCATCTCTAGTTCTATCTTTTTTTTTTCCTGTATGATGTTTATGTTACTAACATATTAAAAATGTTATAAAAATATTGGATAAAGCATCAGAGTGCACAAAAGGCCAATAAGACAGATCCCTACAAGACTGAAACAGCCTGGTGGAGTTCACAGAGAATCTCTGACACTGGGGACTGTTTCCTGTTCTGCTCCAGCAATTTCTCAGTCTCTATCTCCTCATTTACTACATTGCTCTTTATAAAAGAAAAGAGCAGGCTTCCATGTAAAATCTTTTCAGCTTTCTATTCCCAGGGACCTACCCAAAGAGCCAATAGGCATGAAAGACTTCCCTTCATTCAAAATGGATACTCAAGCCTATTTACCAACAGTTGTACTATCTGAGCAAACTGCCACTTCTTCTCAGAGAAGATGTAAGTGATATTCTGCGTCCTTCACGATGACCAAAGAACTTGCACCGGAACAAGGTTGTGGGAGTTTTTCCGAAGTGGAATCGCTTCTCGAGCCCAGATACTGAACACTCTCAGCCAGGAAAATGACCATTAATTACATAACATTGCAGTCTTTAAAATAATAGTATCGCCATTCCTTACCATTGCTCTGTCAATATTTCAAGACACTAAGATAAAATTAATAGCAAGGACAATATATTCTTAGGATAAACTATGTGACTGGCACAAACACTGAGGGAAAAGGCACTAAGAAATTATTGTGCATCCATAAAAAGATGAAGAGGAGAAGTTTAAAAAATGCCAGAATAATCCAAAGAGCTATCCACCTGACCCCGTGTTCAGCGGCTGTCACGGCAGCAGCGAGACCACCTGATGGGGTAGTGGGCAAGCTCTGACGGACGCTCCACGCGAGGGACATCACACTGCATTATAGATGGTTTTCTTACTCCTGAGTACAGTTCTTATGCTGGTCAGATGCATCTATGTGGGGACTGGAAAACTGAATTACATCTAATAAGTATTTATTGAGCACCAACAATATTGGGGTCAAGAACAAACTGGAGGCGGTGTTGTGTTCTGGGGGGCAGGAGAGCGGTGTGGAGGGGTTGGGGCATCAAACTACCACAGCTGTGATTCAGATAGAAGGAGATGGTGACAGTAGAAAAGAGAAACCAGAGGAACATAAGAGACACGTTTCAGAGGAAAAACCTATATGACTTAGCAATTGATTAGATAGGGAACATTATATAGAAATTTCTCTGAAAGTGGAGTATGTGCCCTCGACATGCTGCAATAGCTAATACCGTGCCTCTCATGTGTGTAGCAGATGTAGTTTGAATGAACTTGGTTGAGTGTTGTCATGCTGGGAGAAATGTGGTACTATTAACAAGATTAAAATATAAAGAAAGAAAGCTATATTTTTAAAAGAAAGATTATAAGCCTAGGTTTTATAATTTAAGGTAAAGATGGATCATCCAATATCAACTACCTAGTTAGCTGATTGAAATTATGGAATTCTAGGGGAACTCCTGAAAAACATTCCTATGTTCAGCAAGCATTTCTTTAGTTTTGAAACTCCCAAAGAATAGAATCTGCTTTCTACTAACAATGTGTTACTCTTAGTCTCAGCTTTTCAAAAGTAGGTGGAAGGCTCTCAGTTAAAATGCAAATCAATGTTGTCCATTAAAATTGCCTGAATTTGGAGTAATGGGGGATATTTCTGCAATATATTAACGAGATTTTCTCATATTTAAAAAAATCCTTCCAGAAGTGCCCATTTGCCTTGAGAGGGCTTAAGAATGTTGTTGAAGTAATACAAAGGGCGAGGAAGGGTTAGTATTTAGCCTCTCACATCAAAATAAGATTTTCCAAAGGCAGTAATCATTTAAGCCAGACTTTGCCCAGAAAGAGTTTTCTAAACTCTATTAAATCAAGACTAAGCCATGAGAATGCAAATCATAGGTTTTCTTTGGTAGTGCAGAGAGTATTAGCTCTTCCCCTTAAGACAGCTAAGTTATGAGAATGGCTGACAAGAAAAGAAATTATGATATATAGTAAGTATAGAAGCTGATGCCTGCCCCTTCTGGTCCAAGGGAAGGATGACAAGCAGTTTAAGGAAGTCAGACATCAACCTCTCACCCGTATCTCCCATGTGATTGAAAACTCAATGAGTAAGGTTTTAGAAATATCAAGATAGGTATGTGGAAGCTGAAGGCATTTTGGACTAATGCCTTACTTTTCTGAGGATATTGTGGGAGAGGCCATGGCTTCTAAAAAAAGCTCTGGCCTCTGGCTTGATGCACATCCAAAATGGCATGAGGAAGATGGCATGGGGATAGCAGTATGGGCCAAGAGATGAGTAACTGGTCCCTCCTGCCCATATATGTGACCACAAAGAGGACCTTTTGTGAGGGGGGTCTCACAGGTGCATGAAAGAGCCCATAGACCAGCAGAGGCTTCTTAAGGACAGAGAGGAGAGGCTAAAGAATGTTGAAGACTTAGCAACAAATGATGTGGACCACAAGCTCCAGAGCTGGGAACTCAATTTTTATCTTCAAAAGTCAGATAGCATCTGTTTCACCTCAGCAATCACCAGTTCAAGAAGCAGTCCCCCTCAGCATCTCCCTTAAGCTTCTATAAGGATTCAGTAGCCTCAGGCCCCTTTCCTACACCCAGAGGAGGGAGCTGGCTTCTGAATGCCTGGGCACTTATCTGAAGTCATCCAAGCAGAACCTGAATTCTCTGAAGAGACTGCAAATGACTGGACAGGATTAACATCTGCAGATTAACAAAATAGGTACCCACTGGCCACCCCCACACTCCTCCAATTCTTGAACAATGTGGGGACTCATGCAGAAATCCGAAAAGTTACAATGAAATAAAGAAACTGCATTTCTCTGTATATCTGAGTATGTACAATATGAGTGTATAATCACCACTACTACACATCATTAAAATTAGGAGTTAAATGAGGATTGATTGCAATAAATTATTTTCAGTGTAACTCTATAAATCTAGGATAAAGCTGCGCTAAGAAACTTGTCTTCAAATGTATGGCATTAATTCCAATTGCTCTAAGCAAGAATTGTCCTATGCCATTAATGGATCATCTCCCCCTAATGACATTAAAAGCAGACTTCAGCATATAGTGCTATTTTAAGAGTCTTCATTTATTCACTAAAATCCAAACAAGTGAATTGATTACCACTATTGAAATCCTTTCAAAGTATCAAAGCACTATTAAAAAAAAATCTATACAAACATCCCTGAATTGTATGCTTCACCTCTTCACCCCTAATCATCTATTGTCAATACTTGAATTTTTCTCTGTCGTCTGTGATTTGCTAACTCCAAGTAAGTTAGAGGAAATTTGCTTCATTTCAGTATCTGATATTTTATTTTTGGAATTCATTGAATAAATACTTATTGAACAAGTCCCTCTTCCAAGTTAGGTATTTTTTCCCCCATTTTAGCCCCACTTATTAATCAGATGGGAGAGATTGAGAGGGAGACAGCTTTGCCCATTCAGCAATGGAAGTAATAATAAATGTAAATGCTCATCCTTTGTCAAGCATTATATGTAATTGTGATTGCTTTGTATAAATTATCACATTTCATCTTCACAGTAACTCTACAGGTAGATATTATTTTTATTTTATTTTACAGATGAGGAAACTGAAATGTAGAGACATTAAGTATCTTGCTCAAAAATCATATAGCTAGTAAGTGGCAGAGATGAAATGCAAACCAACTCAGCTTAACTTACTAGCTCTTTCTCTTAGCAGTATCTTTGTACAGCAAGTCCTTACTTAATGTCGTCAATAGGTTCTGTGACTTGAAGCAAAACAACATATAACGAAACCAATTTTACTACAGGCTAATTAATATAAACAAGAGTTAAGTTCCTATGGCATCTCATTAATGTTATAATGAAATGACATTGAGTGAAAGGATGTTACTCAAAGACCTACTATATTCTAATAGTTTGGTTGCCTTACTTCTCAATTGGAGCACTATAGAGCATACTATTATTGTTCCTTAGTTGCTATGGTACATTTTTTGGACTCCGTTTCTTTATTTATTCCACATGTGTTGAGTATATCCTAGGTATATGTCACTGTAGTAGGCACCAGGTGGGGGCTGGAACACAGATAAGGTTACAGCTTAGTAGAGGAAATGGATTTGTCAACTATCATACAAACAATAAAATTAGGACTAACTTGAGGTTCAAGGAATGAGCTGTGGAAACAACATTGAGGATGATAGAATTCTTCCTAGGGAGACTATGGAAAGCTTCCTGAAGGAGTGGAATCCAAAGTATAATCAGGAGAACCCTGGAGGTAGGTCCCTGAGACCCTTTCAGGGGGTTTACAAAGTCAAACCTATTTTCTTAATTATACTAAGACATTATTTGCCCTTTTTCTGTATGCAGCAGTATGTCCCCAGAGGCTGCTTGGTGTGTGTGCTATTACAACACAATGAATCCTGAGCAGTTATGAGAATCCAGCTGCCTTTCTTCAATCCAGAGATTTATGAATATTTAAAGCAATGCAAATGTTTTTACTATTTTTTTGTTTTGGAAATTATAGTGTTATTTTTTTTAATTTTTATGTTATATGAGTTTTTATTTGTTTTAAAACTGATTAATAAACATTTTAAAAGATCTCAGTTTTAACTTTTAATACAGTTAATTTCAATAGATATGACCCATGTAAACAAAATGTCTTTGGGCTTCTTAATAATTTTTAAGAGTATAAAGGAGTGCTGAAACCAAACTTTTAAGAACTGCTGGAACAGAGGAAAGAATATTGGATTTGGTGTCAGAAAACCAGCTCAGGCTTTACCTCTGCCACTTATCACCTCTGTGCATGGCGGAAACCATCTCAACACACCAAGTCTTGGTTTCTCACTCATACAAGAGGGTAGCAGCCCCTGCACTCGGCCTAAGTGTAGATCAAATGAGATAAAAGTATGTGACGCTGCCCAAGTCAGGAGAGTCTCTCATAATATTTGATGGGTAATAGACCCTGCTTGTTTCTGTGTAAAGTATATACATTCACCTTAGAATTTTAAAAAATGTGTATGAAAATAATTTAAGGACATGGTAAAAAATCCAAATATTCCAGAAGGATTATTTGTGTGTGGGAGAAAATGTCTCCTGGCCTTTAGGCCATCACTCCACTCCCCAGAGGTAAATATCTACCCTTATCCATTTCTGTTTACAGTTCCTCGGTAGTTACCATTAAAACTCTACATAATAGGCTTACTCCTCTATTTCTTGATTAGCAATTCTAGTGTCTAATGGGCCCCTGCTGTGAAAGATGAGGATTTGGCTCATTTGTATTATCCCTAATTAGATGCTAATTTATCATTTCAAATATAAACAAGATAATTAGGCATCTATTTGCTGCCCCACTACCTCTCCCTCTTCTACCCCAACTTTTTAGACAGTTTCTTGACTCTGCCCTATGAAAGAAGATACAACTTGATTAGCCTCCCCTCAGTCTTTACTCCCCTCTCTGCTTCCCTGTTTCTCACAATGTACCATTCACTTTGTCAAGGCTGATAGCATTTATTTTTTATCCTGTATCAAATTAGTTTTCCTGTATTGTGTCTATATGTTGATTGAAGTGTCAATGGACAGCATTTGTGTTACTGTGACTTTGTAAATCCTGTTCACTCCATGTTCTTCTCTACAGGGTCAAAGCCAGGTGTGATCTTTGTGCCACTTGAAGGAGAAGGTTTCTGGCCTAAAATATCCTGTTTTTTAAATCATTATATTACAAGGAATCTACTTTCTTTACTCTTTCTCATACTCTCTTTCTGAATCATCTGACCTCTTGTTCCAATTTGTTGGTTGATAGCTTCCAGTTCTCATTTGATGGATGCAATATCTTCGTTGATAGCCCTAAGGATACTGGATTGAAGACTTTAGCTAGTTCTCATCTGTTTCCCAAATTCTCCCTGTTCCTTTTAGAGGTTGTTTACTTGGATCCTTTTGTTTTGTGCTGTTGATTTTACTTATACATTCTGTGATCCTTGGTTGCTTGTTCATATGTAGACAAAGGGACAGGATATAATGACTGGTAGGTTTCTGGCGACTTCCAACTTCTAGAATTGGGGAAACTTTACTCTGGGGCATGACCTGCCATCTTAGCAATCTCTGTTTTATTTCCTTAGAAAAGAGCATGGGGATCGATGTCTGGGTGGAAGGTGAGGGTGTTTTTCTGCATTGAAGAGTGGATGTGGAGATAAGGATGATGGGTGCAAGTCTTCTCTAAAGTGATCTTTAGTTAAGTCCCCAGTTTTCAGGTTCACCTCTGAACTTTGCCCTCTCAATCTGCAGATTCAGAGCCCAGAGCTTGCCTAGGACTCTACTTGGAACCCTGACTCTAGAACCTACTCCTGTCAACCTGCTCCCTTCCTCTTTTTAATGTCCAGGTATTTGTGCATGTCTTTCATATGCAATAATTCCTTCATTTTCTCTTTACTCTTATAGGGTTATTCCTTTTTTCCCCCCTTTCTTTTTTACTTCTTTATGGCCATTTTAATAGGGTCTTGGGGAGGAGGCTAGGCAAATACATATGCTCAATCATTACCTTTTATCAGATGCCCATGGCGTTTCTCGTAGAAAGCCGTTTTAAGGATTGATAGACTAGCCATTGTACCTTCAAATTTTATGTTTCAAGAAATTTGGAAGCTAAATTCCAGTACATTAAAATATATTGCCCTGATCACTTTTCTTTTCTTTTCTTTGTTTTGTTACTATGTTGACTGTGGCTCATGTATGTGGATGATTAAACTTATATGGTGTCTTCAAGGATGAATAAAGATTTATTTAATACCATAAAACTGGTAGACAAGGAAAATTCATTTGCAGGCATCTCAAAAACTCAAATGAAGTAAGTGATACATGTGATTTCTGTATTAAGTTCACAAATTTCTTTTACTGGAACATCATAGGACATGGAAGGCAGAACTCTCATGGTTAAAAGCATCCTTGGGAAGAAATGGCCAGGGTTTCATTAGTCACCAAGAAAATTAATACCCCTTGTTTACAACCTAGTAAAGATGAAGGAAAAATAAATCAGGAAACTTCCTTGCAGTAGCTATGAAAAATGTGAGACGTTATTTGAAGGTTGAACTCACACTTTCAGGACACCATCACTAACTTACTATACACACTTGATCTTTAAATTCTATCTTAGTTAAATATTGATTGTTCTTCAGGCTCCACTTAAACTGAAAATACTGATTACATCTACCTATTTTCATTTTAACATCTTTATTGGAGTATGATTGACATATAATAAATTGCACTTATTTAAAGTGTACAGTTTAATAAATTTTGACATATGTATATACCCATGAAATCATCACCATAATCAAGATAACGAACATGCTCATCACCCTCCAAGAATTTCTCCTGTCCCTTTGCAGTCTGTTCTTTCTGCTCTTCCCCAGCTCCCATACCATCTCCCGGAAACCACTGAGCTGCTTGCTGCCACTATAGATTAGCTTGCATTTTCTAGGATTTCATAGCCCCGTATGTACTTTTTCTGTCTTGTTATTTTCTCTTGGAATAATTATTTTGCAATTCTGCCATGTGGTTGTTTCCACTTTAGGGCTATTATAAAGTTGCCATGAACATTTGTATACACGTCTTTGTGTGGACATAAGCTTTCGTTTCTCTTGGGCTGGGTCATATGGCAGGTGTATATTTAACTTTTTAAAAAACTTGTACTATCTTGCATGCTGACCAGCAGTGTATGAGAGTTCCAGTTCCTCCACATTCTTGCCATCCCTTGGAATGCTCAGTGGTTTTACTTTTAGCCATCCTAATAGGTGTGTAGTGGTATCGTACTGTGGTTTAAATTTTCATTTCCCTAACGACTAATGATAGTATACATCTTTACAGATGCTTATTTGCCATCCATAAATCTTTTGTGAAGTGTCTATACAAATATTTTACCCATTTTTTATTGGGTTATTTTTTTATTATGGAATTTGAGAGTTCTTTATATATTTTGGGTACAAGTCTTTTATCGGTATGTGATTTGCAAATATTTTGTCCCAGTCTATTGCTCACCTTTTCATTCTCTTGCCATCTAAATGATTTTATTGTTTGTGGTCTTTATGGGAATTTTTATTTTTAAACAATAATGGTAATCATATTTATTAGTAGTACATGTAGTTCGGTTCTCTTACAGAGCTATACAGAAAGGTTGAGGTGATGGCTCGGCCTTTCAAACCTACATTTCAAAGAGACAGTGTACTTGAGATGTGAGTTATTATGGGAAGTATAATTCTGCATAATTCACAGAGTTAAAGTTAAAAAGTTATATGTAATTTTCATAGATTTTAAAAAGTGAATTATATTCTGAGTATAAAAAATGTATTTTGAATTTTTTAAATTGTAAAAATTATTTCAAATGTAGAATTTTGTTTAGCTTTCTGTCTCTCTTCTTCTCTTTATTTGGATATTTTAACCTGAATTGTTCTAACAAAATAATTCATTCAGTCTCTCTTTCAAAGTTTTTATAGATTAAAAGACTCATAATCATTAGATTGGCCATAGAATATTGGGTCATATGAATCATATTCAGTAGTAAATGAAGAGAGACTATCAATGATGGCTCTGTCTCTCGAAAAAGGTCCTCTACATTATTATAGTGGTAACAAAGTTCTGCTAAATTTAATACTGGAATTAAAAGAAACTCTACGTAAGGATGTTCAGGCAGCATATTTTAAAGTCAGCATCCTAGACTTGGTTATGCCTCTTTCTGCATGCAGCGGGAAGCTGACCATCACTGGGCAACTCTATGCAATAACTCCATCATCAAACATCGTTATTGCTCCTATTCTTGTATTCTCTTGTGCTTGTGCAGAGTCTTTTTAGAGGAATATCTTTTTAGATATTTGTTGGAGGTAGCTGCTTTATCCTCTATGATGGAAACACCATCCACTCAGTTGCTTAAGTCAGAGACTTGGGCACCATTTTTTTTCTGTCCTCATCCCCAATTCTACTACTTTATTCAAGCCACCATTGTCTCTCTGCTGGATTCTTGCATCAGCCCTACTCCTGATGTCCCTGCCTCCATTCTTTCCCTCCGTCAGTCCATTATCCACACTGTAGCCAAGTGATGCTTTCAAAATATTTATCTAAACACATTAATTTCCTGCTCAAATCTTAGCCATAGCTTTTGATTACTTTAAGAACAAAGTCCAAATTTCTAATGTGACTTTGAAAGGCTCTTCATGTTGAACTTTATTCTTAAGGGACTAAGAATACAAGAACAGAGAGAGAATAAAAAATAGTTCAGAATATAAAACTAGCAAAACTCAATGGACTGAATGGATATGGGGTTGCGGCAAAGATTCAGTGAGGTAATTTAAGTAAAATGGCTTTATGAAATATAAAACATTTTAATGCATTATCATATTAATATTATTCTTATCTGTCTTTCAGTGAATCCCTGAGACTTATGGAATACCAGAACTTCGCTTTTAAGTGTCTTGCTATTCCAGCCTAGGCTCATGAAACCCTGGCATACGGGGTTGGTTGCTACATAGCTCTGGACACTCAGATACATATTATACCATTGGGCATCTTTGCCTACATGCCCAGTCTTTAGAGGTGCTCAGCCTTGAGAAGTCATGCTGTCTAGTGGCTGCTCAGTCAGGGGCATCCTGGGAGAGGGACTGGGAAGGTGAGATCACACATGACTTAAACTCACTCAGCACCACTTGTAGTTTCCCCTCCCATCAAAGAGTTTCTTGTTTTCATCTCTTTTTGGGCTCACCTGGAAGAGCTGACTTGGATAGAAGTCTTGAGGCAATGGGTTCTGGTCATAAATTCTTTGGTTGCAAGGAAGAGAAATCCCAGAAACTGGGAACTAGAAAAATCAGGAACTGGAATTAGTCTTTCCATATCTTAAGTGCCACTTGGTCTCTCTTATATCTGCTTCTGACTATATACTCTGTTCTTCTACTTTAACCAGCTCTCTCCTTATTCATCTTGAACAAGACTCAACATGGCACCATCCAATTCTGCATATATCAGGGCTGGTCATCTCTGACATTTACTAATGACAGGTTTAGTTGCTCATTTTCCAATTCCAGACTTTCAAGAGAGGAATTTGATTAGTCCAAATAAATCATTTGAAAAAGGCCCTAAGTCTTAGTTGACTGGCTGACCTAAGGATTAAATCTCCTGAGTCAGTTATTAAGCAATTGTCCAATTACTTGAGGGCATGAAATGCAAGGTCACATGCTTTGATGCTCACTTAGTAGGCACAGAGGGAGAACTGCAGAAAATGATGAGGTCAGGGCAAAAACAGGCTTCCCTAATACATGAGAAACAATAATAAAGTGTAGTAGTTAAGAGCATGGACCATGGGCCCAGACCATATGGGTTTAAATCCTGTCTTTAGCTGGTAACTTTGAGAAAGTAACTTTACTTTCCTATGCCTCAGTTTCCTCATCTATAGAATGGAAATAATAATAGTACCTTTCTAATAGTGTTGTTGTAAGGATTAAATGTGTGTGCAAGCACATGTGTGCTTAATATATATTAAATGCTATATCAGTGTTAACAATCATAAGGATGAAAATCTGAAGTATGGAATGGGGCAAATTAAGAAGGGCTGTGCATGGTTGTTTGAATAATAACTACCCAGATACAGGGTGAAATCCAGCTTAAGTGGGAGGTGTGGGGAAGGAAAACAAGTTAATGAGCACAGTAAGAATGAATTCTGAATTCCTCAGTTGAAATTTGGGGGGCTGAAATATGGGAGGGGTTAGGGGGTCAGAATAGAGAGAAAGGGAACAGAGTGGGTCTGGCTCAGGTGCAGGCAAACGTCTCAGCTGCTAAGGCACAAGAAGCTCAGGTGTGCCTTTTAGGCCACAGCATCTCCCATGGTCGTCTCTGGGAAGGTTGGCTCCTGGTCTCTTCTCCTGGTAGTGAATGCTCTGTGATAAAAACTTGAAAGCCTTCTGAGGGGTTTAAAAATATTATATTCTCTAAAGATATGGTATTAGTGTAGATACCTGGACTAGATTTATTCATGAAATCATTCACTTATTAAATGTTATTTGGCATTTGCTGTGGGCCAGGCTCTGTGCTGGGGATACAGTAATAACCAAATCTTTGGTAAGAGCTTAGAAACTCACAGGCTTACAGCTGAGGAGGGAACACATCACAAGAAGCACCGATGAGGACATGGGGACTTTCTAAAAAAGAGCAAAGGTGCTCTAGGAAAGGACTTGAGGTGCAGGGCTGACCAAGACTATGGGGTCAAGGCAGGCTTCCTGGGAGATACCTGGGAGACAGGAGAAGGGTGTTCCTGGCATGGAGAACAGACTGTTCAATTACCAGCAGCAAGAAGGGAGCAGTACGTGAGGAAGGAGGGGACCCTAGTGTGACCAGATATGGGACAGAGAAAAGAAAGAGAGGGTAGAGGGGCTAGCAGAGCAGTCATGTCAAGGGGTTTGCACTTTTACACTGAGGGCAATGGGAAGGGGTGGAAGAGATTCAGCTTGTCACATGCGGACTGCATCTCACTCACACTGATGGGCTGCCCTCTCCTGTTTTGCTGGGGACAGGAACCAGACACTGTGGCCTGGGGAGTGAGGGCAAGAGACATGGTACTGTCAGAGCAGAGGAGGATTCAAAAGCGAGGTGTGCCTGCGTCAAGAGAAACAGCCTCTACTTCACAGTTCTGCTTGAGGGCTCGAGGTTCCTTAAATAGTCACCAATAAACAAAAGCTCTGCATGGGTGTGTTTTCAGTTTCTCATGACTGCACCCACACAGCATCAGAAATACTGGCCTTAGTGTATGGCCTTAGGTCCAAATGCCTCCAAAAAGACCCTACAAAATGTTGCCAGAAAACCATATGAAAGGCTGCAAGAACAAACAAAATTTTATGCCCCTTAGTTCAAGGCTACCTGTTGAAGGAGGCAACAGACCAAATTCAGTTGTGTACCCCTCATAGGTTCTTTACGCACCCTCACATATACACATACAGTGTTGCGGTCTCTCTGCTGATGCTCAGCACTTGGGTAACTGAAACCTTCAGATGGTTGGATCCAATTGTCAGGCTTGCTATTTATCTATCTATCTATCTATCTATCTATCTATCTATTTATTTATTTATTTATTTATTTATTTATTTATTTATTTATTATAGTACCATAGGAAAATATTTACTTAGGCTTTTGTCTCTTTGTATGAAGTGATCCAGTTCATCCAGATGTGACAATGTGTGCCCTGTGTTGTTTTTCTGATGTCACAGCAAAGCACTGCTCCCCCTGAATCCTCCATGCTGTGAAAATTAATAAAGGAAATGTCAACTAAAATTGGAGTTGGGAAGGCCTATAGAAGGAGCTTTCATGCCCTGGCACTCAAGATCAATTACCCCAAACAGGAAGCTGTCAAGTACTCCAAACTGGAGGACATCAGTTAGAGACCCCAACAGGAAGAGACATACCTTGTACTCCCAAACAGGCAGTGCAGCTACTTGACTACTCCAGCAGGAGGAAGAAAGATTTTCCTTTGGCCCAGCAACAAGCCCAGACAATGGAAACACCACAGCTCAGCCAATGAGAAACCACCTTCAAATGAACTCTTAACTTTCCCCCAATGAACTTACATTTTTCGCTTGCTGATGACTTCCTCCTCCCAACCTCCTTTCAGTAAAAGCCTTCCATCTTGTATAACCCCTTGGAGTATCTCTGTTTGCTAGATGAGATGCTGCTCAATTCATTTATCATTTAATAAAGCCAATTAGATCTTCAAATTTACTCAGTTAAATTTTGTTTTTTTAACAGAGCTTTCCCACAGTCCCTTTTGGAACCAGAGAACATGGCAAGATTAAGGATCTACCTGAAAAAAGTTGGTGAATTTATGTTTCATTTTCTTTCTCTACTCTTCTCTTGGAGGTGTGAGCAAATAATTAAACTACTAAAAAAGAAAGTCAGCATGTAAGAAGGAGGCCACACAACTGGCCCTTAACAATTCAAATCTAGATCATTAGCTGTGAATCTGAGTTGGAGGTGCTGAATATTCATTCACACGATTGTGCACGTAATGGCAAGATTCTTTTCTTAACACAATGAACAGAGTGTCCTGATACCTTTCGACACTAGGGTGCTTACAGAATTCAGAGGTGACAACATGGGAAGGGACTGTCTACTTCTTCTCCCACACCACCCCCAGTAGCCCCATCATACAACATAACATACACAATCTCATACTAAAAAATATATACTAAATGACTAAATTTAAGAAATTCAATTTCTTCCCTTACCTGTCTTCTGGGCTTCCTGGCTACATAGCAATTTTTCCCCAATCTATATTTGGCTTTAAAGTTCATGGCTAAATAACTAAGCAATTTTAGTCCAGAGATATATTCTCGGTGAAAGAAACATTATTTTATAATACAAAAAACTTCAAAGGTATTTGAGATCTTTTGAGAGGAATGGAAATTAAATCAGATATTTGTCTTTTCATCTTCTCCGGAATCATACAGCAAGTCATACATACTTAGGGACTCAAGATAGTTGGAGGTAGTCAGCAGAATTTATAGCTCTGGGAAGTGGTGAATTAAAAATTTCCAAGGGGAAACAATCCCTATTGTCTGCAGTCCATTTAGACGTACAAACTGATGTACCCACCATAATCCTTGTCGGTTTTGCTGAGCTCTAGGGAAGATATTGTTTGAGGACAAAAAGTAAACTTAACAGAAAGCAGAAGATTCTCTTATACTCACACAATCTCACACAAGTTTTACTTCATTTAAAGGGGATCTTTTTTTTTCTCAACTTTGGTCCCATCAGTACAAAAACTGTGATCTCTGTGAAAACCATTTTCCTTACTTAGGAGTTTAGTACTCTTATTTTTAAATTAAAACAAAACTGTTCTCAATATAGTTGAAAACTTCCATTTTATCCACTTCTTTGTTTACTTGAATTCTGTGTTATCTTTTATTTGAAGGCAGGATAGTAGTAAAAATTATGTTGTAAAATAAAATTATTATTTAGGACCAAAGTCCTACTCCAACATTCTGACTGTTGAAGGGAGATTGGTTAACAATGGGAGTCCAATAACACCATCTTATTTGTATAATTGTTTTCTCAATGGTGGCTTAAAAAGAAGTGTGGTGAGAATGTATTCTAAAATGACAATTTCTCTAGATTCTACAGAACAGTTTACAAAACAATTAGGTAGGCAATCAGGTATTCTTATCTAAAAACACATGATTGTGAAAACAGACACCAATTACAGATCAAAGTTTAGCTTTTTTTTTTTTTTTTTTGCTGTGTGGGATGATCTAAGCTAAACTTGTCCAGTAAGATAATGGCCTGAAGGAAACTAATAAACTAAACCTGGCACATTGATGCCTCTCATTGGAACACCTTTTAGTGGAGGGTAATATTGTACAAATTAGATATATGAAATAAAGACTAAGTTTTAAGAAACCAGAGCTTGTATGTCGAAATAAATACATCCCTTTCAAAGTAGTCACTTCGGAAGGCATTTCACTCATGTAGTGTTGCTGTTGCTCTAAGTATTTTTGTTGATTATTTTTTAAGAATTGCTTTTAAACCCTGTGTGGTACATTATTTTTAATACTCCACGTGAAAGCTAATAGCATTCTTGAAGGATGGACTTAACTTTTGGAACAATCAACAATTGTTTGGAGGTGAGTAAAGCATGTGTCAGGAGGGGTGGAATCAAATACTATGAAATGGGCCAACCTAGTTTTGAATCCCAACACTGCCATCAACTAGTAGTAAGACTTTGGGCAAATGACACAACTAATCTGAGCCTCGTCTATAAAAATGAGGACATGGATTCATTCATTCATTCATTCATTCAATAGAGGCTACTGAACATTCACTATGGGATGCGGATAACAGGAGTGGAAAGATAAGGCGATTACCTCAGACTCTAAATTTCTGTTGTAAGTTGGTGATCAATCTTTCATGAAATAAAAATAATAGCCTAGGTTTATATAAGCATTAACTAATAAGGATGATTATCTTGAGTGACTCATAAATCATCTTTGATAAAACTTACCAAAGAGAAGTTCCAAGTGTTTGAGCAACTATAGTTTTGCTAAGTAAAGGTTTAACTTCTCTTAACTGACAAAAATGAAGGACCAGGCTCATTTCAGATGCATTAGTTGGTACCTGGATTTCTTTCTATTTTTTAAAAAAATTTGGGACAATGACTTACAATCTTAGCCATGCATTGAAATTATCTATGGAGGCTTTGAAAAGTACAGATGCTGTATGCCAAGCCACTTCCTGAATTAGAATCTCATAAGGAAGGTCTAGGTTACAGGCATTTAAAAAGAACATTATTGGTAATTCTGATACACAATAGTGATAAGAACCACTGGCTGATTATAACTCCTCATACTTCTAGAAATCTCTACCTTTATCTTGTATATTCTCATAAAACTTTCTTTTAAAAATATTTTAGCAGCATCTTATAAATAAAACTAAATTCAATTAATGTATAAAGACCTGGTCCATACAGAATTTCTTCATCTACCAAATTGTAATATCATTTTAATTGAGTGATAGTATGTACCAAATTCCTTGTTTGTGATTTAAGTGACTGTAAAATAAATCTATGACCCAATCTCTACCCAAAATGACCAATGTTAGAAATGGAGGACGATGTTGATAGTATTATGAAAGGTGCATACAGCGTACTCAGATCTACTCCAAACTACAGCCATCCACCTTTCCTCATGAGTTTCCTGAGGGATGTAAACACTTAGGGAATGGGGTAAGTTGCTAGCTGGACTTTGGAGCCAGACACCATTGCTGACTGCAGTGTGATTCTGAACTCGAACACAGAGCCCAGGCTGGCGCCCATCCTGGGCCTTATCACAACTGCTGGTCATCATCCCATAGTATACTCTAGATGGCCCCATGGAAGGAAGAAACTGGGGGGAAAAAAAGGAACATGCCATCAAGTCATAGCATCAAGGTGCCATAAGTAAGCCTTCCAAAGAAGCAGCCTCCTACTCAGCCTGCTGCCTTTGCTTCTAGGTGAACGCTTGAGGAGAGAAGGAGCAAGCAAGCTTCTCCTCTCACAACAACTGTGCCGGTGGGTCCTCTGGATTCTAATATGCCCATAGCAACTTCTTGGGAGTGGAAAATGGGACATTACTGCTCCATAGCCTACAGATGACAATCTGGATGGGCAAAGAGTAAAGTACTCCCTGTCTGGATTTGCAAAGCACTGCACATATTTATAAATTGCTGTTATTTATTACACTCTATTCTGCAATCTGTCTTACTCACTGTTCTTGTGCTAACACAGTTCCTAGCACAGAGCAGGTAACCAACAATGCTTTATCAATGAAGTCTATCATATAAAAAAATTATAGAACATAAATAGAACTTATGTGATACAAAAAATGCTATAGAAGTTCAAAAAAGAAATAGTTCAATGGCCTGGATAGCTAGGAAAAGTGGGCCAGAGGTCAACATTTATGTAGCATATACCTTATATATATACAGAAGACGTCTAACCCATGATCAGGGCTGTGGACTCTTTGGATGTTGTGATGAGTCAGCTGTCGCTTTGAAAGCTGGTATAAACTGGAAACCTGAAGAAAGATCATCATTGGTCAGTATATAAACCATTTAATGGCACAATTCATTTCTCTTCTAGATGAGCACTCACAGAAGAAACACTATTATAGAAATTAGTAAATTAATAGAAGCAAAGAAGGGAGCAAAAATGTAACTTGTGGAACAATTGGAGTCAGTTTCTTTTGAAAACTAGGGTTTGTTTTTGTTTTTGTATTTAACATTATAATGTAATATGCCCATTAGAGGACAGCAGAAAAATAGAAGAGGAAAATGTCATCCATGTCTCACTGCCCCCAAGCAACCGCTTTTGACATCTTGATGAGTTTTTTCTAGGTGCTAGTTTCATTTTTATTAAATCTCAACAACTTGCTTCAATAAACAGTTCCTCCCTTTTCTTCTGTGTTGCTTCCCCTGCTTTCTCTAAATGAGATTAAGTTATTTTTACTTAAAATATGGATTATTGTCTTTTAGGAACAAAACTTAAAATAATGCTTGAACTTAAAAATAATACATGATATTGAAAAATACCCTTTCCAAAAATTTACATGATGAATTAAATATTTATTGCAGATTATCAACAAAATGTGATGAAGCAAAAAATAGATGATGGAAAAAGTTGCAAATGATTGACAGGCAAGGGTTCATGAACTCCCTCCTGTAAGACCTTGGTTCTTCAGTATTTGCAGAGCTGAGAGAGGGTTAACCTCCCAGGGGCTGGGAATATCGTTGGGTATTTAGTCAGTCAGCCTGTCCTTACCTTGTCCTCCTCTGATGATACCCTTACTACCCTGGGGCAGAGAAGCAAAAAAGTGAAGCTGGGAAGGATTATCTCCAACGACTAGGCACAGGGTAGGGGCTGTGGCTGGGTGGCATGGTGAGGCAAGTCTGAACCAGCAGGTCCGACCTAACACATTCCAGAGTCACCTCACAGATGAATACCACAAGGCACGAATGATCGCTCTGCTGTGCCACGCGTTTCCCAACTGCACAGTCTGTACACCTTAGATTGTGACACGCTGTAGTAGGGTCACTTTGCCCTTTGTGCCTTGCTGTACCTTACACACAAGTCTGTCCTCACACGTGCAACACTTCATTTCATTTCTCTGTCTATTCCAGTGGAATGTGAGATCCCTGAAGGCATCAACCTGCCTTTTTACCATCAGTGCCTTCTGGGTTACTTGGTAATATTAGGGGCTCAATAAGTATTTATTAAATGATCTCAAGGAAGAGTGTTGTACCTACTGGTGGCTTACTACTGGAAAGAGGTGCCAAGAAGAAATAAATGATAAAGTCATAGTTATCGTTTGGAAAAGGAATGCTTCCTATTGCCTTAAAAGATGGCAAGAGTGTTGAACTCAGCTTCATGTGTCCTGGGCAGGTTTAAGAGCGGGACTTAATCACAAGGGACTATCCCAAACATACTAAATGCCCAAACTCCGCCCTGAACATAAAAAAATCAGGCATGTAAAAGAAAACATGTTTTAAATGCTCTGCAGGTGATTCTGACCCACATTCCTGGCAAAATCTAGTGCATACAAGTAAGTATCTGTTAACATACTACTCAATTTTGTGGTATAGGCTAATAAAAGAGTGACAAGTGGAATAATTTCAGGTATAACTAGTTGAGCATGGAGCTCTATTAGCACAAGTACACCTAAGCTAAAGGTGGTGTAGATTATAGAATAGCACTTGCTCTTTCTCCATATGCCAAATTACAAAAGCATTGTAAATAGACACCTTATAAAATGTCTATCCTGCCCTACCATGGCTTCGTATCTTCTTACACAGCTTGACATGAAAAATATCTGTTATTTTAATATTACTATCTTTTTGGAAAGGAACTCCTTGCTCACTTGTCACTTCTACATGTTTTTCTTATGCTGCTGGAGGTCTGTAATTGCAGAGATGAGGATCCTTCTGGGCCATACTGAGATTTACCTGGATGGGTGCACTAATCAGGGTCCCTTTGCTTTCAAGCGATAGAAATAACACATTTAAACAAAAGCAGTATCTATTGACTTTTTAAATTACTTAACCCACTCCACAAATATTTCTCGAGCACCTAATGTCTGCCAATAATGATGATGCAGTGGTGAAGAAGACCATCTCTTCCCTTGTGATGTTTAAGGATGAGCTTGCTTCAAGCGTAATTGTTTCCTAAGGCTCAAATAATGTCATGAAACTTTGCCCCCTCTGGTCTCCCATCTTTTTTACTCTTCTAGCCTCTGTTTCTCTTTGCTTATTGGCCTGATTCTCACCTGTCATAGAAAGACTCCCTCCAAGTTGTGGCAAAGAAACTCTGCAACTGGCAGCCTCCCTTCAAAAAGGAAGAGAGGACTGCACCCACCCTAGCATCCTTACCTCATGCCTAATGGAAGGATTCCGAGTCATCCTGCTTTGGCTTAGCCCTTTCATATGCCCGATCCTTAAACCCAGGATAAGGGGCAGGGATACTACGATTGGCCAGACCAGGTCCAAAGGCCCACTCCTGTGGTCACAGGGTGGGAAGCAGTCCCACAAGACCATGTTGGGATGGGTGAGGGGATCGTTCTCCAATATAAAGAAGGATTTTAGGCCCCAAACAATGACATCCACCATACCATGTGTGTATTTGTGGGAGTATCACATTTGAGAGGTGTGACCTTTTTTTTTTGGTTAAGATTTAACAAATCCAGCTTAATGTTAGATTATCAAAACATTGTTTTTAAAGTGCAAGTAATTCAGTAACTTCTGTGAGATAATTTGAAATCAATTAAGTAAATCAAGTGTAAATTGCCTACTTATTTTGATGTAACCTTCACAAGGTGCATAACAAAATATTATAAATAAAATGGCAGTCCTTTTATGATTGGCTGGTGTGGGTGACAGACAGCATTTGAGTCTGGTCACTTCCCTGAAGCAGTGGGTGGAGTCAAAAGTTGAAGGGGGGTGCATGCTAAAGAAATAAAAAAACACTTGAAGAAAGAGGGGTGAATCATCTTTCTCTAGGGGTCTTTTGGAAAAGTCCCAATTACAGACTGGGGTGAGAGTACAGAGGATGGTGGTGAGGAAAAATAAAATGATATTGTAAGCAAAGCACTAATTCGGCATCTGAAATTTCAGAGATATAAGGCAGTGAGTAAAAGAGAAGAACAGAGAGGGTTATACTTTTCTGGGGAGGGTGTAGGAGGAGAAACCATGAGGACAGAATTGCCAAGGAGAAATCGGCAGAGAAAGATAGTGCATAGCAGCATAGCAAGGGAAAAGTGAACAAGAGGGCAGGCTAGGATAATAGCTAACAATTATTGATTACTTATCCATGCCAGGAAATGCTCTCTGTGTTTTCATGAGCTACTGTAGTTACACTTCATATCAACCTTCTGAGGTAAGTACTTTTAATAGTCACATTTCACAGAGAGGAAATCGAGGCCGAGGGAGATGAAAGAACTTGTCCACATCACACAGCTGGTAAGAATTAGAGCCGAGATTGGAACTTAGACAGCGTGAGTCCAGATTTGCACTCATTGCCACATAAAAATGAGAGAGAATTCATAGAGGAATGGTTAGAGAAAAAGAAAATGGCCTACAAGGATTTGTCTTAGGGTTAAAGATGTCTTTAAAGGTGGTGATGAACCAAATACAGGGGATTATAAATCTATAGAAACTTGAATATTATAAAAATGATAAAAGATGTCAGTCTGGCTTAGAGTCAGACAATGACTCTAAGGAGGAAGATTAGCGGTCAGAGTGAAAATCATATATGAATAGTTTGCTTATAATACATAGGATATTAAAAATGACTTTGTGGTGATTTTCATGTTATTATTTAGAAAACCTAATTATAATTCACCCAAAGTATTTCAGTTGTATTACTCCTAAAGATCTCTTAAAACAAAAATAAAAATGTACAAACAAAATATGCAATTCTAGGATTTTAAAGAAATATTATTTATATCAGAAATGTCCAAATTTAGATGAATCTTGTATGTAAATTGTACTAGGAGTTAGACTTTATAAATATTTATTAAAGCCATACAAAGTCCTTGGCACTGTACTGAGCACTGTGGAAGCAATGGTGACTAAGAAAGCCTGGTATCTGCCCTCATGGTGCTTATGGTCTAGACCCTGGACCTCACTTGTTCTCGCTACCCTGGGAGTTGGCAGGAATATCTGTGTCCATAACACTTATGCCCTTAACATGTATGATCACTATATGTGCAATATACTAATACAATTTCTCTATATAATAAAACATCCAATTTATCAAGATGTATACATCAAATTTGTGCAATTTTTTTTGTATATCAGTTATACCTCTATGATGCTAAAAAAATCCAAGTCATTAAGTTAAAATATGAATAGAAAGAACAGTGGACTTAAAGCAAGAAGAAAAACGTAGCCTTGGGCAAATCATTTAACCACTCTGAAGAAATTTCAACTTCACCGGGTTTTGGTTAGATTTAAAGTCATAATATGCAAAAGTACTTTGTAACATATATATATTATATATATATATATGTATATATAATATTATATATACATCCTAGACATTATTCTTATTGTGATTTACACAAAATTATGTTCTTCTTTTAGAGAAATTTTTCAGAAAATGCAATTTCATTAGAATTTACCTATACTTAGGCCAGCAGTTCTCAACCTTTCTAATACAGCTCCTTAATACAGTTCCTTATGTTGTGGTGACCCCCAACCATAAAATTATTTTCGTTGTTACTCTATAACTGTAATTTTGCTGCTGTTATGAATCGTAATGTAAATATCTTTTTGTTTTCGGATGGTCTTAGGCGAACCCTGTGAAAGGGTCGTTCGACCCCCAAAGGGGTTGTGACCCACAGGTTGAGAACCGCTGGCTTAGGCGATCATAGCAACAAAATGTGCTGTAGGATAGGATGTGGAAGTAGAATGGCTTTATATATAAAATCTGCATCATTTAGAATAAAAATATTGATACTATATTCATTATATACATATCCTACAAGAGGCCAAAAGATATGAAGTCTCTCAACTGCCTTCCTCCAACTCCTGCAAACTTAGCTGCTTTTTATCTAGCCTCACATTCTTTCCTCCTAGCTCCGTCTATGAAGGGACTTTCCTTCTGACTAATTCTCCCACCTCAAGGAACTTTATCTGATCAATTGTCCCAAAAAAGAGGTAAACTTCTCCTCGACTTTGTATCACTCCTTTAGCTATAGCCTTTTCTTCTTTGTTCCCTGCATAGCTAAACTTTTCCATAGATTCCTTTACATGTGTTTTCCCCTCTGCCACCTCCCACTCACTCTTAAACTCACTGGAATCTTGAAACTGCTATATGACACTGCTATTGGTAAAGGCAACAAACAACCATCTTGCCACTAAAATCTATGGACACTTTATCTTACATGATTTTTTTGTAGAGCTCAAGGACAGAGTGAATTTTAGGTACACTGGGGAAATTCAAATGGAGATGTGAGTAGATAGTGACATTTGCAGATCTACAGCTAAGGAAAGAAGTCTGGCTCCTTAGATTCGAGAGTCTTCAGCGAAGGCAGGAAACGTGTAGTGTAAGAAGCAAGAGGACAAAGAAAGGAACCCTGAGGAATACCAACATTTAGGAGATCAGCAATAAAAGTACACCTGAAGAAACTTCAGAAGGAGGGTGTGGTGGTTTTAAAATATGTTTTTGATTCTTTGATACTCTTTCTTTCAATAAACGGATCTTAATTCTTCTCCCCTTGAATGTGGGCTGGACTTAGTGACTCCCTTCCAAAGAATAGAATGTGGCTCAAATGTTGCTAAGTGACTTCTGAGGCTGTGTCATGAAAGACATAGCTTTTACCTTGTTCTTCCTATCTCTGAATCTCTTGTTCTTGTTGAAGCCAGACACTGTGTTGTGGGGACACTAAAACCGCCCGGTAGAGAGGCCAACCCATGGAGAGGTCACAGGGAAAGGAACCAATTTGCCAGCCAGGTAAGTGAGCCATCTTGAAAGCAGATCTTCCTGCCTCAGTCAAAACTTCAGATGATTCTAAGTCTTTCAGCGGAGACCCCAGAGAATGTGAAGAAACAAACCATCCCTGTTTACTCTGTCTGAATATCTGACCCATAGAAATAGTGAAATAATAAATAATTATTGTTGTTCCAAACTACTGTTTTGGGTTGATTTACTGTAGAGCAGTAGATGATTAATACAGAGGAGCCAGAAAGACAGGATAGAAATGAAAAGACATTGGTGAGATAATTTAAAAAAAAACAAAACCCAAACTTTTCTTTTTCTATTGTTAATTACTATGGATAGACAATGTCCTTGTATTTCTTTTTTTATTACATTTTTTAATATTGAGACACCATTCCATACATGCACAGACCTTAAGTGTTGTTCAGTGAATTCTCACAATTGTTTACACCCATGTAACCACCACCCAAGGCAAGATAATAAAAGACTTCCATCACCCCAGGGTGTCCCCTCCTGCTCCTCTCTAGTCAGTTCTCTCATCCCAAGCCCAAGTCATTTTTTAAATTCAATTACCACAGGTTAGTTTTGCATTTTTATTTTTATATCCGTGGAACTATGCAATATTATTTTGTGTCTGTTTTTTTCACTCACTCAGCAAATTGTTAGTGAGATTCATTCAAGTTCATTGCCTGTGTCAGTAGTTCTTTCCTTCTTATTAGCAAGTAGTATTTCCCTGTATGAATATATCCCAATTTGTTTCTCCATTCTCTCCCCTGCATTTCTTTTTCTTTTTTTTATCTTTCTTTCTTTTATCTTTTTTTTTAAGAGTTTTATTGGGGAATTGGGGAGGGAGAACACTGTGTTTTTTTCAGGACCCATCAGCTCCAAGTCAAGTTGTTGTCTTTCAATCTTAGTTGTGGAGGCACAAGCTCAGCTCTAAGTCCAGTCGCAGCTTTCAACCTAGATGTGGGTGGGCAGGGGGGGGTCTAGTCCACCATCCCATGCGGGAGTCGAACCAGCAACCTTGTTGCATATTGAGCCATCCGGCCACCCATCGGCAGCTCACGCCTGTTCAGCTCAAGATGTTGTGTTCAATCTTAGTTGCTGGGGGTTGAGTGGGGGAGGACAGCCCACCATCCCATATGGGTGTCAAACGCTCTTAACCAACTGAGTCACTCAGCCGGCCCTCCCCCCTGCAACTCTTAATTAAAATAAGCAGTATAGTTATTTCTTCTTTATCACTGTGGACACATAAAAAATACAAGGACAAAAATACAAGGACGTGTACAAAATCATGTCGACAATTTCATACCATTATAAGTAATATCATATACATAGATGGAATGCATTAAGAAATGATTGATAGTTATGATCTGTAGACACTCTCTATAGAATGAGAAAGTTATAATCACACTGTTGGCCATAAAGAGTACACTACTCCTATGACATTTAATTTGAAAATGCAAGCTGCCATGTAAAAATCATAAATGGGTCAATTCTTTTGAGAAAAATATTGAGCCAAAAGACACATTTAGAAATAATGACGTAGAAATAAAGAAAATAGAAAAAAAATCCAGAGCTTATTTGTTGAACACACACACACACACACACACACACACACACACACACACACACAGATCAGCAATATCTCTAGAGTCATTTTATGTATGGGGGCCAGTGAGACATATGGACCAATGGTGTTGCATATCATAAAGGAGTTTTCAGTTGTCCTTTCTAGAGTATTTGATACTTCTTTAAATCAAATCTAATTTAACTTCTTTTGTATATTTAATTGCACATTAAAGAGACTTGATACAGATCTCAGAACTGTAATAATTTTTCTATGAAAACTTTTTGTTCTTGATGAATCTAAGATCATGTGTTCAGAAATGTGTTGTTTTAGAGATTATTTCTAGTTGCATTTCCTAAGGACATTTTGTTAATGACACTAGTTTTAAAAAGAGTTATCATTTTCCCAGTTCTGAATTTCTGAAGCATAAATACTTCAAAATCATGTTGAATTTATGATACAGCAAAGATAGAGATACTAAGCTTAATTTTATTATTTTCCTCAGTGGATCAAAATAATCTCAAACCATATATTAACTAATCTCCTGCAGTTTCTCATTTATAATCTCTGTTAGTTTTAAATTCTGGGAGCAGTCAATAGAGTATCTGAAAACACTTTGTTTCAACTTTGCCTTTCTTCCCGGTAATATAAATACCTGAAGAGGATATTGCTTAACCTATAAAACAGAGACATTATAATTTACGAATACTAAGAAAATCCTGTTCATCTGTTAAACTATGTGATGAGCTGGAAATGGTGATTTTTCTCAGTGGAAAGGACATATTAAAGGAACAGCTTTCCTTGTTGTATCTTTAGGGACCCTCTGATCCCATTTTAGCCCTGATTACTCTCCATCACTAACCTTTTGACAACTTTTCTCACCCTGTTCTTGCTTCTACTTCCCTATGGCAATTAAGTGAAAATGCTGTCCTCATCACTATCATCTCAGGGTATTGCCGAAGACCGGGCCCCCTCAGGCACAGATTCAAGCCTGCAGTTGGGAATTTGAGCAGATGTAAGGCTGCCTATACTACTGCCTTCTTCCCAGGGAGCTGAAAATTGAAGCTGACGGTTGTAATCAGACTAGAAGGATTACGATTTATCTGGGCTGTTGTTCACTGCTACGAGTTTGATTTGTAACTTGTCTCAGCTAGTCAATTAAAAGTAAGCCTTTATTATAAGAATTTATGTACAACTGTTTTACAACCGAAAGCCTCACTAGTTCTGAAACTTAGAAGACAAACCTACAGGAACATCCTATTATTTTGTTTAGCTATTCTAACTTACATGTAATTTGAAGTTTTGAGGAAAAGGCTAGGGCTATTTTATTCTTAACTAAATGGCTGCCCAGCAGTGTGGTCAGCAAATACAGTCTGTATCTAGTTATAAATTTATAATTGAAATAATGGTCTCCATTGGCTGTTGTATACATTATGGTGGTGAATCAAGCTATTTTTGTAAAGTTCTCAGGTTGCTGCAAGTTCAAGGCTAATGGCTAATTCTATAATAGATAAAATACTACCCATGATCATTAAATTGTTTAAAATCACAAAGAGTGCACTCACTTGTTTGCCTATAGGAAGTAATTAATAAAATAAATAATCCACAAGAGTTTACGTTTGGTTCCCCTCACTTCTATCTGTAACTAGGTGAGTGGTTTAATAATCTGGTTGCTTAACAATTCTAATACTCATTTTTTTTCACCTTTAAAAGTGGAAACTATAATTATAATGTGGTTCTGAGGAGGAACAGTAAAGTATGTAAAAGCACCTGCATGTGCTTGTTGCAGAATATTCAGTAATTGGTAGTTATATTATTCAGAACAACAAATAATTCCCAGGAGACTTTAGCTTCCTAAAAATGTTTACTATATTTACATAGAAAAACCAAGTTTTTTTCTGTTGTCATTTGGGTCATTCTCAGTCAGGCTCGAGTCAAATGCGTTCCTACTGTAACACTAGCTTTTGTCTGTTCTCCCCAGAAATCCTTATGAGGCAATGGCCCCAAAGCTGACAATGACTTTACCCCAGCCCTTTTACAACTCTCGTGAGACTGAGGGATGCTTCTACTGCTTCTAGGTGGAACCCTGGGAAGCAGCTTGGATTCTGCTTTAGAAGTTACACCATTTGTCCCATGGACCATATTTTTCTCACTGATCCAGAAGGAAAGTAGAAGGAAAACACTGATGTTCATAAAATAAGTAAGAATATATTTTATACTTTCAAGGGTACTTTGTGCGGACTTGGCTGTTTACAAGGAGAGCTGGTGAGAATTTGTGTATAATTCTGAGGAAACAGAGCAGGGAGTTAGACTTCTTTAAATTAGCTGAGAGTGCACTCTAGGAGTAGGCTTTATCTGTTCTAGTATCTTGTCAACATCATTATTTTTTTTTAATACAGCTTTCTGAATGTTAAAATGACCATACCAAAGTAGATATAAATACTCCAAAGTGAGAGGATCATTTCTCAGTGGTTTCACTGACATTTGCTCTAAGTGCTACTGAGGAGAAGTATGTGGAGATAAGAATCATCAGTTTTATTGATTTGTTCTGTGACTTTGGGTAGTGACCAAATAAATCTATCTTTAACATCCTTATATTCTTGCACACTGTAGGTGCTTTAAAAGTATCTCAAATTTGGACTGAGTGAAATTTGTCAGAGTCCTAGCTGCATCATAATCCCCCTAGGCACTGTTGCGGAGATTAGTGAAGCCTGGGTGGGGACTCCCTATGAACTATTAAAAGAGCTTTAAAAAACGAATACATGTGAGAGATCCCACAACTAGCCCAGCATCTCTATAAACAGTTATTTCAAAAGCAAATACCTAAATGGGAAAAATACCTTTATTTGTCAGCTGGGTTGCAAATTTTAAAGATAAAGAGAAGAGCCTATGCCTTTGTTGGAAAATAATCAATTTAGCTTCTGGAAAGGACTCCACAGCTTGGTGCCCAGCAATGCCTATTTTGGATTAAATTGTCTATTAATTAAACTGAAATGATTTAAACATGCATCACCTTGCATTGCACCTATCAGAAAACAAAAGCAAAAAAACCCCTGGGGTTTGGAGTGAGGACAGCACACCACACACCACACCCTGTCTAAAATGCACAGGATTTAAGAGGCGCCAAGGGACCCGCGCCGGCTCTCGCGGGCGATTGGCAAACCCTGCCCGTGGGCCCTGCAGGCAGTGTGTCCCGGCGCGTTGGCAGTTGGCGACCCCCCTCGACTCCCCCTCCGCTGCAGGCTCCCTGTGGCCTTTGGAGGCTCGGCGAGTCGGCTCCAAATGTTTTCCATATTTGTTCAGCCTCCGTAATTCGAATACCAGGGCAGCCTCACCCCGCCCAGCGCCGCCCTCGGGGCCCAGCGCGCCGCACACGCACCCACCCACGCAGCCGCCATGGGCAAGGACAAGCTGCCCCGCGGCCAGCGGAGGCAGGGGGGGCCGCCGGCTGCGGACGCCGCCGGGCCCGACGACATGGGGCCGAAGAAGGGCAAGGGGGCCCCCAAGGAAAGCGGGGAGGAGGAGGCCCGGACGTGCTGCGGCTGCCGGTTCCCGCTGCTGCTCGCCCTGCTGCAGCTGGCCCTGGGCATCGCCGTGACCGTGGTGGGCTTCCTCATGGCGAGCATCAGCTCCTCCCTGCTAGTCAGAGACACTCCATTTTGGGCTGGGATCCTTGTAAGCATCACGTCTGTTTTGCCTAGCGCGTTTGCCGAACAGGAATGCAAAGCCGCATGGTCGAGTTACGACTAACCCAGCTGCATGCGCCCTTCCCCAGCTCCACTCCTCTAACTCGCTCTGCTTGGTGACTGATGCCTGCCACACGGGGTTTGCCCGGGGGGCAGGCTGGGCGCCCGAGGACTCGCGCCCCTTGTCCTGCTTGGTGCTCTGAACGCCTCCAATGGGCCCGACTCGAACGCGCTGGAGCTGGGGGAGGCGAGTCAAAGGCTGCTTATTTTGGTCCAATTGAACAGCCTCCATAACAACAGCAGATTCACTTGGGCTTTTTCCTTGTCCTGGTCCCCGGGCCCCACCCTTGTCTCTAAATAAGTATCAAACAGTTAAGTAGTTCATCTTCGTAAAAGTACGTTAGGAAAAATCCTGTACGTGGAGTCGCCCCCTTGGGTAGTATTAATTTTATTTTTTTACATGTGAGGTTCCATTAGTAAGTTTTATAAAGTAATGGTCGAAGGCAGGAAACGCGCAAAACAGCAAGCAAAGTCTTAATTCGCCGGAGTCTCAAGTGGGATAAACGCAGGCCATGGCAGAGGTACTTTTGGGACTCTGCTGAGGGATGTACTGTTTTAAGCAGAACACTGCTCAGCTGTTGTGAGTGTTGAGACACAAAGCATACTTGGCTTAATGAAATAGATTCTTTGATGTGAATGGGCACCATTTATTGAGCACCTACTATATGCCGGTCCTGCCTTACATATATTATTTCTAATTTCCCACTCCACCCTTATGGGAGAGTTCTTACTCCATTTCTCAAATGAGAGAACCAAGGGCAGACTCATCCAGGGTCATGAGTGGGCCAAGTTGGCAAATTAGCCAGTTCGATTTCTTTTTGCACCAGGTTACACCGGCATTTTCTTCACTGAGCCACACTGCCACACATATGGTTTGTAGTTTTAATATTATGCTGTGTTATAGCGCCTTGTGGTTGACTAAAACCTCATATGATCCATGAAACAACACGTTGAGGTGGGAACTGTTTTTCCTCTTTGGACATGAAGAAACAGGTTAAGAGAAATTAAACGACATTCTCAAGGCCCAGAGATTAAAAGTGGTGGAGTCCAGGCAAGACCAGAATTGACACTCAGGCTCCTCGGCTCATATTGCATCATTACTGCTATTACTGACCACAGAAGCTATAACTCATAAAACAACCCTTGAAATAATTTTGTGTCAGAGCAGATGTTAAAAACACCTGATAAATATTCATCGAGGCAGGTATTTTGTAATTAAGATTATTTGAGCTCACAAATTTTTGCAGAGTAATTTAAAACTTTTAATTTGTATACTAAGAATTCCCACGAAATTATCATGATTGGAGTTTTCTAAGTCGAGTGATTTTAAAAATAGCTTTTCACCAAGATATACTGGGTATTTTAGTCACCTCAATGTCTGTCAAGATACTAGAGGGGAAAAAATGTCTGTCCTTTAAGGCGAGACAAATTAGAAAAAAAGAACGAAGCTCCTTCGTTCAGTGGTTTGAATATCATTTGTGAATGTGTTTTCTCTCTTTCTTGTATTTCAACTTTTAAAAGCCCAGTACCAAAAAAGCAAATTGGAGAAATTTTTTTTCTCAATGTCTAAGGCATGAATATTCAAATTATGCAACTGAAATTTCATGATCTCCTATTAGGAGCATCCCATGAAAGCTGCCTGGGTGCAGTAGAAAGCAGGTTTCTGTTCTTTCTAATTTTTTTGTTTATAAGCTAGGATCCACTTGAAGTTTGCTTGTAGTGATAAAATCTGTACTGATGATATCTGTAATCCTAAAATTTCTTTCAATGAGAACATGCATAGCATCAATAAGATAGTACAGATGCCCTGAGATGAGTGAGGAGGGTCTCTGAGGAGCCAAGTGAGGACACACTCTCATTCCTGGGCCAAAGCTGCAGGCAACATGTCGCCGCCACCCACAGACACCGGGCTTGTTGTCCTCACGTCTCTGTCTGTGGTTGGTCCTGGGGCGCTCTTCCAGGCTTTCAGGGAAGGGAAAAGACAGGGAGGCAGGATGGTGAAGTGCAGAAGTGCAAACACTGCGCTTGGTGTTAAGCCCCAGCCTGGCCATTGTTTGCTGAATAACTTTGGGCAAGTGACTTAACCACCGTTTCTCTAGGTTTCCATTTCTTTATTTATGAAATCAAAATGATAATAATAATTTCTACCTCCTTAGGGTTGTCCTGAGGATTACATACATTAAGACATGGTCTAACGCTTAGAGAGTGCTGGCTAATAGTAAGCATTCAGTGAGTTAGCTCTTGTTATTACTGATTAGTGAAGCAATCATCATTAGTGGCACTCTTCAAATGAGAAGTGGCTCTAGCTTATTTCTAGTGTAGCAGAACAGCCATTTTGGACTTGCTGCATTTCCCAGACCAGTTTGAACCCCTAAAGGAGATATCACTTTGGCCCATCTTACATTTTTTGCTCTCAGCCAAGTTACTATTAGCAGTCTCAGTGGTATTAGGTTAGTTTCAGTACTTTCTGAATCTTTCTGGAGGTTTATAAAAATTAATTTGGAGGAAAGGGGTCCCCTTAGGGTCTTTTCCCTAAGAATATGGAGGTGATTCTGGTCTGGTGTATCCCCCCAGAGAATACTGAAATGTATTCCTGTTGCCCTGTTGAGAAGACCTGCTAGACCAAAGCATTACAGGTCAATCCCTGGGCTGGGGCAGAGTCAGACCTGCTTTCAGAATTTAGGCTGAATTCAAGCAGGGTTCCCAAACTGATGCACCTACCCCATCGACAGCTTTGTATGCCTTACTCTTCTATTTCCCTTTATACGGTTGCCTCTTACCATATGACACTTATTCATTTTACAAGGGTTATTATCCCATTACCTTGGGATTTAGGCATCACCATTCCCATAATAGAATCTGAGTATATGGTCAAACCCCCTGAAGTGACTTCTTGTTGACCAATGTATGGGTGGCTTGATGAATATCCAGTGAACTTCTGGTTATAGACTGAAGAAGCTCTTGGTGATCTGTGATCATGGATTTATGTCCAGTGGAATTTTGGGAAAACAAATAGGTTATTTCTTGCCTATTCATAAATATGACTCCCTTCACCCTTCATCAGAGAAATGACTGAAGTCTTGTTATTTTACTTACAAAAGGTTTCTGTAAAGGAAAAAGAGTAGAATAGAGCCACTACGGAGACTAAGTGACGTGTAAGAGTGCCATTTGTTTCTCAGAATTCTTTATAAATGGCTTGAGGATTGCAAGTCACACCACATTGACAATGCAAAGTGAGACAGGGTCTTTGAGGATGAACTTGGCTGGGGCAGGAGATCCCAGGTAACAGAAATTTGCTCTGCATTTTGTTCTTTCAGTGGCTTGAGTAGCTGGGTCAAATATGCGTTCAATGTTGCTCATCATTCCAGAATTCTTATTGACGAACAAATGAGTATGGATTGAAGGAATCCAAGAACTTTGAGGTCTTTACTTACTTCTTACTCAAATGAATACAACTTTGGTTTAGGTGAAGGGTAACATGTTTGAACTTTGGCTTACTTTTCTTCATTCAGGAATATTTGTTGGGGGTGTCCACTGTGCTAGGTATTGGTCTAAAAATAATGAATTATTAATATATACCAGGCAATCTCCAGAGATCCTGATGGATATGTGCCCTTACTTATCTGACGGCAATGAATACTTCTGATTAGAAAACTTAACCTACACAAATATTTTTAAAGCCCATCTACCTTTCAAAGCATTTCTCTTACAGTGATTTATTTATGTTGGCATCTCTGCTCTAAAGTAAATTTACAAGCACACTCACCTCTCATCCCCAATGGGGATGCTTAGTATTTGTTAGTCTCTTGGCCCTTGTAGGGAATATTCCCATGGAAAATGGGAATTTCTTTGCCTTGTTGTGGTTTTTAGCTTTCCTCACTCTTGTTCTATTACTCCCATACCTCACCCAGCTGTAATAAAAATCCTTTGAAATATACCACATTAATCACATTAGAAAGTTTAGGAAAGGAAGAATATTTCCTTAATGTCATTCATAAAACTCATCATATGAATCTGTCATGATTAAGAGTCCTGTCAAGAATTTCAATAACAGTTTTCATATGTTAACTTACTCGAAGGAATTCAAAATGCAGGTGTATTCAGATCTTAAAAGTCTATTTTTAATTTGACTTAATGGAAGGGAAAATTGGGTGGTTATTTATTTTGAAACAGAATATACCCTGAAATTCACAAGTGAATATATGACATATGGCAAGTAAAGACAGATATGGTTATTATCCATAATTTATAAGTAGAGAAACAAAGAGATGATGATTTAACTAAACAATTTGATCTTGGTTATAAAGAGAAACTGAAAGTGAGGAAGGTTCGACATTGGGGTTTTGGATAGACCCTAAAACAAGTCAAGAAGCTAACAGTGGTATCAGTTTCCTATACAGGCATATTGACATTTGAGAAACTTAATCTGGAATTGTATTTTTAGGAATTCATTGCATAGTAATGCATTATTTTTTATACTGGGACTTTAATATGCTTCCAAAATCTAATGTTGCTTGCACCTGTGGTACCTCTGGGAAATAATTTTTATTATAGCAACTGTCACAGGATTGTTAGGAGCTGAGGAGTGATAATTACATGGCCTAACTCAATTTATTATGATAAATAATGGTAGGAAAATTATCCCTTAGGTACATGAAGCTCTCCTAGCAAGTATATAAATGGAATGTAATTCAATTAATTGGGCAAATAATTAATTTTAAGTATATGAAAATAAAAGGGAATAGTCAAGAATTTGGTAACATGTTTCCTGAAATAATTTTAGGAATACAGAATAAAGAATAAGGAAGGTTAATTATTGAACAAAGTCACTTGATGCTCAGAATATTAGGAGAAATCTATTTTCACTTCTACTGCTAGCCTCATCCTAAGCCAGATACACAAAGGCCAAGAGAGTGATTATATAATGCAAAAGTTATTCCTGAATCTTTCTTCTCTTTTTAAATAAGGAGGAGAAGGGGCAGGTCCTGATATTTTCAGTCCTGTAATGTGGATATATTCAACTCAGAAAGTTTTGAGATTTCAATCATTTGGTTTTATTTTTTTATGATAGAAATACTAATGTATAGAATTTTGAGGGGTAATAAAAAATAGAGAAATTTGTTCTTTTTAAATATATTATATGTAAACGGGGCTACTGTGTATCTCCTGACATGTAATGGGTAGCTGCTAAGTGTTGAATTGAACCCTGTGTGTTCCATACTTGCCATCAGAGCTGCTGTTTGAATTGGTGAAAACCATTTTTAAAGTATTGTTTGCAGGCAAATTTAAGCTTGTTGTTAACATTTAAAAGAACTATGAGGTAATAATAAGGAATGTGCTATTATTATTCTTCACGGCTTCTGGGTTCCAGAAATATTCAGAACACATTAGCTTAGCACTACGGAGATGTTTATTTCACGTTATAAAATATCTACTGGATTAAAAAAAGAGGTCATTTGACTTGTTGTACATTACCACAAATTATGACAAATTAGGATTGATGTAGCTGAAAGCTGGATGTCTTCCTTCTGCAAGGAAAGCAGTGGTATAGGCCTCCCTGATATTTGGTCTAACAGTTTCATATTGCCAATGTGAGGTCTGCTTTGAATTTGTTGTGAGGAAATGGATGTTCTCTAGACTTTTTCTTGCCTTTAGCTTTGCCTGTTACATTTGTATAAAGGGTATTCTATTACTGGGTCCACTTGTCTATGTTTAACCCTGGAGAGTTAGTGTCAGCATTAAAGGTTACATACAAGGGTATGTGAAGAGCTCAGTTGCATATTTCTATGTTGCTGTAGGACAGGAATGGAATCTAGTCATTAAACTTTAATTGGATATCGCTTTGCCACAAAATACAGTTCATTTTTAGGGCCCAGATCCTGGTGAACTAGAGAAATGCTGATCAAAAGAGTTCATCAAAATCTAGTGCTGGAGGTGCACCTCATGATGGATTTTAACCCTATAGTTTTTACTTGCTGTAAATATTCAAGCCCAGGTTTATTACGAGTTCATAAGCTGAAGATGAATTTTTATTTTAAATGGGTGTTGGGAACAATAGTTAAATCATAAACTATATAAAAGCCTTTTTCAGAGGCACATCTTTCAGATGGTTTGGATGCCACCTCAGATCTCAGTGTATTGAGATAAAACTTGGCAGGAGCGATTGTCAGATGCCCGAATGAGACAGCTCTCTCAATCACCCTGGCTAATTTTAAATTTCATGTATGTATACCCACACATTTTCACGATGTGCTCACATGGTCTTTCCTTGGAGTATGTGCCTGGAAAAAGGGACAGATTCCTCTCTCTTCCTCTTCTTATAGGCAATCAGTCCTATCACATTAGGACCCCACCCCTATGACCTCATTTAATCTTAATTATCTCCTAAAAGTCCTACCTCCAAGTTTAGTCACATTGTGGGTTAGGGCTTAAACATATGAATTTGGGGGGACACAATTTAGTCCGTAGGACTTTCAGTGAGGGATATAAATTCATACAACCACCTCAGTGATTCTTAAGCTTGTCTCTCAGCTTATTTACAAAGGCTCTATGACTTTCATGAAACATCTAGAAGTCTGAATGTGACTGATGAGAATTCTGAGCCAGTAAACAGAAATGTGGTGATGAAATGTGGTGGTGTGGCTCTGTGTTCATGCCAGTAATGAAACATATGGTGGAGGTTGTTTTTACTGCATTTACAGATTGCTGCTTTTGTCAAATTTCTGTAAAAATAAAATCCAGTAGATTCAGCTGGTGAGTACAATTCTAAGGGTAGCCTAGGTATTTCCTTTGCAGCATTCACTCGTAAGGCTTAGGAACCACCGGTTAGTAAATCTCTGCTCTCCGTTACTGTCCCAGGAGTGTTTTGCTCTCAGGTTCTAGCTAAATGACACCTTGGCTTCCTAGGCAAGGAAATGAGGGTCGTTGGCTGGGCGGTGCAGTTGGGGGATGCTTCAACTTGCAGCCATTAGATGAGCTCTGTGGCCTCTGAGGGGCAGTGATCTCATGCTGGATGTTTCTAGAACTCAAGGGATGCCACTGTTATTTTCATTTTTGATGATGATTCTGAAAACCAGATTCACACTCTTTGTTCTGCAGGATGGGTCAGAATAAAACCCTGGAGTGTTTCCACCTTGGGCCTCATGATATAACAGCCTCTAGTATGAACCTGTATCTCCTTGGTAGATCCCCGCTTTGGCAAGCCTTCAAAGGCTTCTCACGGGGCCTTGTTTGTCCAGCTTAGAAATCCTTAAGTGGACTTTGCTTTCCTCTATCAAGTGCTGCATACACCCAAACCATCCCAGAGGGGAAGACACGGGAAGGCTGACTAGAACTGTCTAATATGCCTCTTTCGACAGTGGGTTCAATCCCAGTTCCATCCTGTATAGCAAAGGCATGGCAGTTGTTCCAGAGGCATCCTATTATAACTCTGGTTTGACTTTTCAATATAGTTAAAGCTGATTCTTTTTTATTTAATGTTGCTAGAGCCATATCCCCTGCCTATCAGAGTCAAGAATGTGCTTCCATGCTGTGTTTCCTGGGTGTTGGCTAAAGGCCAGGAAGTGATTGGACATTAGAAAGCAAAGGGTTTGTTCATGAATAATGATTCTCAGATTCTGCTGAAGTGGTGTTGGGGCCTGCTTCTGTTGTAGAAAAATGAGCAACTCCCCACCCCTGGCTGGGAATGCTGTGGGGCTGGGCGACGCTGCAAGGAACCTGGAGGATGCAGTTTTGGTGACATCCCGCTCAACCTCAACAGTTGTTCAGAAAGTGTTTGCTTCAGCATTCATTGTAACGAGCCATTAAAACCCCCTTTAAGATAGGTTATTATCAAGGCCTTTCTCTTGGGTGGAAGATAATGACAGGCGACAAAAAAAGAGCAGGAATTGCAAATGTGTTAACTAGACCCTGACTAGGGAGAGAGTTTTAGTTTTATTACTTGGGAAAACAAAACAAAACAAAACACTTACCAGCTTCCTTCTAAAGTATCAGGTGTGGCACACATATCAGGCCATTAGGCTCAGGCTGAGCTTTATCTCACATTTAGCTGTGCCAGGAAAGCTATGAAGGAGGCCCTTCCCAAGATAAGGGAAATAGCATTTCAGTCTTCATCACTTATGTTGGAGGCCGGAGGGCACTGCTCGATTAGGTAGAAGAACGCAGGGTGACTATGCCCACCTCAGTGAAAGGGTGGCGCATGCAAGGCCGTGAAAGGACAAACTAGGACTCCGTAAGGTGAGCTCATTATAATCAATGAAAGGTCATTTCTCCGTGACTGCATACAGCCAAAAGACAGAATTCCACCATGTTAGTTTACATGTTCCATGTTCCATAAGTTGATTTCCTTCATGCTCTCAGCTTGTCAGATTCTGAACAGAAGGATCAAACCCACACAGGTTGGCTTCGTCTCATAATCTTTTCATGAACAAACAGCTTGAGACCCCTATTAAAGGGTTTGGATCTGAGTTAGGGGTTTTGAGATCAAATACAGTTTAAAACATGAACATAGGCGACCGTAACTATTGTGTTATAGAAACCCTCGAAAATAATTCTCATTCAGTCACTGAATCTAGTGCGTCACAAATTTTTCCACCTCGAGACCTCCCTGAAGCCTCATTCCCCTTCTCGCTGTCCTCACACACACACATCACAAAAAGCTCAGTGTCTCGCTGACCCATGTTGCCAGGGAAGGGAAGAGGAGAAATGCTGTGGAGACTGCAGGCTGCTTGGGGACACTGACCTACCTCCTCATGTCGGAAAGAACAAAACACTTTTCAAAGAAGTAATATATATTACTTAATGTTCCATTATATCCTGTTTTTTTTTTGTTTTTGTTTTTGTTTTTTTCTTGGTAAAAAGAGCTCTCAATTAGAAAAGCCACTTGATAATATTTTGTAAAGGTTGAACAGGATGGTTCTCTCATTTTCACTTCTGTTGCAATGTTATACAATTGAATTTATATTGATTTACGGTATAACTTTATTATACTGCACTATTTCATAAGTTTTTATTTATTGTACAAATTCAGATATATGAACCCAGGGGTATTAATGTAGAATTATCTCTGCAATCATTTCTAAAGTGGGACCTCATTTGAGAACCTACTTAATTATGCCTGAGTAATAAAATCCATGTTATAACTATACCTCTGGAGTAGCCTAATTCCACATTTACGAAATTCCTTTCCCTTCTGAGGACTTGAATGATCCCCAAGTGAAACAAATGAACTATAGGTTGTTTATTTTTCCCACAAATATGTAGCAATTATACCCCTGCTGTTGATTCATGAGAAATGCTGGAACACAATCTTTGTTTCTCTTACATTTTTTGAAACTGAATTATTTTTCAAAGTAGGTATTTATAGAACTTATTGGCAATTAATTTCTGATAAATCACCACAAGAGTGAGTTAGGTGGTTGATAAGCAACAGAACAGAACTCTATAAAAGAAAGGGTACTTACTAGTAAGACAGAAACTTTTCATGTCTTAACCAGTCTCCCTTTGTCTTTCCGTATGCCAGGTACACTGCC
>NW_017731974.1:460590-461672 GCF_001890085.2 Hipposideros armiger | reverse complement strand
ACCAAACTGTGCATTTTTGCCATATTTTACTGTTTTACTTCCATAAAGGGAAGAATGTGCATCAAGCTTGTGAAAAGTTGCATGAAGTTTACGGTGACAATGCTCTACAAGAATGTCAGTGCCAACAATGGTTCTCAAAATTCCGTGCTGGTGATTTTGATCTCAATGATGCTCCTTGGTCAGGGAGGCCTGCCAAGGTTGATGACGACAAAATAAAAGCATCGATCGAGTTAAACCCACATTACACGCATTTTGTCTATGTTTTTCAGAGGCCATTTATTTATATAAAGAACAAAGATCAATCAATGATATATTGCCCATTTTGTTCGATAGCCTTTTGCCATTTTTCAGTGAGCTTCATAATTCCTCATTCATAGAAGGACCTGTCTTTATTTGCAAAAAACTGAACAAGGTGCAGCCTCATCTGAATTGAATGTTATACCACGCAAGGAGTTTTGAAGAGAGCAAAACAGGTGGAAGTCTGACAGCACAAGGTCAGGCGAGTATGGTGGGTGTGGCAACACACCCCATCCAAGCTCCAATAATTTTTGACGGGCGATCAAACTTGTGTGTGGTCTCGCGTTGTCACGATGGAACACAACTCCTTTACAATTAACAAGTTCTGGACGTTTCTGGATGATGGATTCATTCAAACTGTCCAATTGCCGACAGTACACATTCGAATTGATCATTTGGATTTTTGGTAGGAGCTCGTAAAATACGACACCTTTAAAATCCCACCACACTGAGAGCATAGCCTTCCTCTGATGAATGTCTGCTTTCGATGTCGTTTGAGGTGAATCATCACATAGGGACCAAGATCGTTTGTGCACCACATTGTTGTCAACAATCCACTTCTCATCACCAGTTATCAGTCGCTTCAGAAAAGGATCATGTTCCTCACATTTAATGAGCATATTGCAGATGTTTATACACACTGTCAAATGAACTTCTTTGAATTCATGCAGAACCCAAATATCGAGCTTGCTTATGTATCCCCAGCTTCTTTAGGTGGTTGTGAATGCTTGAATGATGGATGTTCAATGTTTCTGCAATCTCTTGTGTTGTGTAATGTGGGTGTA
>NW_017731974.1:455507-459687 GCF_001890085.2 Hipposideros armiger | reverse complement strand
CCCTTACAATCTTCACCCCCATCAGCTGAGACAGAACAATTTTATTGATGTTCAGTGTTAGGGGGTTAATTATTTTCTAGTCGTGTAAGGATGTAGCATTTATGCCATAGTCTTAGCTCCATCTCTTCACCTGTAGAGGCTCAGAGCATTTTAAAGTGTTTTATAGAAGGAGAGTTTCATATCATTTAGTCCTTAATCTTATGCAGAAATAAAACCTCACTACTTAAAAAAAATCTTCTTTGGATCAATTTGCAAGTTTCTTCTGTATATTCAGAAAATACAGAATCAGTATTTTCTGTAGACTGGAGTACTATTTTTTACTTACTGTGTTGTTTTATGGAGTAAAGGAGGTAATTTATTCAAAGTGCGTAATGCATAAAAGGTAGCCTTTCTGGGTAGAGGGTTTAAAGCATGAATATTACTGGATTCAAAATGTTTGAAGGAGGAGAACTATACCAAGAGGGTAAAGAAGTAAAAGGACATTTTAGGTCAAAGGCACAACTTGTGTCCTATGACTTAAGCTCAGTGTTCATCCACAACCAATTTTATTGATTCATAATTCTGTTGTTTGTGCTTATTCACGTCTTTTGAGGATATAATTGCAGAATTACCCAGCAGTTCCTATAAAAGAGGAATCTTAACATGAATATACAAATCTGTGTTACAGTATTAAAATAAGACCCAAACCAAAGGGATCCTACTTGAATGCCTCCATTATAAGTCATACACTAGGATAGTTTTCAGATTTTCCTGTCAGTTTTCTGAGCTAGTGAAACTCCTAGTTGTGAGATTCATTTATTTAAAATGATGAGCTATTTGTGATCATTTTCAAGCAAAGTTTGGGAGCTTATGAATTGGTAGCAACTTTGTGTTAGCACATCTCTTGCAGATCTCTCTGGTTTTTCCAGCCTTACTTTGGCAGGAAAATCAGGGAATGCACACCATATCTGTAGGATTTGGAAGATTCACACACCTTCATATAGCTGCTGGTCACAAGTTCCAATTCCTTTTTATCAGTTCCATCAGGATAATTTTCTAATGTTCTATAAAGCAGTATCCAAGATACAAGTGAACATCTGCAAAGCACAATGTGTGCTGAGAAATAGCAGTCACTTAACAAGCACATTTCCTTCCTACCCTTTCTGTGTTTGTTCAACAGATCTAGCCAAACTTTACAGCAATGCAAACTGCAGTGCAACACTGGTTAAAAAAAAATTATATATATATATATATATATATATATATATATATATAATATATAACATGCATAACAAATATATATCTGTGGGTTATATACATATATACATATATAGTATATAACATATAAATATATATGTGGGTTCTGCATTTGCAGATTAAACCAACTGCAGATCAAAAATATTGAAAAAAATGTTATGTTGTTTCTGATGTGTACTATGTAATTAGGCCTACAATGGTTGCATCTGTACTGAACATGTACAGACTTTTTTTGTCAATATTCCCTAAACAATGTAGTATAATAATTATTTACATAGAATTTAGCATTCACAGTGTATTAGGTGTTATATTGGGTCTTTGGAAAAGTCATGACGCATGTTCGCAACAGATGGCACTAGTTCATTTTTGGAAGTACTAGAGTCATTTGCATCTATGTGATTGNTCTAAGATTCTTTGTAATACTGGTTTGGTGGTGATGAACTACTTCAGCTTTTTCTTGTCTGGGAACCTCCTTATCTGTCCTTCAATTCTAAATGACAGCCTCGCTAGGTAGAGCAATCTTGGTTGTATGTCGTTGCTTTTCATCACTTGGAATATTTCCTGCCAGTCCCTTCTTGCCTGCAAAGTTTCTGTTGAGAAATCAGCTAACAGTCTTAGGGGAGCCCCCTTGTAGGTAACTAACTGCTTTATTCTTGCTGCCTTTAAGATTCTCTCTTTGTTTTTAACCTCCAGCATTTTAATTATGATGTGTCTTGGTTTTGGACTCTTTGGGTTTATCTTGTTTGGGACTCTCTGCGCTTCCTGGGCTTGTATGTCTATTTATTTTGCCAAGTTAGGGAAGTTTTCCATCATTATTTCTTCAACTGGCTTTTTAATTCACTGCTCGCTCTCTTCTCCTTCTTGTACCCCTATGATGTGAATGTTGTGATGCTTTCTTTATGTTATCCCAGAGGCCCCTTAAACTCTGCTCATATTTTTTTTATTCTTTTTTCTTTTTGCTGTTCTTACTGGGTGTTTTCTGCTACCTTATCTTCCAAATTGCTGATTTGATCCTTTGCTTCATCTAATCTACTATTGATTCTCTCTAATGTAGTTTTCATTTCTGACTAGTTTTTTTTTATGTTTCCTATTTGCATTTTTATGTTTCCTATCTCTTTGTTGAAGTTCTCACTGAGATCATTGAGCATTTTTATAACCAGTGTTTTGATCTCTGTATCTGGTAGATTGCTTATCTTTATTTTGTTTAGTTTTTTCTCTGGAGCTTTGATCTGTTCTTTCACTTGGGACATGTTTCTTTGTCTCCCCATTTTGGCTGCCTCTCTGTATTTGTTTCTATGTATTAGGTAGAGATGCTATGTTTCTCAGTCTTAGTAGAGTGGCCTTATGTGGGGCCCAGTGGTGCATTCTTCCTGATCACCTGAGGCAGCTGCTGCAGGTATGTCCTTTGTGTGGATTGTGTGTGCCCTCCTGTTGTAGTTGAAACTTGGTTGCTGTTTGCACATCAATGGGAGGGATTGACCCTTGGACTGATTGGCCATGACTACAGTGGAGGAACTGTTGTGCAGAGGCTGACTCTACAGAGCAGGATTCACTTTAGCAGGACTCTGGTGCCTGCCCAGTCTGACCTTTGGGTGTATCTTTTGTGTAGGTGGTTGGGTGCTCTGGTGTGGTCTGAAGCTGGCCACTGGGTGTGTTGGTTCTGGGGCCTCTTAGGAGGGGCTCTATTGTAGACCAAGGTCAGCTGCTGCCTGTGCCCTCTCTGGAGCCACCTGGCATGACCTACAAAGTGATCTGCAGATGGTTGCCACTTGTGCTGGGTTTGAAGGTGCCTGGGAAGGGCTAAGTTATTAACTGAGGCCGGCTGTCACTAGTAACAGACTTGGGGCTGCTTAGCAAGAGGGACAGGGCATGTGTAGGCCAGATGCTGCTTGTTTGGGGTTTGCAAACCTTTGAGAGGTTTTAGGAAAGTCTGCAGCATGAGCCAAGACAGCCTTTTGTATGGAAAAGCTACTGGAAACGGCTGGGTGGGTTCATATGTTGGGTGGTGCAGGGTCTCAGGGAATCACCAGGTTGGTGTGAATAGTAATTAGCTAGGTTGATAGAGACTGAGATATGGTGTCTGCCTCCATCTACATGGGGGAGGGCTCAACAAAGGAACAGTGGCTTCTGCCATCATTTCTGTCTAGGAGAAAGCTGCCACTCCAGCCCTCTCCCTGCAGCCAGACTCTTCAGTTCCTCTCCGTATGTCCCTGCTGCTTTTAGAACTGCTGCCCCAGAGCTGGAGTTCAGAATAAGTGATTCTATCAGCAAATAAGTTCATATGCAGGTCCTTTAAGAGGAATGCCTGGGACTCCAGCTGCCCTCTGTCTCACTCAGCCACAATCTCTGCTGATTTTTACAGCCAGAAGTTATGTGGACTTCTCTCCCCATCACTGGAACCAAGGGCTGGGACCCCTCACTCCCAGCAGGACCTCCACAGCCAAGATATCCCTCCTGATTTTTAAGGGCTACACATGGGTGTGGGACCAGCCTGTTCTGCATCCCTGCCTCTCCTACCAGTCTCGATGTGACTTCTTCTGTATGCCCTTAGTTATAGGACTTCTGTTCGGCCAGACTTCAGGTGATTCTTAAAGATGGGTTGTTCTGTAGTTTAGTTGTAGTTTCGATGTGGTCATAAGAGGAGGCAAGCACAGCTTTTGCCTACTCCACCAACTTGACTGGATCTCCTACTTAGTATATCTTTCCTGTTTCTTAACCTTTCTTTTATGTTTCATCTCTCCATTTCTCTGTGCTGTATTTTGGGTTATTTGCTCATGTCTATCTTTTAGTTCACTGTTCCCCTTTTCAGTTGAGTTTATTCTGCCTATTGTCCATTGAGTTTTTAATTCCAATGATTTTATTTTTTATTTTTAGAACTTCTATTTTGTTCTTTTTGATTTTTAAAAATATATCCCTGGTGTTTTTTAAAGTGCCCTGTTCTTTA
>NW_017731974.1:439680-451271 GCF_001890085.2 Hipposideros armiger | reverse complement strand
TGTTGTAAAATCTCCAAAACTCAACCAAATCGCTCAATTTTTGTTAGAATGAAACTAGAACTGTCAGCTGTCAAATGACATAGCAATCACATAGATGCAAATGACTCTAGTACTTCCAAAAATGAACTAGTGCCATCTGTTGCAAACATGTATCATGACTTTTCCGAAGACCCAATAGATGGGCTAAACTTAGTGTGGTTGAGCAAGTGTCTTTTCTCTTTAGACCCTGCAAAGAAATACTTTTCTGGGACAGAATTGGACATCTAGAATTACATTTTTTCTGAGAAATTTTCACCTGGATCTCTACCAGTTTATTCTAAAAAATAACCTCTTAGGTCATCTTTACAAAACAAATATTCAAATTGTTCTCTTTAACCCCCACAGGAAAATGTGGAAATGCACATATAGGGATGTATGTCATAACCCAAAGTCTTTCGGGCCTAGCTAAGTGAAACTTAGTCCTTGGATGAAGAGTATTTCTGTACTAAAGCTCTCTACTGGTAATTTTTACTATAATTAAAAAAACAAAAAGAATAAGGCAGTGAAGGTCTGAGGTTGTAGATTCCTAAGATAAATTGAATATCTTCCTGATATATGATAGGCCAAATAAAACACTCCTTTACAGAAGTTGCCAGCTATAAAAAGTTGCTAGCCATAGTTTTGCTTGTAGTTGAAAAGAAGCTACTACTTTGAGTTTGATTTAATAAAAACTAAGAAAAAAATTTTTTTATCAAAATAATAATTAGTGTTCTCAATTTTAATGCCTGTACATTGATATTTGTAGTATTTAGAGATAGATAGTTATAGTTTTCCCCCTCAACCTGGTGGTCAACTCTGCCAGAAACTCTTTGGTTGATTTTGAATCTTTATATTTACATGCCTATCAATTTGGAATTTGCAGCTAATATCTGTGCACTAAGCTTGGCTGAAACAACTATGCCTTTTTTTGTAAGTAATATTAATTTTGGACCTGTTTTGGACAGAAACTATTTTTAGCTGAACAACAGTTTTTTTCAGAAATTAAATGCTTGTCTTTGTAAAACCACAATAGTGTAATCAGAGAAACACAAACAGCTTGGCATGGTTACCAAGATTGGTATTTCCTGAGTAGTAGATAATAAATAGGTTGGTAGCAGAAAGAAAAGGAAGCAAAAAAAAAAACACAAAAAAACAAGTTTTATAACTTTTACGTGTTTGCAAGCTATTTATGTCAACATTATTGGAATATTTTTGAAAAAGGGTCCTTGTTATGAAAACAAAAGTAGCCCAAATCACTAAATGAAACGATTCATTTATTTGACAAATATGTACTGACTGCTTCATATGTGCTGGGTACTATCCTAAGTCCTTTACATATACTGTCTTATACAATCTTCACAGCAATTTATGAAGTAGGCATTGTTGTATCATCCCGTTGATGAAACTGAGGCTCAAAGAGGTTAACTTGTCCAAGGCCAAAAGCTAAATGTGGTGAAGGTGGATATTGAACCCAGGTCTGTCAGATCCAGAGCTAAGATCCACTGCCTTGGTCTCTGTCTTTAGGTATGGGCCCATTTTGCTGTAAAATTTTATATAGTTACCCTCTGTTACCCCTTCTCTGGGGCAGGTATATGTTATCTTTTACGGAGCCTGTGAGATCTTAAATAACTTATAGTAGAGATGTATTGTTGAAATAACAGAACCAGCAAGGCTCTCATGAGAAACAACCATGAGTCCACCATCTTTTTCTAAGGGGTTGCTGGGCATTATCAATTCTTTTTTTTGGGGGGGGGGGCAGGGAGAACATATCATTTTAAAGACTTATTAGCCTTTTGCTAATTACTATATGTCATACTGGTGGGAAAAAGAAGCTATGATGATAAATGCTATGTTCTCCATAGCTCTTCTCAACAACTGACATATATCTACTTATTTATTTGTCCATGGTCTGCCTCTCAACTTCCAAGAGTTGACCTTATTTAGGCAGCGATTTCTGTCTTTTCTGTTCTCTGTAGTATCTCCAGAGCCTCAAAGAGTACCTGGCACATTGTGGTAGGTGCACAATGAATATTTGTTAAATGAACAGAATGATATTATTTCTAAGATGTAATAGAGGGCTACATTTACATATATTCATTTCAGCTCAAATTTTAGAGTAAATTATACTGGCACAGTTTGAGGTCATATGAGATGGAAAAAATCATACCAATTATAATGCCAGGCACATTATTTTTGATTCTTAAAACACATTATAAACTAAGTATTATTTTCTCCTTTTTTTACATGACGTGACTGAGTCTCAAAGACTGTGTCACCTTCCTGCAACTTGGACAGTTGTTTGGATCTCAAAGACTATGTTTTACACACACTGTCTCAGGAGTGATGCTTCAAGCTATTCAGCGCAGGAGGGAGCAGAGGATGGAATGTGCTCCAAATCTCTGCAGTTCTCATTTCACTCACAGTGCTGTCAAAATTCCACCAGGGAGACAGACAGGCCATGTAATGGTTAAGAGCCAGGAACTGTACTCTGACAGGTACAGCTATCAGTTCTGTATTTGCTATGTGGCCGTGAGCATAAAACCTTTCTGAGCCTTAGTTACCTGATCTATAAAATGGGGCTAATAATAGCAATTACCCCCATAAGACTTATACAAAAATCAAGTGGGATAATTTACATAGAATGCCTAGTTTAATGCCTGGCATATACAGTAGCCCCTCTTTATCTGCAGTTTCACTTTCTGTGGTTTAAGTTACCTGTGGTCAACAGCAGTCTGAAAATATTAAATTCCAGAAATAAACAATTTATACATTTTAACTTGGGCGCCGTTCTGAGTAGAATGATGAATTCTCATGAGGTCCCGCTCTGTTCTGCCTGGGACGTGAATCATCTCTTTGTCCAGCGTATCCACACTGTATATGCTCCCCGCCTGTTAGTCACTAAGTAGTAGCTGTCTGGGTGATCAGATCTACTATCTCAGTATCACATTGCTTCTGTTCAAGCAACCCTTATTTTCCTTAACAATGGCCCCAAACCACAAGAGTGATGCTGGCAATTTGGATACGCCAAAGAGAGGCTATAAAGTGCTTCCTTTAAAGTGAAAAGGTAAAAATTCTGGGCTTAATAAGGAAAGAAAAAAAATGTATGCTGAAGTTGCTAAGATCTACAGTAAGGACAAATCTTCTATCCATGAAGAAGGAAAAAGAAATTTGTACTTGTTTGCTGAGAGAGAGAGAGGCCACATCCACGTAACTTTATTATGGTATGTTGTTATAATTGTCCTACTGTGTTATTAACTATTGTAGTTAATCTCTGACCGTGCCTAATTCACAAATTAAACTTTATCATAGGTATGTGTGTCTAGGGAAATCCATAGTATATATAGGGTTCGGTAGTCGCTGTGGCGTCAGGCATCCACTGAGGCTTTTGGCAGTCATCCCCATATGGATAAGAAGGGAGGCTACTGTAGTTACAAACTAACCCCAGTTAGTAACTAGGTGCTTCTGTAAGAGAAGGGACTCTGAGGAGGCAGAGAATGTGGCAGAGGTGCTGGGGTGTGCTAGAGCATCACTGATGGGTTTGTGAAAGCTGATTGTGCACACCTCTTCCCAACTCTGTGCTCAGCGACTTCATGCTGGTAGCTTGACATCAGCCATGGTACAGATAGCAGCCCCTGCCCCTGCAGCTGGCTGTTAGATATTTCGTAGCACACCACTGCAGAGGTGGAGGTGGTCTAGTTTTGGAGGTGATTGCCTTGCCATGGCTTGGAGCAGGAGTGAGCAATACCTGTCAGCAGTAGCAGAGTGCCACATCATATTCATTGATGATTTAGAGATGCTTCCCAAACATCAGCCAGACACAGGGAGGCTACAGGCTCTGAAATGAGGTCATATTTAAATAACAATGAAGACAAAAGACACCCCCAATTTTAAGGACTCCTACAATAGCATAGACTACATTTCTTTACAGGGAAACTATTATTGTTACATCTCATTATTATTTATAATAAACAACCCTTCCATACGAAACTCCACTAGTCAATGTATCACTCTAGGCCCCTAACCATTCAGATAAAGCCCACACTAGGCATCAGCATTTAGGAGACGGTTTTTTAGAGTAGACTAGTGGTTCTCAAAGTGTAGCCCCAGGACCAGCAGCATCAGCATTACCCAGGAATTTGTTAGAAATGCAAATTCTATAGCCCCACCCCAGACCTATTCAATCAGAGATTCTGAGGATGGGACCAGGTTTTACCAAGGCCTTCAAGTGATTCTGAACCACTGGCTTAGATTTTGTCTTGCCACAAGGCAGTGGCAATGAGAATCCAGTATAAATGCTTAAGGTGTTCTAAACTGTTCTCTCCCATCCTTTTGAAATCTTGATCCGGTAAACATCCTTTCATAGATTCTCATGAAATGTTCTTTTGTATGTTGTTTAAATCTCTGGCATACTGTGTGTTAATCAGCAGTTCTCCCAAGTAAGACTGCATTCAATTGACAGGTTGCAATGTATTTATCGTTTGTTGAAAATGATTTCTAATAGTCTAACTTAAATTCTATTAAATAGATGAAAATCCATAGAAATTCTCTTAAGAAATATTCAGAGAAACACTTACAGTTCTGCTGTATCTCTTGTTGACCAATGAGTTATGCAGACATGAGAAGAGAGTTCATCTTGTTAGTATATTGACTGAATTAAAGCACTTTAAATACAAAGGCGAAAGTTGATTAACATACAGAAATAGTCACATTTTGGGTACACAGATGACAGGGTGGGGATAGAAGGAGGAGAGAAACCTTGAAAGGCATTTGACAGGGGAAGGTTGTATTCCCCAGATAGCCCTGTCAAGCAGCTCTGTCGACAACAAAAAGGAGAAAACAAATAAATTGGAGGTTGTGTGAATGTCACAGACCAGAATATAAATAATGTATGACACAGAAAGAAGTAAATACCAGTAATTCACGTTTTCACAAAATGTTTAAGGGTGATGATACCTTCTAGCTATGCCAAAATGAAAAAAGAAAAAGTAATATGTAGGTAAACCTCCAAGATACTGGTCAAGAATTCACCTTTTTATTCATAACGCCAACCCTCAAAAGGCACCACTGTAGGTACAATAGGCCAAATAACAAAAACAAAGACAATGTGTGACAAGACTCAGGACTCAGACATGTGGAAACGGATTTAACATTCAGAGAACATTTCAACTCTGTTTAACTTTCTAACTCACAAGAGAGAATTCAGTCTTCACTCTGAGCAGAAAAAGAATAGACAGAATGTGGAATTTGGGATTTAGGTTTTCTCTTTACACTAAAGAAATTGTAGAAACATGCATCCAAAAATAGGTTAAACACAATGGTGGTTGTCTTATTCTCTTTTCTATTAAAAATCGTTTCAAGCTTTTCTTATCAACACGATTATCTGTATCTGTGAACTAAATCTTAGCAAGCTCTTAAAGGCTAGCAGCCCTTATAGCACTGGTTTCTCCAGTGCCACCCAGTTCATATTTGGCTTTGAGCTCAGTGATACCACCTGTCTGCCGTAGGCCTGGGTGTCTGGTTCAAAGAGTGCCTTCTTGAAAACCTTACGTAACTGCCTTTTTCCTGTTCCACGAGCCTTACTTCACCATATCTAATGGAAGCTCTGGCCCAGAATCCAGGAGTGTTGTTCCAGACAGGCCTGGCGGATCTCCTGCTCATTCACATGAGCTCCCTTTCCCTGACTGGGAAGTCAGAACACCCTGTCTTTCTGGTCATCGACGTCCTGCCAGCTCAGAAAACAAGCCTTCAGTTTTTAAGTATTCAATAAATATGACTTTTCTAGAAGGTGCTTATAAACCCTCTAATAAAGACATATTGTCCTATCATGCAACGCTGTAGGTAAGAAAATGAAACACCCCCTCCTAGAGCCAATGAAGCCCTACCAGAAGGCCAAGATTACAATATGTTGAATTAATTTGGGTTTTATAGCAAATACCCTATGCAAAGATCTAGAAGTGAAACTTTAAAAAAATCCAAAAGGATGATCAGTTTCATAATATTTGCACATGACATGATGTACGACCAAAATTATAAGAAGTATATTTGAGATGTTTCTGTTCAAAAAAAATCAAAGATGCTTCATAACTGGAAAACTCCCTTGGACCTTTATTGTTTTCACTAGACTCTGGATGGCACAGTTTTCTGATGGTTTCAATTGCTTCACGTATGCCGATGACTAACAAATGCTTATCGCCAGTCCGGTCCTCTTTCCTGAGCTCTAGGCCCATGTGGCTGAGCTTTGAGTCTATGTGGGTATCATCAGTTTCCACTCCCATTCTGCCCCTCCTCATGTATCTCCTGTCTTATTAAATGTAAACACCATCCACTCGGCAGCTCAAGTCAGGCAGCTAGCACTTTCCTGGTCCCTCCCTCTCCTTCAGCCCTCACATCTAGTCAGTCCGTAGGGCCTATGTATTCTGCTTCCTTGTCACTCAAGCACACTCATGCTTTATCCCTATTGCTACCTGAGCTCAGGCACTCACCATGTCTCCATAGATGAACAGCCTCTTAGCTGGTCTTCCCTTCCCAATCCATTGTTCACAGCAGAAGGACCATTCTACAAGGCAAAGTTGATCACAGCCTTCCCCTGCTTCAAATGAAATAAAAGTCCTTTGTGACTTCCTTCCTGTCCATCTCTGTAAGCTCATATTTTGCCTTTTCTTCTTTCACTCTTTGCAGTGGAGCTGTAGGAGTCCTCAAATGTTAGCTCTGCATTCTCCATACTTTTGTACCTATGAGTACTCTCTCGACTCTTCCTCACATCCTGCTCCTAGCGAATTTCTTCTTATCCTTCAAAACCCATCAAAACCCATTTTCCTCCAGGGAGTTTCTCTAAGTCCCCCTTGGGTTAATCGCCCTTTCTATGCATTGCAGCAGACCTGGTCCTAGTACTTATACAGTATTGTAACTTCATTTCCCCCTCTTTCTCTGCTGGACTGAGAGCTCCTTGAAGCCTGAGACTATTGTTTCACCTCTCAATTTCCAGAGCCATCCGTGCACAGGGTCTGGCTATCTTATGTCTTCAAAAAAGCTCAGTTGATCGATGAGGTGAAATCCTCTACACTGAGGTAGAGGATTTACCACATGCTCCTGTGTAACTTCTTGCTGGAAATCAGCCTAAATCAAGGCTACAAAGAAGTCAACATGACCAAAGTGGGAAAATTTGTTCAAGCAAAGCACAGAGTCAGATTTCTAAGATGCTGGCTTGGTTATTGGAGTGTGTCTCTCGTAAAGACAAAGTAGAAAGCCTTGGCCATTGCCAACTTCAGCACAGCAGCCTCTAAGGACAAAGACAGTTATGGGGGAGAGAGCCTGACCCTGTGCGAGTAGACAGACGTAACAAGAAGGCACAGGCACACGCTTAGGGATTTAACAATCCCCATAGAAGCAGGTTTCAGAAGCCGCCATCTGGTTTGTGGCCAATAAACTAAAAAAGGAGCTCTTTCTCCCATTGTTTCAGTTCTGTAAATTCTTAAAGAGATAATACATAGTAAGCCCCTACAGGCCTTATCAAACTTATACCTCAATTACATATTTTTTTTTAAAATGAGCTTTGAGAAAGAACTTCATCGCTGACTTGGAAATGTCAGTCACATTGTGGACAACACAAAAAACTTCAGTCTCATCATTTCCAAATTTGCCAGTCTTCTGATGAAAAGCTGCCTCCCTGGGTCCTATCGGCTTTGTTTTCTACCCAGACCTCTCCAGTCCGTGCCATGCTCACACACTGTGCCTCTCCAGTAGAAGGTTGTCTACTGCTGTTAAGCCATGCAGCTAGTCCTAATGATGGAAAACTGCAAACAGCCTGCACTGCAGAAGGCTTGGTATTTGCCTCCACGGCCTAGTAACTGAAACCTGAACAACTTGCGACTTGGGAACCCATGAGGGTACAAGCAACTTACTGATTTTGTAATCAAGGAGTGAATAGGATAACCTTAAAATGTTATGTTGGTTTTGTAAGTAAACAGCTCTACCACCCTAGCCGGGATGGTCTGTGGTGTGAAGCTGGCCCTAGGGGTAAGAATTATGAATATTATCAAACAAGTCATTTAATGACTTGTTAGATGATTCTCACTCAGTCACCCTTCCAACATCTGTCTCTAGGAAAGTTGTGCTTATCAAAAAAATGCAATACTGTTGCTTATGTTTTCTATCTTAAAGTAGAACTTAGCAACATTTTAAGGTTTCCAAAATTGAGTGTGAATAGATATGTTTTGATTAAACTCATTTTAGAAAACTCCAATGCACTAAAAAGAAAATCTGTTGTGACGAACCAGTCGAGTATCTCTTCTCTCAGAGTTTCCATTCCTCCTGTGAGCCTGCTTTCGGCCATGCACATTCCCTCTCTTTTCATGGTTGACACTCAAGAACCTGGAAACGCTTTCTATTTCTATCTCCTTCTCCAGTGTTGTCCCTTCAGTCATGGTATAGCCAAGACGTACAGACTCTGCTTTTTCTATACTTCCCCTCTCTGCCTCTTTCTCTGACTTCGCCTGCCACCATCTGAGCTCTGGCACACCTGATATATTAATCTTTCTTAGATTCGTAAAATAACATCCTGATAGCCTCACTGCCAACCCACCGAACACCACTGCTCATTTTCCTGAAAAATGTCTTGAATCATGTCATCCCTGCTCAGACATTTTCAAGAGAGCCCCACTATTTACTAAATCAATCCTACAATACCAGATTTTCAACCTACCCTTCCTGGTAGCTCTATGTTTTGGCAATTGTGGTTTTTTTTTTCTAGGTAGCTCTATCTTCTGTTATTTCAGCTCTGGGTTCGTGTTTGCTGTTCTTTCCACAAAATTTGTGCAGTACTGCCTCTGTGCTATTGCTCACGCTGTTTCACCCAAGCGACCTGGTTTGAGTGCTGGTTCCATTACTTACTATAATAGCTTTGCTTATTTCCCCCATTATGATATGAGGATCATAATAGCACCTACTTCGTAAGGTTTTGTGATTATTATATGAAGAAATCCATACAAATCCTTTAGAAGAACCCCAGCACAAGTAAGTACTTGTATTCAGTAAATGTTAGTGATCATGATTATTATTATCATCCCTTTCAAGGACTATTTCAAATCCACCTCTTTAGTGAAGTCTTTTTAATTGCCTAACTCAATTGTTATTTTTTTCCTCTTTTTGTACTTCTCTGAATAGCATTTGACATATAATGCCCTGCTTCAGAATAATGTGTGTACTTATCTTGGCCTGGACTGGACTATACACTTCTTGAGACTTAGGAACTTTTATTCATCTTTGTATACTCTGCCTTGTTTGGCACCTGGCACGTCAAAAGGGCTTAATAAATATGGGCTAGATTGAAATAATTTGACTTTACTGTTTTTTTAAAAACTCTGTTCCACAGCTGAGAAAAAATAGCACATAAAGATAAGTAAATGAAATGAACACCTTGATAACAAGGATGCTACTGGTGGAAGACACTGAGATTGATGTCATTAGAATTCACGACTTGCCCCGATAACATCCTTTCATCCCTGTTCTCCATTGCAGGTCTGCTTAGTGGCCTATCTTGGTTTGTTTATGCTTTGTGTCTCATATCAAGTTGATGAACGGACATGTATCCAGTTTGCTATGAAAGTAAGTTGTCATTTTTCTTTTGCTTTTATCGTCACATAGAAAGAAACACAAGTACAAAATAAACGAGTGCTTTTTTAAGGGGTTGCATATCTGATTATTCTAGAAAGTGCATTTTTAGGGAGGCCAAAAAAATTGTTTTAGGAGGGAATTAATCCAGACTCCAAATGTAATGCTAATTTTTTTAAGTCTTAATTTCCATGAACTGGGTTGGCATGGAGCATATGAAGTCTGTCCTTTAATGCCCTTAAAAGGAATATTGAAAATTCATCAGTTCAACAAAACTGTTTGCCAGAGCAATGATGCCTATATCAGTGCCCACTTCTATATCTTGGGGGTTATTCAGAATATTTTAATAATGAAGCAGTCTAAGTGTATTTCCTCTTGTAGGTGGGATCACTGAGACAGAAAAAGTACATTGGGTACATCCTAATGATCTGTGCCAAGGGTCTGAGGACAAAGGGGGCGGAGAGGTGGGATGTGCATGGGTTAGCAAGTGTGTGTGTCTTTCATGTAGTTTTTCTCTGTTAAAGACAGTGTGTTCAGTTGGAGCTAGTTCAAGTACACAGCATTTTCACTGCATGTAGAATCCACTCTAAATGGAAACATAGATACACCCTTTCAGAGTTTAGGGAGATAAACACCTAAGTCAGCACTCAGAGTTAGTAGAAATCAAATTCCTATATTTTCTTCCAACTGCTGTAGCTGAGAACAAAAAGCTTTCTGTAATTTTTTTTGTTCACTCACATTATTTACTTCTCTTCTATAAGAAAACACATAAACACTAGATACTCCTTTGTTTACTAAAACAAGAACATATAAGGCAAGAGTAAGTTAACTATATTATTTGGAAATTAGGAAGATGCAGAAAATTTGATGTTAGTATATTCTAGTATAATTGAAGCTGTTGACATAAAAAAACAATGTGTAAAAGAGTAAATTAGACTAAAAAAATGTTCAGGTCATATTAAATAGTAAAAAACGCTAGCTACACAAAATGTATGGCATAATCCTATAGAAAAATAATAGCTCTACGTGGTTAGAAAAAACAGTTATCTGTGAGTGGTGCAATTATAGCTGCATTTTGTAGTTTTTCTCTAATTTTGAAATGTTCTTCAATTAGACATAACTTTTCTAATTAAAAAAAATTAATGGATGCTATTTTAAAAAAGAATGATAGAGTTAGAATCTTGGTGGATATGCCTACATTTGGATATTATTCTTTTTCTAAGGTGTTACTTAAAAGAAGGCCAGCTAACGCAGACATCAGTCCATGTTTGTTTGTTTGAGCGTGTGTTTTGTAAAGCAAGTCTTGAGGATGATTTTTTTTTTTAAGCCAGAAAGCCTAGTAAAAAATGGCCTGTTAAATTACTGGAATTTCACTCACCAAGTAAAAAATGCTCTAAACTAGATTCGTCTCTGTATGTAAAAGGCCTTCATTTCCTCCCCAGATGATTCTAGGAAACAGCAGAGGCAAAAGCATTAGCTTTACAGAGGCTCCCAAAGCCATCTCAACATCTGCGTGTGAAATAAGGAGCAAGGGAAAAAAAAAGTCACTGCCAGTGTCAGCCAGGTTGAGAATTCCCCACTAGGAACATCTCATTAGCTACCTTTTTTTTCCCCCACCTGTGACAGACATTGACAAATTCAGAGGCACTTTTCTCCTGCATGTGACCTTTAGTGATGCTTCCTGCCAGCTCTCAAAGATGCCCGCTATGTTATCTAAAGTTAGAAAATGAGCTTCAGTCAATCTCAAGGTTTTCCAAAGGCACAACAGGTTATAGCAGACTTTCCTTGTGCTTTTCACACCGTTTTGGGAGGAAGGAATAAAATGCATCTTCATGTGGTGTTTCTCACTCGCATAACCACATTTCAGTACCCCTGTATTACCCTGGCCTAAGCGTTGTCTGAGAATTTATTTCCTCCTGTTGAACACCAAGACAGCCAGGGAAAACAATCAGGAGGTGATGGCA
>NW_017731974.1:413091-439100 GCF_001890085.2 Hipposideros armiger | reverse complement strand
CCGAGGCCCTTTGGCAGGCCCTAGAGAGCCACCAGCATGGTCCTTTCTCCCTGGGTTCTGCCCCTGGGTCTGGCCGGCCATTAGGCCACGGATTGTGCCTCCTGCCTTTCCTTGTGGCTCTACTTTCTTGGGGGCTCACCTTGATAATTTTCAGAAACGTGTCTGGTTCATGTGCTTGCAGAAGCACTTTGGGACACATTACCCACGAGGGCATTTAAATCCCAATTGTCTGGAGCCCACATCCAGGAGGGCCCTGGGCTGCGGCTGCCGCTGCCTCCTCCTGCTCAGCGCACTGCAGAGGGGACTTACCATTGCCTGCCATAGGGGAAGGTAATTAAATCGAAGCCCAACCGCCTTCCTCCCAAAGTCAATGAACTTTGAAGCTGCAGCAGGGCACCAATTAGAGGCAGTGAGCTAGCAGAGCTGCCCGGGGCGCTCTGTTACATAAGCGCCCGGAGCCACCGCGCCTCTGCCGGCCTGCTGCCCAGCGTCCGTCACACGCACGGGCTGATACATGCAAGACAAATGCGTCCCCAGCTGGGCTTTTATCAAGATATATTTGCTTGTATTCCCAAGGTCATCGTAAACACTTTTCATTGGTAGTTTATTCGTGCTGGATAGGTAAAACAAGCCACTTGATTTTAAATTACAGAGTCTAACCCAGGAGCTTGTTGCTGTCAGATGTGCTAACGCCATGAAGGAAAAATGCTACAGTGCTGCAGATGTAACCTACAGGCTTGGGGGATCAAGTATATATTTATGTCTTAAAAGGGATAGGAAATTTGGTTTTGTGGCTCACTCCTGTTTACTTGGCCTGATGCTTTCATGGAGTGGGAGAAGCAGAATCACAATGTGAGAGACACGCACCACTGAAAATGGTAAGGGGCATGGCTTTTGTTTGTGCTCTCACTGGCTTCTAGCACATTTAAGATGCTCAATTAAAACTGAACAATCTCTGGGTTTGTGTAAACGTTTTCATCCTTTCACAAGCCAAGTATGTGTTGTAAGTTACTCTCACATGACAGAGAATAAGACAGTAGAGTTAGTATCCTAAGAGTTTTAAAACCTGACAGCTCTTTCCATCTCTACTAATTTATTTATTTCACAAATACTTAAATAGTCCCACTATGTACCAGATAAGCCCTTACAGATACCAACTCTTTTGATCTTTATCATAATCCTGTGAAGTAGGGGCTATTATGATCATCATAAGTTTACAGATGAAAAAACAGAAATACACAGGGTAGTGCTTAATTTGCTCAAGGCCCATAGCTAGTGAGGGGAGAACTAGGGTTTCAACTCAGGCAGCCTGGTTCCGTGGCCCATGATCATAACCGCCACCCAGTACCTGTAATGCTGTACACTTGTTTAATGTCTTGGGCAAATCTTTTGATCTCTGTGCCAAAGGTCATCTTTCAAAAATAGACAAAATTCATATTTCAGCCAATGAATTTTTGTAATGATTATGAGAGAATAATATTTTTTGCAACTATTTGAGTTACTTACAGATTGAGAATGGAGGGTAATTGTCATTACTTCTAGATATTGCCCCAGTGAATACTATAGAAATCTGCTACCTAAGGATATGTGTGTGTGTGTTGGAGGTAGGAGGGTTATTACAATACAGGACCTTCCCCCCTCCCAGCTCCTTCCATTGATGGCAATAAAATGTGTAGAGAAAACTCCAGTTGGGGCCATTCTACTAAGCAGATGACTCTCAGGTGGGAGATTATCTCTTTAATTTGTGCCTTCCCTGCTGTTAAAGTCGTAGACTTACTCTTGTTCCCAGAGCAAGTAATTCCCAGTTGTGTGCTGGCTGCACTGGAAAGGCAGCTACATTGGACACACACACACAACACAGGCAGCATGATTTAATTTGGCTCTTGGCATCAAGAGTTTGAAGTCAATCATCAAGCCTGAATATTCCGGAACAACCTAGACTATTTCAAACATTTTGACCCAATGGCCCCACAAAATAAACCCATGCTTTTTAGCCTGAGAACTCCAGTTTTTGCAGAAAACATGGCCACTGAAAATCTTGGGGACAGAACCAAGGCAATGGCATTTAATATCACAACTTAAATATTTCCTTTTTAAATTTTGAAATGGTGCCACTTTGTATTTATCTGGTTCCCTTTCTCCAAGGGAGACTAAATGCACTGAGTCTAAGTCATTCTTGTTATATCCCTGAGATATAAGATATTTCAATAAACTGCTTCACAGGTGAAGAAATGTGGGTTATATTTTATAATCCTTCAAATGGTTTGAACATAAAATATAGTGTGTATGTTTAAAATTTATGGGACTATGCAAAGAATCTGTGCACTTCTTGGTTGTCCAGCATTTTAAAACAAAATGGCATTAACTAGTTCCACTGTCTTCCTGTGCCCTCAGATGTATAGTTCCTAGCTTCCAGGAAAACTAGATGCATGCTTAAGGCACCAGCAACTAGCACACAGACACACACATGCACCACTCAAAGAGAAAAAGTAAATTTTTAAGTATTCTATTTTTAAGACTTGAAAACACTTGAAATTGTCAACATGTGGGAAATCACTCATTTGGAGGAAGATTTTTGTACACATATTTTATAATCATATATATATATATATAATCATATATATGTATATATATGTATATATATATACATATATATATGTTTTTATTTGAATTACATATAGTTGGAGGTGGAGGGAGGGCATAAGCTTTTCGCAGTTACTTTAACCTGAACCTGAACATGACTGGAACTAATTTTACCTTGGGGATTTCACATTCACCAGAACTGCTTCTTGTAAGGAGTAACTTTTGACTATAGTAATATAAATCTGGCAGTAAGAATGGTGTTGAGTATACTAGTCCCAAAAGCTGGGGACTCTTTTCCTTATTTAGACCCTCAGTAGGCGGGACCATTAAGAGAAACATGTTGATGAGTCCAGTCATGAGAACATTTCTTCCCCTGTAAAATGGCTTATATTGTGGTCATGTCAATGAGCACTCACAATTTTTTATCAAAGTATTTCAGGTGTAAGCTAAATGTTTGAATTGTTCAGGGATTCCATGTTTCTTTAGCAGCAGAGTTAGAACTTTTAACCAGACTTTTCCACCCTAAGGCTAACATGTAGGCCAATAGTATTCAGAACCTTGGTGGCTGAGCGACCATTTAGAGTTTATTTGCAAGCCCAGGAACTACATAGTCATAGTTGGATTTGGGATGAGACTTGTAGGTGATGAAGCAGACATCGAGTCACCTACCTTCCGGAGCCATAATTATTTTTTTTTTCTCCCAGCAACCACTTACTGGAAATCCTGGATTCCTGGACACAGTTTGGCAATCATCACAGTGAACATCATCTTTTTGTATTAACCTGTGTTACTGGTTGACCAATTATTGTCAGTTTTGACCAACACAGTATTTACATTGCAGAAATTTGTTCTTTACTTTCTATTTATTTCAATTTTTACATCAGAAGTTCTTGAGGTCAAAACAATCACAGCGTGCCTTTCAGGGATGGCTTTTGTATTTGGGATTCATCTAAGCTGCTTGCTACGTCCATACACAAACATCCCACAATTAAGCTAATTTTGTTGGCTCAGTCCATGAAAAGCACCCAACATCTGTATGGCAAATGAAAACCGGATTAGAGTTTAGGGACTGCTCACTGACAAACAAACATGGAGCCATTTTCATGTCTTGGGTACTGTGCTTCTGAGGAGCGACAGCCCCTCCATCAGGGAATTTGCTGGGACGGAAGAAAGAGAACAGCTTTGATTAATTAGCTTTCTCAAGAGTCATTCAATGTTCTTTATAACTGGCAAGGTTTTCTTCTGCTTTTTTTGCAGCTGTTCTACTTTTTGCTGAGTGCCCTTGGCTTGATGGTCTGTGTGCTGGCGGCAGCGTTTGCTGCCCACCACTATTCACAACTTGCCCAGTTTACCTGTGGAACCGCACTCGACTCCTGCCAGTGCAAACTGCCCTCCCTGGAGCCACTCAGCAGGACCTTTGTGTATCGGGATGTGACTGACTGTACCAGCATCACTGGCACTTTCAAACTGTTCTTACTCATCCAGATGATTCTTAACTTGGTCTGTGGCCTTGTGTGCTCGTTGGCCTGCTTTGTGATGTGGAAACACAGGTACCAGGTCTTTTATGTGGGTGACAGGATGTGCTCCCTGATGACTTCCGAAGGCCAACAGCAAAAAGTCTAACATTCTTACTCAAATGTGGGCGAGAAAACAGCACAACGATGAGCTGAGGTTAAAAACAAAAGAGAGAGAGGGAGAGCGAAAGACAAGGAGGAAAGAAAAAGTTTTTACAGTAACTAATATTCACTGTTCTAAATGAATATTTTTATATTTTTCAGGAAACGAAAGAGCATTTCTTCAGGTTTCTATAGTATTTTTTACAAATTCTTATGGGAAAAATAAGATCCAAATTGACTTTGGGATATTGAAAGAACACGAAACAGGGAAAGGATAGCACAGCTCTATCTTTATAGTTGGGTTTATTTCTAATATTCATTTTACCCATTACTTTTACGATGTCTTTCCTGTTAGTTTGATGATGTGAATTGACATGTCAGGCCCACTTGCTAGATTTTGTAGTTTTTTTCCAGGCCTTCCCACCTCCCACAAGGATATCCTCCGTACGTCTGGGAGAAAGCTGGGGGCTGGGGGGAGTGCTGAAGGAACAGGTTGACTATTTTCCCTGGTGGAGATGTCATCAAGAATGAGACAACTTAAATGAGCAGTGTAGAAAAGGAGATGACATTGCAAAAAGCTAAATCATTATTAGCACCTGTGCTGGGGTGGTGGTTCTCTCCTCAGCCTCCTCAGTTTGACTCTGTAAGCAGATTACTTATAAATGCTTCAGCTGATTGTCTGCTTCTCAATTGAAAATTGGTGGTAATTGTAGTCTTCATGATGTAGAAGGTTTAAAAATAATTACGTTATGCTCCTATTCTATCATCTAAAACAAATCATTAAAACCAATTTCTAGCTAATTGTTAATTATAATTATGCTCAGAAGTCTATTTAATGAGGCCTGGCTGTACTTACGTAGCACACTTTGTATTAGGAGAAATTATTCTCACAAGAGAGGAGGCTTAAAGATTCTTTCTTCTGAAAGCTAAGCTTTATAAAGGAGAAAAAAATTTTTTTAATTAATAGCTCAGGTTAAATATACTCATTTAAGCAAAAACAAGAGCATTTGTAGCGGGAATGTTTATACAAATAGCACATTTGTGATATGTTGTAAAGTATCTCTCTTGGCAGCTAAGTACTTTTGAGGAAGAGTGGGTAATGCCAATGTGTTCCATTCATGAAATTGTATCTGATAGGTAATCCTATTATTGAATTGTATGCACAGTCAACTGAGAGACTGAAATTAATGTTTCAAAGTCCTTATTTGACCATTTGCACATTGACTTGAGGGGAGTTTTGTTTTTAGTTGACTGTGACTTAAAAAAGCACAAGTGCCCTATGGTGGGAGGCTTTTCTCTTTTCTTACTGTTATTAGTAAATTTGGAACAATATCAGTGTTTTAAGAAAGGCGCTTAGAATGCAAATTAATGCAGCATAAATGTTATCGAGAACGTTTCTCTCTTAGTATGCTCTTTATAAAGTAGAAATTCAAGGTTGTAATTGAGCTCAGCTTGCCTCTGCATTGCTTATTGATACACTTTACTAATCATGAAATTCTACCCTAAAACACAAACCATTTTATTGTTTGCCTTAGCAGATAGATAAATAATTCCACTGACTGTAATAATAGTGTCTATTTCTACACAATACTGATACCCAAATAAAAAGGAAAACGTTAAGTCAGTTAGTTGGAGGATTGTAAGTATCTTTTATGTCCTCCAGATAAAACACCTGATTAGCAGATGTTAAAACCTTTTTATGTATTATTTACTTGCTTTAAAAATGGCCTTCCTACATACTAGCTCAGGCCAAGAAGGCACATTGGAGGGCTTAGAGGATAGGACTCAGGAGCAGATGTTCGATCTCACATGAAAATTACGTTTCCAGAACACCAAACATCCTGATGATGACCTGAAAAGTATTTTGTACTCTGTTAAAAAAAAATCCCTATATTTTGATTTGGACAGTTTTTTACATAAAGAGGAAAATGACTGAGAATCTGAAATATCATAGTCCATTCTTTAAAGAGTGAGAAACTAGTGCTTCAGTGCTAATTACTATGAATCAGGCACCACTGGAAAGCACACCCTGAATACCTTTAAACAACTTTTTATAGAAAACACTACAGATTTTTATATTAGAAAATTAGAATTCTTCACATCACTAAGGTGCTCTATGCTTTACAATGATTTACAGGGTATTTCAAATAGAATAACTTTAGCTAATGTGCTTCCTTTTTCTAAATAATGCAACCAGTAAGAATTGACATGGTGATAAGCTTGATAATAATCAGGATCGATCTATCTATCTATCTATCTATCTATCTATCTATCTTACATATCAATGTATGATAGATAGATAGATAATGGGGATTTTGCTGTTGTGCAATTGAATCATTCTTAAATGTCCAAAGAACAAAAACATTGTAAGTGAAAGAAGGAACAAAAGAGAAAAAAAGAGAAAGAAACAAAGACTCCTGTTCTGCAAACTCACTGTGTATTGACATATGTAAGAACCGTATTGCATGAATAACAAACTGCTTCGGGCTGGATTTGAAGTATTTTGAGTTTTTGTTTTGCAAATATTGAAGTTACAATACCGGCAACAGAAAAGGAACAGATACACAGTTTTACACTTAGCAAAATGTTGCTTTTAAAATCTGACAAGGAGCCAAGATGGTGACTGTCTCCTCTAAACCATAAAACGGTAAGATTTGCGCAATCTTCCTCCTCTTCCACCTCCTCCAGGAGAATTAAATGAATCAAGACTTTGGAAAGAGGGGGAGCAGCCGGGACTTGGCAGTACTTGAAATAGGAGGAATACAGCAGCCTAAATGTACAGACTTTGTAACGGAGCCCACTCGATCTGTCTGTGCCTTCACGTGACCACCATCTGTGCCTCCCTCATTCCATCCAAATTTGTGTAGGCAGCTCCTTGGAGCCATGCCTAAAAATATAGCTACACCAGGCCCTAGAAACTGTAGTCAAGTAACAGGCCTCACTTTTTCCCCCCTCTTTGGATTAAAAGACTATATGATCTCTTTTGAGGGGTTTCCAGCTGCACACATCAGTGTGTTGTTTTGACAGTGTGAACCCATTATATACGTGTTTTCTATTCATGTCTAGAACATCAGAATCTTTTAATATTATTGTATTCCCCCTCTTGCATGCACTATACCTGGAATATGTTTATAGAGTTTTAGTAAAGGGCAGTGTAGAGTATTTTAGTATAAAGTAGGTTCTGAGGGACAACAATGAGCAGTTATTTAAAGATAATCAGAAAGGAACTTAAAAGTTGTCCTAGAAAACCAATCATATCCTATATCGAAGCATACCTTGACATTTTCTAGGAATTGTCTCTGAACTGTTGCTATGTAGCCATAAATTTCTGTCAATCATGTTGGCTCTCAGTTTTTACTATACTCAAAGAACTCTACCATATTTTTAGATGTACACTCTATATTCAGGATAGTGTTAAAAAGAGCTGATGGCCAAGTATATTGACTCACAATGGAAACATTCATTTGGATGAAAGTTCAGTGGTTCAGCCTGTGAAATGAATCCCTTGATTCATTTCTTCTGATTTTCTAGTATGTACTTTGTTATCTCAAATGATTATCCCCTTCAAAAATATTGGTCTGTATTTTGGTATTGGTTTCATTCTTCTGGCATTGATGAAATAGTGACTAGAAAACAGTGTTTCCTATATGTTTGAGGTGGTTGTTTTTAAAGGGGATGTGTATCATGCATATTTTCTTTGTTAATAAAATTTTCATAATCTCTGAAAACACCATGTTTGGATGTTCTTTAAAGTGATGGTACATTGCACATGAACTGGTATACATAAAATCTCTCAGATTCATGTTTACTTCAAAAGTCTGGTTTTGGAATAGACGAGAACTAATATTCATTTTGACTCCTTTGTTCCAGTGGCTGTTTCTGTTTTGGTACACTGCACTCATGTAGAAATCACGGTGGTAAATACTCCCCAGGCAAAGGGAGCGTGAGCTGGAAAATATCTTGCAAAAGGTACTTAAAAGGCTGATCTTAATTTATATCCATTAATGTCAAGTACAGCTTGGCCTAAGGAATAGGATGCATGTTGAGTGTCACATATTTGATCACATTCTATATTTAATTAGATAGAAAATCAGACAGCCTATTCAATTTCAAATATGAATGCAAGGACTCCTTTTTACCAACTTTGAGGCAACTTAAATCATTGATTATACTGTAAAATGCAGTGGTTCTTTTTGTTTTATTTAGTTAGAAAAGCTTGTAGAATGCAAAAGGAAAGAGATCATGATTTAGGACACATGCTCTGAGCTAGATGTCCTATTCTTATTGTTAGGGCTGTAGATCTTAGGGTTGGAAATCTACCACTGCCTCGCTGTGTGACTTTGGATAAACCATTTAGTCTTTAGCTCCCTCATTTGGAAAGTGGAGAAAAACATCACTGCCTCACAGCATCATGGGAAAGTTAAATGAAAGAGCACTTAGAAAAGCTCCTGGAGGGAGCTTAATAAACATTTGGTTCTTTCTTCCTCAGCTGAGTTTTACATAAGCTTGTGACACCTCATTAATACAGGCTCCTGTCCCCATATCCAATTTGAAAAGTAGCTCTGCTTTGCTGTCCCCTCTGTGACTTCCTTTTTATAAACCAGAAACATTGTCAGATGGGTCTCAAATAGAACCTGGGCTTTTAAAATAAGATAGCATCAACTCTTACTGATGCTAGTGCATGGAACTATGTGCTGGCTGGATCCCTATTTGTTGGTTAACACATCTGGATGTTTCTTGAATGTGGTCACCTTCTCTCAGCTCTTCTCCCAGGCAGAAGTAGAAGCTGAGATATTTCGCTTCATCTTCATATCACTTCCAATTTACTGTAATAGAAGCAAGCTTAACCCCAACTTTTAAAAAGAAAACTTTATTGAGCTTTGGTAAATGATCGGTCTGCTTGTAATATTAAGCCCATATTTATTTAAAAACCCACTATCAAGCATGTTCAGTATGTTTCACCCTGTGGGTCACTAATTCTCATTCCAGAATCAGAAAAAAAATTTATTTTTGAGCCTATACAGAAAATACCACCAGAGAGCCATTCTCCAGGCTGGATACAAAAACATGCACATGCATCTTTAAATCTGTGGCAAATTTAATTATTGAAATTATATAGCCAGGAATCTACTTTTTCCCTTGGTAGAGTCTATCTATTTTTATAGTTTATAATAAATTATTGTGAATTATTTTTTCGTTTGACACATTCATATCTTTTATAAGTTAGTCTTTATGAAGTACAGGATGAATATTGGCTATTGTAGTTTTTGAAATTCAGATTGTGAGCAAATGAAAATAAAACTAATGTATACGGATGCTGGCTTGTGGATAGTTCATTCTTTCATTTCTTTCCAACAAATTGTTACATATGTTTATTGATCCTTTCCAAAGGATGGATTTTTAGAGGGAGTCTGACCTTCATGAAGGTCATCAGAAAGATCCTTTAATCAAAGGGATGTAGGACATACACTCATCTGCTATTCTTGGGAAAAAGCAGATAATAGGGCAATAATCCAAATACAAAGATTTTAACTGAAACATGAAGTCTTCTGTTTAACAAGGATATCTGACTGGGGAGGTGGGGGTATGTAGGGGGGTGGACGACGAAGCCCTAAGATTCATTTGTGTCACCTGTGCTCGTCCTTTCTCTTCCACATGGAAGTCTGCTGGAGAAGGAGGCAGAGATTTCTGAGATGAAGCAGAGGCCCATCTTAAACCTTGGAGGAGGCTTGGCTAACACCTGATAAGGGGGCTGAGCAATGAGATGTCGCCAGGAACTTTGGGGTCCCTAAACTCAGTGGGGTGCTCCATTTACTCTGTTTGACTTCCTGTGTAGACACTTCTCCCCAGAAACTCTCACTGAGTTATCTTTGCCTGACCAGGTGTGATTGTGGAGAGCAAGGGATAGCTCTCAAGGACCACAGAGGACAGTGACACTTGTGGCCAAAGAAAATGACTTTAATCTCGTGAAATGTACCCCAAGTTGGTCTCCCTATATCTTCCTTGGCATGTGTTTATTAGACCATTGGCTACCTAGGGCAGGTCTGAAAGTGGTGGACTGGACACAGTGTATTGTCAGAAATAGAGGAACCAGAGTTTGAGAAGTATGTGATTAAAGTTGTCACTGATCTCCATGGATGGTTTTATTCTCTTTCACACAAGGTAGAATTCATGCACTCTTACAGAATAGACAATGTTCCTCAGATACCTTTATGGGCAAGAGTAGGCTTTTCATTTTTTATTAAAATTTTTTTCCGGATTTCAACAAAATTGACCAAAGGACAGTTATACAATTGAAAAAGGAGAGAGAGGGCCGGCCGAGTGGCGTGATGGTTAAGAACTCGCTTGGGATGCCAGAGGGCCCCGGTTCAGATCCCACATATGAGGGCCAGTGACACTGCCCTCTACAGCTAAGATGCTGAACAACAGCTCAACCTGGAGCTGGGCTGCCTTGAGTCGCCGGCGACGGCGTAGGCTGCAGCCCCTGTGGCAGTGGGTTGCATGGGCTACCATGTGTAGCCAGCAGCCAGCGTGAGCAGCCAGCAGCCAGCGTGAGCGGCCAGCAGCCGCAGTGAGCGGCCGTCCAGAAGCCGGCGACTGATCTGCCTCGCCCGGGAAGAGCGCAATGATGGTGCCAACTTGGGCCAGTGAAGCAACGTCCTCCACAACTAGACTGAAGAACAAAACGACAACAACTTGTCTGTTCCCCTTCTCCCATTTCCCCAGCACTGTTCCCATCCCCCCAATTACCCAATAAAAATCTTTAAAAAAAAAAGAAAGAAAGAAAAAGGAGAGAGAGCCTACATCATTTTAATATAGAGAAAATTAAGATGTGGGACATTGAACTTGGCTCTTTAACCAATGGCTGGGTACATGCACTTAGGCGAATGTAGGGAGTGGTGACTTCATGAGCATATTTGAGGGTCTGGAATTCAAGTGAAAACCTGAATGCCATTTGGCAGCAACCAGCCTGCTACAATCCTCATACCCACCAGCCCCCAACTTTTAATGTCGCTATGGACGGCTCTTGGTAAAATGACCAAGAAGGCCACCTCCACGTCTGGGATTTATATTCTCTCTCTCCTGGGCTCTCTCTACTCTTTTCAGAGAAGAGACTTCCACTCTTTCCTCTCTAATCTCATTCCACAGCAAACCCTGCCCCTCCATCATCCCCTATCCCATTTGTTTGAGACTGTACCATGGGTTGTAAACTCAAGTGCTGGGATTAAGGCCTTACATACAGAGATCTCTATAAATACTGTTTTCATTTTAATAGAATATTCCTAAAGATCAGAAAACTTTTCAGGCCCTAAGAAATGAGGCATGGTGCCAGAGAGGGGAGACCTGCCCAGCAGTCCTTCAAACCCAACCATGTAGGTGTCCACCTAGTCTGTCTGACCAGAAGAATCAGTTTCAGAGATGGTGGGACTTGGGGAGCATTTCCCATCAGCCCCTGCTCCAGCTGTGGCTTGGGAACCCAAGTGGGTCTACCGCCGAACAGGCTGCTGGTTACAGCTGAGCAAATCTCTGCTCAAACTTGTTGAAGGGAAGCATCCAGAATTCTGAGGGAGGGGATTTTTCGTCCCACAGTTTCAGAGGGCATTTTATTGTGGAAGGCAGAATGAGTAAGAAAAGGGAGGAATTCATGCAGAACCTCTTTTCCCCCCGTGTCGGGCTCCCTAAGCATTACTTGTGACAACTCACCAAGGTTGACTAACTTTGCTCAGAACCCCAGGCTTCTCTATTCATCCCACACAGAACACCCTCAGAGACTGGCTTGGCTTCACATTGCTGCCCAGAGGAGGACGTGTCGGGCAATAAGCAGAAAAAAAATGCTCATTTCTTATTGAAAAACTCCCAAATTGTAACTTAACAGGGTGATCTTTTTTTTTATTATTATTTCCAAAATGTGCTTTTCCCCCAGAGTCCTTGAGCACAGACCTGCGGTTTTTCTCTCTCCTGGGTTTTACAGTCTATCTGCCTCAAGCCAAGAGACTTGGCTCTGCTCCTCCTGAGTCAGAGTCTCGGTTGGTAGCTGAACCCAGGAAGCCCTGGCCCCGTGTCTCTCCCTGGAACCACCAGACCACACAGCCTCCTGTACTCAATCCTTTGGCTGGATGTCCTGCCTCCTCTTTGTTTGGAAAGAGATGTCTTACGTAACTGCACAACCTACTAAATGCTCCATTGTCTTCCACTTGGGAGAGCTCAAAATAACCCATTAGTGACTTATGACTTATTACAAAGATAGAATCTATTACCATATATCCACAGCCCCCGTGGAGTGAGCCTCACCTATCTTATTGAGATCAATAATCAGTAACAACTCAACGATTGTGGGCTTTGGGAAATTATGAGTTCAAGACAAGGGGCAGGAGATACAAAGCCTGGTTCATCTATAGGTCACAGTACTGTCCTCGAGAAACACATGAAAGTCATTTGTAATTCAAGATTAAGGCAGGCATAAACAATTCTGATCTGATTATTCTTTCATTAATCTGATTTTGATAAAGAGCTGATGAAAATGGAAGGTGTCTGGTCACCAGAGGAGAGATACCCAGGCAATGAAATCAGTGTCTCTTATCTCACTGGGCAGGGATTTATTTGAGGCTCCTATTAATAGCCCACAATGCGAAGAACTGTGGCCGTTGCCCTGGACTTCAAGAGCTTTCTGAGCAGAATGACAGAAACCCACTGGGTAAGGTCTTCTCTTCCATCTTTATATCCTATGAATCTCTGATTAGCCCTATTGGGACTTCTAGTAATTACTTTAAGCTGGCACTTCTAGAAAAAAAATTATACCTCTTAGGATTCAATTAAAAATGAAAAGAACCTCTGCATGGTGTTGCCAAGGAGCTTTCACTGTATAAAGCAGGGTGTAGACCAGGAGGAATAAAACACTCTGCATTAGGTGACATTTCCATCTGGTTCTGCTGCCAGAGCAGCCCTGGGGAGAGAAGCTGGAGAGAGAGAGAGGGGGCCAGCCTGCTGCAGCCTGTTCGCTTCCCCATGGACCTCATAGTCTTTCAAGGATCCCTCAAGGCTCTTGCTTATTTCTTTCTGCAGGAGACGTTTTCTCATCTGGGACAATCCGCGTGATTAGTTTCAGGTAGAAGCACATTTCTCTCCCTGCTCAATGACATGTGAGCCCTCAGCCAAGCTTTCAGAAAGGGTTCCTCCCTAAACTTGGTGAAGTGCTACCATTTTACACTGCCGTGTGAAGCATGCCAGAGCAGCGTGGAGAAAAGAGATGAGGGCCTATCTCATAGCTACCCCCTGCCACTTCCTTACACCTCCATTTCATGTACCAATCCACCAAGTTCAATGAATGGATCTTGGGACAGCAGCAGCCATAGAAATTTTGTAAGGAATTTTGCAGTGCTGAGTTTTCTGTGCAAATGTAGCTCAGATCTCACTATATTTAGCTTACTGAGTTAGAAACAGCTGAGAGTAGAAGGAGGCTTTCATTCTGACTTTAAATGAATGATTGCCACAAGAATCTTTGAAGTCTAAGCTTCTTGCAGGAGCAACTTGCCTACATTACAGGACAAAATTTTAGGGCATGTAATTTGAAAAACTCACCAACTTCGAAATACTAAGAAGAAAAAAAATCTACTTCTTTTGGCTTCTTATTTCCAGGAGACAAGGTGGAGTTCAAGTCTACCTAAGTGAGAAGATTAAATAGTTTCTAATTTATCTGAATACAATCTGCATCTGAAAGTGGGTGAGGACTACTTATACTGTAAGAACAACTTGAAAGGCAGTACTCAGTGTAGCTCATGGGAGTGTCATTATGAATCCATTTTCCTCTAAAATGATAACTTGCTATGTAGGAAGGATTTCGAATAGACAGTAGGAAGAAATTCCTAACTATAAATGTGTAAGATACAGAAGAAACCATCAAGGGAAGTTGTAGAAACCTTATTCCTGCATAACATTAAATAATCTTATCTGAAGGTTATTAATAAAATACTATACAACTCTTTTTCTACAGTTGCTTCATTCAAATCCAACCCAAAAGATATAAGAAAAAAAAATTCTCCCAACTGGAAATCATGGGAATTTACCAAACCAACAGACCTCTAACTGTGTCATGATCCTTTCTTATGTATTCCCTGGACACTTCTATGTCTAAAAATACTTCTGGCTTTAGGGAATTTTGAAGAAAGCGTCAAAAATAAGGAAGTTAAGGGACAGTAGGAAGGAGTAGAATTGAAATATTAATAAACTATCACTTTAAGGTAGCAATAAAAATAATACAGTAAAAAATTCTTAAGAATAGACTGCATACTTTAAGCACATCCATAAAAATATGCAAATATATGATTCTCTTTACCTAGACTTGGGAAATACCAGAATGTTATTTTAAGTACCAGGCCATATATTGTGGTCAGGAAGAGTATGGTTGTGGAATTAGACTGCCTGGGCTTGAATTCCAGTGTGTGGTCTTGGACAAGCCACCTATCCTTTCTGCGCCTCCCTGCCTCGGTTTCTTTATCTGAAAAAAATAAGGTTTTGTGAAGAATAAATGAATGAATGATTATCTGTAATAGATTTAGAACAGTGCCTATGGTAAGCATTTGATGATGATGATGTTGATGAATATAAGCTGTGAACGAATTGAAATTCAGAGGCACATCAGGAAACCGGATAAACAGTGGTAGCACCTAAAATTCCTGTAGCAAGTCACACTGTAAAAGCACACAGATTCAGTTTTTATCTCCTGGAGCCTAAGAACAAAACAGTAGTCCCTCTGCCCTGGCAAACATTGGAAGTGCAGTACAGGTAATTTTCTTGTGTTTCTTCCCCAGCCATGATTTCTATTCAGTGGACAAACTGGATTAGGGCTTCAAAGTCCTGGCATGTGAGAGCCCCAGGACTCTCTGGCCCAGGAAAATGATACACCAGGGCCAGAGCAAGACTTTTACAGCCCAGCCATCCTAGGGGCTATTCCCTTACTCTCATAGTTACCAGTATCTCCAGGTTATAATAAATACCTCATGTAGCCTTTAAGGGAGTAAAAAAGTCACAAGGAGATTCAAGTAGTGGGCTGTATACACTGGGAAAGACAAACCTTCCATCTCTCCTTTGGAGACACTGGTGAGTGTATGAATTCAGTGTATGCACAGATACATACGACCTCTTTCTTCAAACCTAGCTGGCAAAGTTATTCTTTTCCTACCCATGCATCAGCTCTGAGCTCCTGCCCCGGAACAGCAACTCAGGCTGCGTACAGAGGCAGAACCGTGGCCAAGCCCTGGTAAGGACCTCTGTGTGACAATAAGATGGCTCATAGCCAACTGGATTCCTTGAATTTTATGGATCTGTGCCCAGATAGCCAAAGTCAGCACTAGAATCCAAGAGATAAACTCCAGAGAGGACTTTTCCAAAGCTGTTCTCACAGGCCATGTTGACTAGCCCAGAGGCTCCTTGGGTTGGTGCCAGAAGTGGGCTTAAAATACAAACCTCCCCTGTCCAAACCTAAATGCAGAGTTCTATAAATTCATGTCTTGGGTACTCTGAAGAGCTTAGATAAATGAGATTTAGAATTGCAACATGCCTGTGAATTAAAAATAGAAATTAAATACAGACATGAGCAAAGTATCCTGTTGGGGGCGAGGCACCTTCCTTGCCTTTAGAAGAAATGTAATGGGATCTGATCTGACCACCAGCAGACACTCCAAGCCACATCCATTGTGCCAACGGTACAACTATGACGTCAAAAAAGAGACATGGCTGGGCAGGCCAAGTGGGACATTGGTTAGGAGTTGGCTTGGGATGCCAGTTCTGAGCAGCAGGGCCCTGGTTCAGATCTCACATGAGGGCCAGTGACGCTGCGCCCTCTACAGCTAAGATGGTGAACAACAGCTCAGCCTGAAGCTGGATTGCCCTGAGTCGCCGGCAACGGCACGTAGGCTGCAGTGGGGCTGGCCGGCAGCTGGCATGCTCTGTCTTGAGCCACCGTGAGCCGCCTTGAGCTGCTGCCCAGTGGCCTGCGGGCGACTGCCTCACCCGGGAAGAGTGCCATGATAATACCAACATGGGCCAGTGAAGCGACGTCCTCCACAACTAGGCTGAAGAACAAAAAAGGACAGCAACTTGTCTGTTCCCCTTTCCCGATTCCCCAGCACTGTTCCCCTCCCCCAGTTCCCCAATAAAGTCTTAAAAAGAAAAAGAGACATGGCCAACATGCTTGACCTCAAACCACCTCCCTTTTTGCCCCAGGTTTATCCTCTTTCTCTTTTATGCAGGGGAAGAACCACAACCTCCTTGAAATGACAAAGGAGACATTAGCATGGGAGTCTTTGGCTAACTGCCTGCAGAGTATTGTATTCTGTCCTTCTGAAACACAAAAGCAGTTCCGGATGACAAAAAGGTGGACCGTCAGGATGAAGAAAATGTGAAGTACTTGGAGACAAGTACCAGAGTTTTCACACTGTGTCCTGTGGAACCTAGGATTTACTGAAGATTCACGTTCTCTTTTGTAAGAGGAATTAAGATTAGGTGTTTTTAAAAAACAAAATTATCAATTTTTAATTGAAATTTATTGGGGTGACAATGGTTAGTAAAATTACATAGGTTTCATATTTTAAGATGTTTTTTAAAGATAATATTTCTCTTTTACCCCCAGATTTTATTCCTGTCCACACTCTACATCTATGCATTTTTCTCTAAGTGCAGTCATGCCTTTGATGTAAAGCAAAAATGTTTTTCTGCTCTTAAGTTTTAAATTTTGAGTCTTGTTATTTAGAATCAAAGTTATTTATTACATTTGTTTTACTGTAATAAGGAAACATGTGAAGAGGGAAAAGATAATGTTTTACAATCTCTCTTAGTTTTCTGCTAAAGCTTTCTCCTTAACATTTACTTCTATGTTAAAACCATTGTGTTAGGGCTGGAAGAAATCTTTCTTGTCCAACTTGCTCGTTTTACAAAAGAGCAAACAAGAGTGAGTGACTTGCTCAAGGTTAGTTGGCTCAACCTCTCTTTTGCTCTTCTTCCTTTTTAGCATAAATGTATGGCATAAATTCTCCTTTCCTTTTTTTTTCTTTACTCTTTGCCATAGGAATTAAAATATTTTACTGTTTGATTGGGATCTGCAATTACACACTTGGAAACTCCTGCTCAATATTCTCAAGGAGGCTAAGCAAGGTCTTGTTTTTTTTCTGGGACAGGGAGAAAGCTTCACATTCATTTTGCTAATATATTCCAGGACATTTCTTGTACTCTTTTTTTTTTTTTTAGAATAAAATAAAATAAAGTAATAAAATAAAAGTTACTCATCCACTACCAACCTCAATGACCCCAAGTGAGTAGAGAAATGGAAAAGGTGATTCAGGGGGACCCAGAGTAGTTATAAGTGTGACTAGGAAATGCTGAGGGGCAGACCAAAGCAGCCTCTTTGAGAATGTGCAATTGGTGGTGATTATATGACACTGGTGGCTGGAATTCCCAAGGGAGTTTCCCATGTGCCTCTGTTAAAAACGCAGACTCTGGGGCCGGCCGAGTGGCGCGATGGTTAAGAACTGGCTTGGGACGCCAGAGGGCCCCTGTTCAGATCCCACATATGAGGGCCAGTGACACTGCCCTCTACAGCTAAGATGCTGAACAACAGCTCAACCTGGATCTGCGCTGACATGAGTTGCTGGCGACGGCTGTAGGCTGCAGCTCCTGCTGCAGTGGGTTGCCATGGGCTACCGTGTGTAGCCAGCAGCCAGCCTGAGTGGCTAGCAGCCCATCCAGATGCCGGTGACTGATCTGCCTCGCCCGGGAAGAGCGCAATGATGGTGCCAACTTGGGCCAGTGAAGCAACGTCCTCCACAACTAGACTGAAGAACAAAAGGACAGCAACTTGTCTGTTCCCCTTCCCCCAATTCCCCAGCTCTGTTCCCATCCCCCCAATTTCCCAATTAAAAAAAAATCTTTAAAAAAAACCCAAAAACACACAGACTCTGGAACCAGTTGGAGTGCCAGGGATCCAAGCCTAGGTTTTGCTACCATTTCCTAACTATAGGCACTTGGAGAAATTCCCTAATTACTCTATACCGTAGTGCCTACATCCATAAAATGGTAGTAATAAGGGCACCCACTGCACAGAGTCGTTGTGAAGATCACATGAGTTCATATCAGTAATGTGCCAGAAACAGTGCCTGAAACATTCTAAAGGCTCAATCTGTGCTTATCATCAACATTACCTATTATGAACCCTGACTCCCAGCCCATCTTTGAATCTGAAAATATGGGCCAAAGATGGAAGAGGAAAGGAATTGTTTTATTATGTTTGATCAAGTGCTCAGGAAAACAACAAAATATTATTTTACTTGACAATACAGAACCCTTTTTTCTATCCCTAAACCCAGCTTTAACCATTAAAGCATATTTGCTGGCAATTAAATTCAAAATAGAGAGCAGTTTCCAGAATATGCTTTCTTAGAGAACTCTCTGGCAGACTTCAGACTTTTAGATTAAAGTCTGGTCTCTGGTTAATATAGCAAGCCTCTCTGTAACTAATATGCACCGGGTTGTCTCATCATGGCACCAGACCTGCTACAGGGAATGACAGTCCCACCTACTCCAAATCTTCCAATATAGGATTACTTTTAGACTCTGCTCCACCTGCTCCTATTGCCAATAAGCATTGGATATTCCTTCCCAGTCACCTTCCTGTGCATTTAGTGATGTTCTCTTCAGGGCTGAATGTCTCCTCTGGGGAGCTATATGCTGGTGCTTTGAAAGAACGCCTAGATTTCAGAGCCAGCCCTTGTACAATAGATGCATGAAAAGGTTTGGTGTGTGCAAGTAATGAGACATTTCTCATCAGATCAGCAATCATTCCAGTGTTGTGTCAATCCTTTTGCCTTTAGTGGGGTTGCAGTGGATCTCTCAGGAGGTGTCATATCATTACCAGCACACAGGAAAAAGTAAAGAGGGGATCTAAAAAAATTTCCCATGGCAATTAATTGACCTGACACTGACACCTTTGGAAGACAATTTTATGCTGGGAAGAAAAATGGTGACCTGGGAGTCCCTTACAATGCTAATGGCATCATGCTGTAGGAAAACCTTCCATTGTTTCTGATTTTTTTTAACCTGTTTCCTTTGTACAACTGCCAATGTAAACATACAACACACAATAACTGAAGAATCCGGTGGATTGTGTAAACTCCTTCCAAAGCAATCAGGTCTTGTCCCTCCCTCTGCATTAGATGGAGAGATCAAAAATGTAACCCAAAGCTAAAAAACATGGGAACTTTGGAGTCAATAAGTAAAACAGAAATAAGCACCGTCATTGGCCATGCCGTCAGGGCAGTTAGAAACATTCTTCACTTACTCAACTTGAAAATAGGACTGGGCTCCTGCTTATCTCTTGCCCAGCAAATGACTAATGTGAAATCAGCTGTGGGGAAGCCGGAAAATGGCCTCAGAACTGGCTCCGCTGCTCTGTGCGGTGCCCTTGGCAACATCACAGAAGGCTAGAGGAGCTGGGAGAGGCCGGACCGAGGAAAAGGGAAGAATGGCATGAAATACGATGCAGCTGCTGAACTTTCTTTTCATTAACTTTAAATTATAGCAATTTCTAGACTTTTGGATACCTACTGAAAGGAGGGGGAAAAAAAGACTAAAAAGACAATCTGTCTGCTTTTAACTTAACTCAAAATGAGCAATAATGAAAGTAATTCAGCCTGGGGCAGAAAGGCAGGACCACCATTCTCCCTGCTCCCTGCCTTCCAATTCTATTTAGCTAGAAGTTTCCATTTCAGCTGTCCTCCTTTGAAGCAAGAAAAACACAGCACCAGAAGGAGGCTGACTCTGCAGCTGTCTCCTCTGCCCAGCCTTACCCCAAACCCAGACTGATTCAGCAAAGCAGCCCCTCCCAGGGCAGAAACATGGCAAAACATTTATAATGTGGCTGTAGGAGTGTGTGCTATCTTTCCAGCTTGCTTATTCATGCCATCCTAAAGCACATCTATTAGAAATGGCCAGTAGCACCTGGATTATTAAAGTGTTTGTGTACTTCATATTGCAAATGTCTTTTGGGGAAAAAGTGAGCAAGATGTTTCTTGGCTGTGCTAGGCCAGCTAAGACTGGGGTAGGTGGATGGAAATGTGACGGGTGTAGGAGCAGGTGATAGATCTCATCTCCAAATCCCCAAGTGTTCAAGACCCTAACACTCCAATCCCTTCTCTGATCTTCTGCCCCGAAGTACCTTTCATTATAATTGCTTCCATAGATCTTGAATGCTCTGAGCTCCTCCAGAAAGCCTGTGCCGCTTGATCACAAGATTTTAAAAAATAAAGAAAAGAAAAAATGAGGGCAAGAGGAAAAGGAAATGTATTGGGTTGTTTTTCAAAGGTCATTTATTTATATAAAGAACAAAGATCAATCAATGATATATTGCCCGTTTTGTTCAATAACCTTTTGCCATCTTTCAGTGAGCTTCATAATTCCTTGTTCATAGAAGGACCTGTCTTTATTTGCGAAAAACTGAACAAGTTGCTGATTTACAGCCTCATCTGAATTTAACGTTATACCACACAAGGAGTTTTGAAGAGAGCAAGTCAAGTGGAAGTCTGACGGCGCAAGGTCAGACGAGTGTGGTGGATGTGGCAACACATCCCATCCAAGCTCCAATAATTTTTGACGGGTGATCAAACTTGTATGTGGTCTCCCATTGTCACGATGGAACACAACTCCTTTACAATTAACAAGCTCTGGACATTTCTGGATGATGGATTCGTTGAAACTGTCCAATTGCCGACAGTACACATTTGAATTGATCGTTTGGTTCCTTGGTAGGAGCTCGAAAAACACGACACCTTTAAAATCCCACCACACTGAGAGCATAACCTTCCTCTGATGAATGTTTGCTTTCGATGTTGTTTGAGGTGAATCATCACTTCAGGACCAAAACCGTTTGCGCACCACATTGTTGTAAATAATCCACTTCTCATCACCAGTTATCAGTCGCTTCAAAAGAGGATTGTTTTCCTCGCATTTAATGAGCATATTACAGATGTTTATACATGCCATCAAATGAACTTCCTTGAGTTCATGCAGAACCCAAATATCAAGCTTGTTTACTTAGCCCAGCTTCTTCAGGAGGTCGTGAACACTTGAATGATGGATGTTCAATGTCTGCAATCTCTCGTGTCATATAACATGGGTTTGACTCGATCAATGACTTTATTTTGTCGTCATCAACCTCAGTGGGCCTCCCTGACTGAGGAGCATCTTTGAGATTAAAATCACCAGCACGGAATTTCATGAACCATCATTGGCACTGGTGTTCTTGTAGAGCATTGTCACTGTAAACTTTATGCAACTTTTCACAAGCTTGACGTGTGTTCTTCCCCTTATGGAAGTAAAACAGTAAAATATGGCAAAATTCACAGTTTGGTCTTCCATCTTCAACTTTTTGTAAAATCTCCAAAACTCAATCAACTCACTCAATTTTTTTTTAGAATGAAGCTAGAACTGTCAGCTGTCAAATGACATAGCAATCACATAGATGCAAATGACTCTAGTACCTCTAAAGCTGAACTAGTGCCATCTGTTGCAAACATGTGTCATGACTTTTCCAACAACCCAATATAACAAAAGGCTCAATACTCCAATACATGTTTATTGAGTACCTACTTTGTGTTAGTCATCATTCTAGGATCTGGATGTATAGAGATCAATAAAGTTTACATTCGTGTGGGAGAAACAGACCATGAAAACATAAGCAGATAAACAGAACATTTTAGATAGTGGTAAGCATTGTGAGGAACAGAGTCTTATGGGAGAGAATGAAGGGCAGAGCAATATTGGAATGATAAGAAAAGGTCTCTTTCAGGACATGCCATTTTTCTCTGGGACCTCAGTAATAAGAAGGAATGAGGCATGCGTTGATCTGGGGGGAAAAGCATTCCAGGCAGAAGGAACAGTAGGAGCTAATGCTCAGGAATGAGGTTAGGAAATCAGAAAAACAGAAAGAAGACTAAGAAACTGGTCAGGGTGTCGGAGGGGCAAGCTGCCTACCAGAAAGGGATGAGGAGGTGAGTGGGGTCAGATCATAGAAGGGCTGATAGGCCATGGGAAGGAGTTTGGGAGCCACCAAAGTGCTTGTAAGCAGTGGCATAGCATGAAGTTTATCCCATCTGTTTCCCATTCCCACATGACACACACATGAAAACAGGGAAGATATGTGATTAGGGTAGCAACTGAGTTTGGATTATGAAATATTTTATGTTTTTGTAATTGAATGTTATTTCAGAGTTGGTATTTAGAAGGATGGACAATTTCTCAAAACTGCAACAGGAAGGGCTAGGTTGGAAAACAAGGCAAATGTTTCCTTGAAGCTCTTTTACAAAATTAATACCTGAAATGGAACAGCATCATCCACACACAAATCATGCTGGACATTAACCTTTCAAAGCCAACTTTTAAGACATTTTGTCATGGCTAGAACAGGGACAAAACAGGGAGGAGCAAGCGGATGGCTTTCTCGCTAAGTCCTTAGGACTTACACGTCCCTTAAGAGAAGGCATGGCTTAATTTAAGAAACCAACAACCAGTCATTTACAAGTGGCATGGTTTATCCATATTTGTACAGAGTACCAGGTCTCCCTCTGAGATCCAGACAGAGCCTTCAGTTTTACCCACTTGTTTAGCCACAATGGTCTCTCTTTGTTCCAGGACGTTGGCATCATTCTGGAAGACCCAGGCAGTGACAAGTAAATGTTTGGGGGTTTTGACCTATGACATTCCTTCATGTATTTCTTTTCTGTGTGACTCTTACCTTCCTTATTTCCTTCATTCTTCTCGTTTCTTTCTTGCTTCCTTTCAATAATTTTAAGAAGGAAAAGGAAAATCTGAGAGAAAAAGAGATGATTTTCATTATGAACTCTGTGATTATGTCTAATATGGCTAAAATTACATAATATTATTCTTGTCAAAGGATTGAGTTTTAAACACCTAGTGATTAGAGGTGTTCCTTCAGACTGCAAGTAAACAGAGACTGCGTATCCACAGGAGTTTTTGTTTTTTAAAGCAAATATGTACAAAAGTCAAACAAATACCTTTAAAAAAACAAAGTTAACATCTGAAGAAGACTATGATGAACTTGAGCAGAGTAGTTATTAATAAAGAATTAATAAAAACATGAATTACTTGTAGATGTGTTTTTCAGTTCACATGTTATCCTCTGCCAACTTAAAGATACAATGTAAGACAAAATATTTTAAAAGAGTATAAAAACAAAAGCCAAATACAAAGTAAGGGAGAACATACATGAAATAGTAGGAGAAGCTACTATAATTAAGCTAAGTACTTAACTCTGAAAAATGGGGACATTTTCTGCCCCATCATATATTTTACTTTCACAGTAAATTCCAGAGCTCTAAATAAGTTAGATTTTAAAATTTCATTTTGACCTCAGAGATACTGCCTTCATTTGAATAAGACATTGGGAGTTAGCTCAATGATTAAAAATCTAACGAATAAAATTATGGGAGACTGAATATCGGCCCCCAAAAGTTATCCATGTTCTAATCCCTGGGTCCTGTAAATGTTTCCTTATATGGCAAAAAATGACTTTGCAGACGTGATTAAGTTAAGGATCTTGAAGTGGGGAGGTTATCCTGGACTATTTGAGTGGTTTCTAAAGGTAATCACATGAATTCTTAAAGAGAGAGGCAGAAGAAGGTTTGACACAAGAGGAGAAGACGATGTGACCACTGAGGCAGAGACTGGTGTGATATGGAATGCCGACAGCCATTAGAGCTGAAAGAGGCAAAGGAATGGGTTCTTCCGCCTAGCCTCTGCAGGCAGTGTGCCCTGCAGATACCTTGGTTTGGACACGGTGAAACTGATTTCAGATTTCTGGACTCCCAAACTATGAGAGAATCGATGTCTGTTGTTTTAAACCACCCCGTTGGTGGTAACTTGTTACAGCTGCCCTAGGAAACAAATACCAAAAGCAATTCTGAATTAATATGTACTGACATCTTAAAAAGAATAAAAATAGCTATGAGTGGGCAGGAAAACTTTTTTTTTAATGCGTTAACATGGAAAATGATCTATATTTCTCTATCAGAGGAGTAACGCACAGTACTTATTTCACTGTTTAGCACACATGGTTTTTAAAGAAAAGTAGATAATATCCAGTTAGTATTGGCTGGTAAAGTGTTAGTACAAATCATACAGGAAGCATTGATTTTTTTTCACTTGTTGAAAGAACTATAAATTCTTAAACATTTTTTTATAGGTCAACATAATACACGCACATAGTAAAAAAAAAATCAAATAATACAGAGAGGTTAGGCTGAGGGCTAATTCTACTCCCCTAGTCTTCACAGCCCCACTCTTCCTCACAGGCAGCCACATTAACCCTTTCTGACATCATTGCTTCCGATAATTATGCCCACAGCTCTATGGTTTTATTTTATCAACATTAGGGCAAAACAAAAATACAGTAAGTCTCCAATGAGAAAGATAAAGCTTTAGCTCAGCAGTTTTCTACCTGGCTGCATATTAAAATCACCTAAGAAGATTAAAAAATACGTCTATAATCCCCACCTGTAGAAGTTCTGATTTAATTGGTCTTGAGTGGGACCTCAGCATCACTCGTTTTTTAAGCTATTCAGGTGATTCTGTGGCAGTCAGGGCTAAGAACTACTGATCTTGCTCACGTTCAGCTCGCATTATTCTTCTCTCCTTCCAGTGTTTGCTAGCTCTAGTACAGGTCGATTTTCTTTTTCTTTTTTAGGCTTTCTTACAACTATGCATTATTATGTGTCTTACTCTTTATTAATTTAATCTTTATTTAAATAATATGGTTAAATATCTATTTCTTGACCGTCAACTTTGGATGCTATTTTCTGATTCCTAAGTGTAGTAGGTAGAATTCTAAGTTGGTCTCCAAAATTTTTACCCCCTCGTACGCACACCCCGTATAACCCCCTTTGCTTGATTGTGGGCAGGACCTGTAAATACAAAGGTATATGGCTCCAGTGATTAGGTGACTAATCAGTTGAGTTTGAGTTAATAAAAAGGGAGACATCCTGGGTGGGCCTGACATAATCAGGTCAGTCATTTAAAAGAAGGTAAAGCAACCGAGAGACGCTTTTGTACTGTCCTGGAAGAAAGCAAAAGCCATGGTGTGAACTGCCTGTTGAGCATTCCATAGAGAACACCAATCCTATAACCAAAAGGAACTGAAATCTGCCATAACCAGTGAGTTTAGAAGAGGGCCCCAGCCTAATATCAGGTCGCAGACTGGCCGACTCCTTGATTTCAGCCTGAGACTCTGAGCTGAAAACCTAGCTAATGTATGCCATACTTCCAACCTACAAAAAATATGAGATAATAAATGGTTATTGTTTTTAAGCTGCCAAGTCTGTGGTAATTTGTTATGCAGCAATAGAAAACTAATAGACTAATCAAGCAAGATGAAGGTATAGTCACCCTTACTATTTCCTTAACACCACTTCTCTATTTCCTGAATCTTAGTTTCTATGAACCATGTATTTATTTTCCTCTTTTCAAATTTAATAATGTTTTGTTTTGTTTTTAAAGATTTTTATTGGGGAATTGGGGGGATGGGAACAGTGCTGGGGAACTGGGGGAAGGGGAACAGACAAGTTGCTGTCGCTCTGTTCTTCAGTCTAGCTGTGGAGGACGTTGCCCCACTGGCCCAAGTTGGCACCATCATTGTGCTCTTCCTGGGCGAGGCACATCAGTCGCCGGCTTCTGGATGGTCGCTCACTGCGGCTGCTGGCCGCTCACGCTGGCTGCTGGCTACATACGGTAGCCCGTGGCAACTCACTGCAG
>NW_017731974.1:403052-409941 GCF_001890085.2 Hipposideros armiger | reverse complement strand
AAAATCTTCCCACAAATATAAGCCCAGGCCCAGAGAGCTTCACTGGTGAATTCTATCTAATATTGAGAGTTGACACTCAAAGAACATGGGTTTGAAATATGCAGATCGATCTCACTTATACACAGATTTTTTTAAATTGACCCACACAGTTCAAACTCACATTGTTCTTGGGTCAATTCCAAGGTTGGGAAACAGAGTTTTGAAAGGCTGACTGTAGTAATACATGGACTTTTGACTGCACAGAAGGTTGGCACCCCTCATGAGCACCTTGTTCAAGGGTAAACTGTGCAGAAATAATAACAGTCCTTCACAAAATCTTTCAGGAAGTAGAGGAGGAAATAATTGACAATTCATTTTATGAGGCCAATATTACCATAATACCAAAGTCAAACAAAGACATCACAAGAAAAAACTACAGACCAATAACCTTCATGAATGCAGACACAATAATAATTAACACAATTTTAGCAAATTGAATCCTCCAACATATTAAATGAAGACAAAGTAAAATTGATCCCAAAAATGCAAAGTTGGTTTAAGATCTGAAAATCAATGTAGAATTTAAAGGACAAACACCACATGATCATCTCAATAGGTATAGAAAAAGCATTTGCTGAAACATAACATCCATTTATTATTTAAAACTCTCAACAAACTAAGAATAGAAGGGAACTTTTTCAACCTGTGGATGTGGTAATGCTTGCTCAACTCTCTAAATTTACTACAATCATTAATTGTATATGTACAATAGGTAAATTTTATTATATACGAATTATACCTCAGTATAGCTATTATAAAAAATGAAAAATGTGTATGGTGTTTAATTTTTATCAGTAGAAGCCACTGAAGACAAGTAGTGTAACTTTATTATGTTCTCTTTGGAAAATGGTTTATTAAGATTGTCTAATCAATTTTTAGTAATTTATTCAATTGAGCTTAAAAAATTAACTATGTCCAATGGACTATACAACCTATAGCCTGGTATTCAAGTTGCTGTATGTCCTTGACACCACTTATTCTCTTTTATTTACTCTGTTTCCTTCCAAGTGGCTTTTCATACCCACTTTTTAACCTCTGCGCCTTTCCTCACACAATGCTTTTCATCCACTAGGTGGTACTTTGGGCTCTTGTAACTTCGTTGAAGACCTCAGGACAGGTAGAATGAGAGACGGAGGCACAGTATGTAAACAGGCCATTTCTAGTTGAGTAGTCACAAGCAGAAGAGGGCCTTCATCAGATAGAATTAGATAACTTCAACTCATATTCATAGAATACATCTTTTTCTTTTCTTCAGCAAAAGTTGAATAGGGAGGATCTTGTGTTTCAGAATTTTTCCAAAATGTGGATTCCTGGGGCTGTGTACACACAAAAGCCAGCCTTCTGAGGGGGCAAGTGGGCATCTGCACAAGTAATGGGGCTTCACTCATTAACTCTCCAACCAATATTTGTTGAGGATCTGCTCTGTGCCAAGCATTGTTCTAAGTATTGAAGGTATAGCAGTATACAAAACAAAGTTCCTGCCCTCATGGGGCTTACATTAGAGTTGGGTGAGAGAAAAATAGAAAAATAATTGCTGATGTTTAGCCTGTGGGGGCTTTGGAAAGCCCTGAAAAGCAGCAAAGGAAAAAATGGGAATAGTGCAGGTGGCAGTTACCATTGTATGCGGAGTAGATTGCCAAAGCTTTTCTAACAAAACCACATTTAGTAGGCCTAAAGGAGATGAAGGAGGGAATCATGCAGCTAACTTGGGAAAAACCTACCCAGGCAGAGAGAAAACAGACTATACAAGGGGTTGTCAGCAGGCGTATTCTTGGCGTATTCATGTAAGAGCAGGAAGGACACATGCCGGGGGAAGTGGGGGGGGTGGGTAGCACAGAGTGTGAGGGGTACGTGGTAGACAGAAGTTTAAGAGGTAGAGGTAGTGTGGCTTGTAGAGAGTGAAGGGCTTTGCGGGGCATTTTAAGGCCTTTTGGTTTTACTCTGTGTAAAACGGGAGCTACTGATTTGAACTAAGAAATGACACAATCAGACTTCTGTTTTAAAGGGATTACTCTGGCTTCTATGTTGAGATTGACTATAGTAGGGCAAAGGCAGAAGCAGGGAGATCAGTTAAGATGCTATTGCAACAATCCAGGCAAGAGGTGCTGATGCTTAGATGGGGGTGTTGGCAGTGTGGGAAATGAGAAGTGCCATATTTTGTATATATTTCTAAGAAAAAGCTGACAAGGATAGCTGATGATTAGGTGAACGATGTGAGAGAAGGAGAAGAGCCAAAGATGGTTATTTCTTTTCATCATTTAACAAAAGTTTATGTGGTACTAAATATATGCCAGGCACTGTTCCAAGTCCTTGACTAATATTGACTCATTTAATCTTTGTAACAGCCTTTTGAAACGGGTACTATTTTGTCCTCATTTTCCTGCTTTCGAGGTTTTGGCTCTGAGGAGCTGGGAGGAAGAACTTGTCATGTACTAAGAGAGGGAAGAGTATGAGAAGAGCAAGTTCAAGCTAATATGCTAAGGTTGAGAAGATTGAGACAATTGTGTGAAGATGTCAAACGTGTGGTTGGTTGTGCAAGTCAAAAGTTAAGGATGGTGGTCTGAGCAGGAGATATTACTTGGTCATCCTCTGTGTAAAGATGATTTTTAAAACTATGGAACTGGGTGAGAGTTCCAGGGAGTATAAAAGAAGAAGAGAAGAAGACCGAGGACCATGGTGGAGGCCATCCAGCATTTAAATATGAGGACTTGCAGACGAACTATCAAAGAAAGATAGAAGAACGGCCAAAGAGCTGGGCATCCTGGAACCGAGTGAAAAAAGTGTTTGAAGGAGGAGGGAGCAAGGAACTGTGTCAAATGCTACAGATGGGTTGAGTAAGAAAGAGCTGAGAATTTATGTATTGGGTACTTTGAAAAATCATTGAATGGTAGTGATGAAAGTTTGAGTGCAATGAGTTCAAGACAAAGTGGGAGGAGGAGAAAAGGAGATGGTGAATAAAGTGATTTTTCTGAAGCATTTTTTATAAAGACAAATAGAGAAACATGGCAGCAGTCAGAGAAAGGTATAGCGCTGAGAGAAGCTTTTATTATGTTTTTGTTTTTGTTTTTTTTAAAGATGGGAGAACTAACAGCATGCTGATGCAAATGGTCCAATAGAAAAGGAAAAAAAAATATTGATACAGAAGAAAGGAGATTAAGTGATGGTAACGAGCTGATGAGAGAGAATGATAAAGCACATTCTTAGATTAGGCTTAGATTGAGAAGCAGACAATTCATCCTCAGTAAATGGAAAGAGGCAGGATATATGGGGATAGATGTAATTATGTGGAGAGATGTAGTTGACATTTGTGGAAGTTCTCTTCTGATTGCTCCTATTTTCTCAGTGAAATAGAAAAAAGGTCATAAGCTGAAAGAGAAGTTCAGAGGCAGTATTGGAGTTTTGAGGAGAACAGAGGTGTGAAATGAACATCTAGGAAGATGAGGATTATCATACAAAACATTAACCAAACACAGATCATTCCATCATTACAGTCTCATTATTTGGGTCTAGAAAAGTTTGACTTTCAAGAGGCCCTTATTAAAATTCAAATACCTAGAACCCCAGTGCTTTTCAGCTGGGTTTCTTGTGTAACACATTTNGAGCCGCCGTTCAGCATCCCAGCTGCGGAGGGCAGTGTCACTGGCCCTCATATGTGGGATCCGAACCAGGGCCCTCTGGCATCCCAAGCCAGCTCCCAACCATCGCGCCACTCGGCCGGCCCTCAAATTTAATAATGTTTACGTTCTGTTCTGTAACAGTAATAATGTTGTGGTTATGAGAAAAGAGTCTGTAGCAGACTGGTTACATTTGACCAGGTTCTACTTAACATTAGATAATTAAATTTGGGTAAGCAAAATAATCTCTCCAGGGCTATTTCCTCATCTGTTATAGAGACAAAAGAATAGGTCCTACTTCATCGTGTTGTGAGAAATAAATATGTCATTGCTTTAAAGCACTTACAAGAATGACTACTAGCACATTGTCCCCATCATCAGTACTCAATAATTATTGCTATTTTTATTACAATTGTTATTATGTTTACATTTTTTTATTTGAATATGTTTATTCTAAAAGTTGAAAGCCAACAAATTGCATTTATACAAATAGGACAGAGTTTTTTTCAAGGCAGTGCCAAATAGCATGTTAATATTAAGTACCCTTATCTATAGGTCCAGTGTCATAATTTCTGGACTGTTTGAAGGTGGATGTTCCTACCACCAAGGTCAAATGGGTACTATCTTTTCTTATAGGTCATCAATTTCTCAAAAAATTGTCACATTTTGGTTTACTTTGTATTGGACAATAACTTTCTTATTTTTTATTTTGTCTTCCTGACAAAAAATTTTCTTTTACAATATCTCAAAATTATCCAGTGTTTTAATAATTCAAAAAATTGCAAGAATCTGCTTTCTCTTCAGAGCTATTCTTCCGCTCCAGTTTGGACTAGTTCTTGATGCTGTGAAATAGCAGTCACTATTAAATATGAAATAGCAGTTACCTGGGACTTTACGGTAAACACTTGAACACTTTTTTTCTATGTATCAGTAAAAAATAAGCAAAGATAGTTATATAAAGTACATTTGCCTGAAAAATTCTGTCAGTATGAAAACCACAAATTGGTAGCAGTCCCATGAGGAAGAAGACCAGCTTTGAAATCAGACACTCCTGAATTCTAATCCTACCTCTACTACTTCCTCTTTGTATGAGCTTAGGTAAGCAACTAACTTTTTATTGGGCTGTCGGAAAAGTCATGACATATTTTTTCTGGTTTTCGTTGCGAAAATGCGCCATGACTTTTCCGACAACCCAATAGAACCCCAGTGTCCTCATCTTTGGAATGATTGCTAACATACATGGCTGATAATTCTGTACATGGCAGATTTAATGAGATAGTGAGTGTAAAGCTCCATGTGTGATACGTAGTAAACTCTTACTAAACGGGAGCTATAATCATTATTAGTCAAGGACCACAGCTAATCACCTTCTCAGCACTTACCTATTTAAAGAAAATTGTTTATTTTTAACTTTTGGAATGTAAAACATGTAATAAAAAACACATAAAATGTAAATGTCCAGGTTAACCAATAAGAAAAGTAATAACACAGAGATTTTTAAAAAGCACATTGCCAGCATCCAGAAGCTCTCATTCCCTTCCCTCCATTATTTCTTCTCCGTCAGAAATACTTCTTTCTACTTTAAGGGCAACTGCTATTTAATTTTAATTTTTCTTAACTTACATGGTAAACACCTCCCCACTTTGTTTTTTTGTTTTATCCCCTAAATGGAGAGATCCCTAGCAAGACTTTGATAACTTATGAGTTGTCCAAATTTGGTGGATTGATTTCATATTTACTGAGAGACATAGTGTGCAGAAGCTGTACAGAAACTAATAAAGTAGTATATTGTTTGCTCTCAGCAGCCAATAGTGATGAAAAATAAAACTATGCTTCCAGCTCCCAGCTTGCCTGATCGCCTTTATGCTACTTTCCTATGGAGTACAATAATATTTACTAGAAACAAAAATAATACTAGAAATTGCTCTTTTTAGAGTTGTTTTCAAAGCCAATTTTATACCCACATCCCGTAACATGAGGAGAAAGGGAAATGGAAGGGGGTTCAACATTTATCAAGTCCTTGCTACATACCTAGCAATGCACTAAACAGTTTTCATTTTACTTATCAATTGTTACAACAATCTAACATGACAGATATTATTAACCCTATTTGACTGGGAAGGAAATTGAGGCAACAGCTAAGAAGTTAGGACAATATAATCTTAAAAATGGAAAATGGTGAGACTTCCATGGTACTACATCAGAAAGATATAATACTAAATGCAACTAACAATACAGCCCCAAATTGCATGAAATAAGATCTAACAGAATTAAAAGGGATTAGATAACACAACAATTATTGTTGGAGATTTCAGCACCTCATTCTCAATAATTGACAGAAATACTGGAGAAAAAATTAACAAGAATGTAGAAGACTTGATAACACAATCAACCAACCCAACCTAACTGACATGTAGAGACATTCTACCTAATAACTATAGAATGCATGTTCTTTCAAACACACATGGTTAGACCAGGATCCACCATATGCTGGAACCTAAAACAAGTCTCAGTAAATTTAAAAGGAGTAAGATCACACAAAGTATGCTCTCCAATCACAACAGAATTAGAAATCAACATCAGAAAGAAATCTGGGAAACTCCCAAATATTGGGAAATTTAAACAATACATTCTAAATAAACTATGGTCCAAAGTAGAAATCACAATGAAAATTAGAAAATATTTTAACTGAATGAAACCAAAATATAACATACTCGTATCAAAATTTAAGAGATACAGCTAAAGTAGTGCTTAGAAGGAAATTTAAAGTTTTAAATACTTAGAAGAAAGGCTTCAAATCAATAAACTAAGCTTTCACATAAAAGAAACTAGGAATAGAAAAGCAAACAAAACACTTAGTAAATAGAAAAATGTAAATAATAAATGTTAAAGAAGAAATCAATGAAATAGAAAACAGAAAAACAATAGAGAGAATAAGTGAAACCAAAGCTTTTGTATTTTTTAATAATCAAGAAAATTGACAAACCTTTAGCTAGACTGACCAAAATAAAAAGAGAGAAGATATAAATTACTGAAATCAATAATGAAATGGAAGACAACCCTACAGAAACTAAAAGAATTGTAAGGCAATATTATTAACTGTATGCCAGTTAATAACAGACAACTTAGTTGAAATGGACAAATTCTTAGAAAGTCACAAATTACCAAAACTGACACAAAAAGAGATAGAAAATTGGAATAGATCTATAACACATAAAGGAATTGAGTTAATAATT
>NW_017731974.1:351589-400357 GCF_001890085.2 Hipposideros armiger | reverse complement strand
GGTCTAGAAAAGTTTGACTTTCAAGAGGCCCTTATTAAAATTCAAATACCTAGAACCCCAGTGCTTTTCAGCTGGGTTTCTTGTGTAACACATTTGTATCAGAAAATGTCTTAGTTGTCAAGACAGCTGAGAGTAATCTCTCTCAGGTCATGATATATTTACTCTCTTGTCCCTGAAAAAAATCTAAATTTTACTTCATTTTATTTTTTTCAAGAAAAGCTGCTAAATGTAGAACTGAGTGTAATTGATTTGAAAAGTTTTGAGAGGTTTAATATAATTAATTTTACATATTAGAAAAATAATTTATCAAGCCACTTGTCCTAACTTTTTTCTTTATAGGAATAAGTCCAGGCCCTTGGCATGAATCAAGGAGGTGGGATAAGGGAAGACACTTACTTGCTCTTAAAAAGGAGGAAAGGGGCTTCCTGCAGAGGTAAGAAGTTGCTCCAGGTAAATAATACTTTACAATTATGAGGGCTTTCTTTATGTCTATCAAACCTAAGTATGTGTCATTTAATAACCCCTCCCAAATTAATAAGTGCTGAGTAGCAACTTTCAAATATACAACATAATATTTTTAACTATAGACACCATGTTGTATATTATATCCGCAGGACTAATTTATTTTATAACTGGAAGTTTGTGCCTTTTGACCACCTTCACCCATTTACCCATTTTGCCCACCAATCACTAATATGTTCTCTGTATGAGGTTTTTTTTCCTTTTGATTCCACATATAAGTGAGACCATAAAGTATTTGTCTTTCTCTGTCTGACTTATTTCGCTTAGCATAATATACTCAAGGTCCATTCATGTTGTTGTAAACGGCAGGCTTTCCTTCTTTTTTTATGGCTGAAATGTATATATATATATATATGTATGTATGTATATTTATGTATATATATATACACACACACACATATGTGTATATATGTATATATATGTGTGTATATGTATATATGTGCATATATATATATATACATCTCACATTTCTTTATCCAATTATCTGGCAAGAGACAGGTTGTTTCCATATCTTAGCTATTGTAAATAATGCTGCAGTGAACATGGGAGTGCAGATAACTTTTTGAGTTAGTGTTTTCATTTCATTCAGATAAATACTCAGAAGTAGAATTGCTGGATCATACGGTAGTTCTATTTTTAATTTTTGAGAAATAGCCTTTCCAGGCCATGTTTTTAATTGTCTCCTTGGTAATATAAACATATTAAGGACTGCTATATATTTTGCTCATCTCTCGCTTGCCTGAGACTCTGGAACCCTTAGGCAACTGATGAGGAGGACATCTTCATTTTACCATAATATTTAAGGGGTTCCAGAAGAGTGTGGACCGTGTGTCTAACCAAATTCAGTGGGGTTACTTAATAGCTCATTAAATGAAGAAAAATAATCTAACAAAAATGTGTTAATTTCCTGAGCACTTGGGTTTCAAAGGACTGCAGCCATGAGCTCCATCTCATACTGCCTTGGCCCTGGGAAGTGAGTGGGTGTGCTGGCTGCTGGAACTGAAGCTGGATTTAATGATATTCTCCAATGCTGAATCCTTTGCTGATATTGCTGTTTGAATCTTGCAGCTGTTTCACTGTTGTATTTTCTTATATGTTACCATTTAAAATAAAGAAAGCAGGGAAAATTCTTTGAACCACATCTGGTGCCCCCATGAGCAGAGAGTGTCTACAAGCTAGGATGTTTAGGGAGCGAGAGAACCAAGGTTCTGTGTTTTGAGTTAAGATTGTCCTATGACCTCTGTGTATTGATCAGCCCAAATCCTAGACACTCTGGCCTCTGAAAAAGGTTAGGGCCCCAGGACAGAACCACCAGACCAAACTCCAGCTGATTACTGGAACTGTTACCCATTAACCTCACCAGGTGGGAGGGAGACAGCCTGTGCCTGACACACTAGACTAAGGCTACCGCCGTGAGGCCATGTGTCTTTTACAACCAGCTAGAGTGTGGGGCCACTCCAATGCTTGTCACCTGGCCCTTTTCTTTTTTGGTAGGTGACTATTTACATCTCTGTCTGTCTTTTCAGAAGCTGGGCTAGGGCTCTCATTGCAACTTGTAGATTGTGCTGCGCAAGGGTTTTTAGCTTCTTTATTTAGCCATGGAATGTCTTCTCCCAACAAAATCTCTTGCCACAGTCCAATACTTAAGACAGTTAACTCTGGAAATATTTGGCATGAAGTGAAAATATATGATCCAAAGCTGGCCATCTCTACCTCTCCCAAATCCATAACACACACACACACACACACACACACACACACACACACTCACACTCACACTCCTTGAGGTACCTTTAAATAATTTCTAGGACTCTAAGCAGAGACAGTTTGATAGTTTTACCCTCTCATTTTATATGAGAAAACAAGTCTAAATCTGCTTTTCCAATATAGTAGCCACTAGTCACATGTGGCCACTGAGCATTGGAGTGGCTAGCCTGAACTGAGGTGTGCTGTAAATGCAACACACACACACAACTTCAAAGACTTGGTACCAAAAACAGAATCTAAAACATCTCATTAATACATTTTTTTTAATTTATGGCAGGTTGAAATTATAATATTTTAGATAGGCAAGGTTCATTAAAACATATCATTAAGTAATCCCACCGAATTCATTTTACTTTTTAAACGTGACCACTAGAAAATTCAAAATTATGCAAGTGGCTCACATTCATGGTTAATGTCATAATTCTATTAAAAAGCACTGGTCTAGATTATTCTGCTAAATGCCTCATTTAAGGTTGCCTGTATAATTGGAGGCAGGGCAGGACTCATGGCTCCTAACTCAGTGATCACCCCATTCCACCATTCTCACATTACTCATTAACATGGAGACATAATTGACAGATAACAGCTGCAAGTGACACCCCAGGGCAGTTTCATTTAATGTGATGGGCTAAGAAGAAAGAACTTATAGGCAAAAGTGAAATGTTGGTTTGGCATCTAGGATGAAATCTACCCATGGAAGGAGCATTGACTTAGAAATAGGAAGGCCTGAATCTTAGACCCTTTGATGATTATGTTGTCCCCTTGTATAGTTGCCAGTCTTCCTGGATCTCATTTTTTTTTTTAACCTGTAAAGTGAGGGAATAAGTTTATAAGTGCCCAAATCCTCTCCCATCTCTGGAATTCTGTAATTTGTGTGTATTCTGTAATTCATATGCCCTTGAATTGGCTCTGACTCCTGGTGACCCTGTGAATGAGTGATGTCCCCAATGTCCTGTCCTCAACAGTCCCACTCAGCTCCTATAGATTCATACCTATGGCTTCTTTTATAAAGTCAATTCATCTCATATTTGGTCTTCCTTTTTTCCTGCTCCCTTCTATTTTTCCCAGCATTATTGTCATTTCCAGTGAACCCTGCCTTCTCATGATGTGCCCAAAGTAGGACAACTTCAGTTTTGTCATTTTTGTAAATCAGCGATGTTTCAGGCTTAATTTGCCCTAGGACCCACTGTCTATCTTTCTGGCGGTCCAGGGTATCCTTAGCGCTCTCCTCCAACACCATGTTGCAAATGAATCAATATTTTTCCTATCAGCCTTCTTCGCTGTAACGTACCACTTGCATATTCTCCTCTATTCCTCCCTGCTAGCACATACATTTTGGTGAGGTATTCCTACATCCATTTCTTTTCCCTTCTCCATATTCCACTCCTCCTCAGAGCCAACTTCAGCAAAGAGAAGTTGGGTTGGGAAGGGAAGATTACTTCAAAGACAGCTTCAAATACTTCCTTTTACTCTTGACCCTGAGAGCAATGAAAGATTAGCTGTGTGTTCTTAACTCTAGCCCAGTAAAGGAGGACCTGAAGGAAGAAGAGGGTAAGGAGTGGACGAAGGGGAGGGGGAAATGATAGGATGAGAGAAAGAAGAAGAAGAAGGTGAAAAAGAAAAAGAAAATGGCTTTTAGAAATACATATCTGAAGGGAACAACTAATCTTCTAACTGGATTCCTTGGTTTATAAGCTCCTAGAAAGCAGGGACTATGCCCTATTTTTTGAAGGGGGGCTCATCTTACACAATTCCCAAGCACATGGCTACACAGTGGGTAATAAATATGAAGCAATCTCTTCATTCGGCTCACTGAGTTTGTTTACAGCCCCGCCTTTGAAGGCTGGAACATTTATAATAGGCATGATAACAAAAGCAGATGAAACACATAAGTATGCAGAGTAGAAGTCAAATTAAACAACAAATTTATTAAACTTTTACCCTTCTTCAGAGCTCCTACGAAGCAGAAACACCCAGACATTGTTTTAAGTCAGGGAGTTTCCAGCTTTGCAACTGAACGCCCTGGCAGAGGGCCAGGCCTCCGTCAGTGCGTGGGAGAGAGTGGCATTCTCAGGGCTGCGTTGGAAGTTCCAAGTTTATGAGGCGTTTATGTCAGGATTTAGCTGTTACCTATGGGCTTAGAGTTTAATTTTTCCTCTTAAATACCCTTCATCCCTGAATTGCAGCACGTGGTAAGGCGCTGGTTGTGCTGTTTTCTTACGGTGTCTCTAAATATTGTCTCAAATGAAATGAAGAGGCCAGAATCTTCTCTCAGGCCCCGCCCATACCTGGCAGCCCTGAGGGAAGAGCAATGTTAGAGAAAGTGGCTCTGAGGAACTGTCCTGAGATGCTGCCCACAGTGCCCTATTGTCCTCTGCTTCACGTAGGCGTAGGCACTATAGCAGGGAGGGAGAATTGGAGCATCTTTCAAAGGCAGCTCGAACTCAACCTTTCCTGCCCACACCAGGGGAATTAACCATTGAAGTTAGCTTTGCTGGGATCCAAAGAGCACTTGTTTAAAACAGACTTTTTTTAAAAGGAAGAAAGGGAGGAAGAAAGAAGGCAAAATCAGAATATTTAGTTAAAGTATCAGATTTCTGGAGGTAAGAAAAGACTAAAACTGGAGTAATTGATACGGTGGTGGTGGTGTAGACAGTCCAGTCATTAATCCTTCAGGGATATTATCCTGTTGATGTTGGTGACTAATACCTGCCTCACGAGAGAGACAACACAAAACTAAGCTCTACCAAAGCTAATGGCCAACTATCTAATATTGTGTATCAGGCAGGATTCCTTCCTAAAGGGTCTACCAGGACCCTCTCAGCCAAAGCCTGAGATTAGTTTTCCTTGATATACTAGAATTATACTCCTTGGCAGTTTCTCAACAGAGCAGGGGCTGCTGGAGGCCTGGCTAGGCTCCAGGTAAATAGGGTCATAAAGTGGGGCTCAGAGAAAATGCCCCCTGGGTTAAGCACTCTGTTCAGACAGTACTAGTTAAAATGTCATGGAGTAGAGGGTCCTTACCAGGAAATTGTGTATCCTTACCAGGGCCTCAGGAAACTCTTATACGTCTCCTCACCAGAGCTATGGGCCTTTGTATTTTTTTCAGAGAGCTCAGTAACCCAGCCTCCACAGCTCCATTCATACTCAGGGAATGTAATGGAGGAAGGAAGACCTCTCTCTCTGAATGCCTTAGCTTGTCTTCTGAGAACTACCCATAAAATGGACAGGCTTTGAGCTACAAAGAAAAGTGAAGGTCTCCCAATTTAGGGGAATTGCAGGGTCACCATGTGTATTAGTCTGCTAGGCTGGGTTTGTAAACAACAGAAGTTTATTGTCTCACAGTTCTGGAGGCTGGAAGTCCAAAATCAAGGTGTCAACAGGGTTGACAACAGGTTTCTTCTGAGGAGTCCCTCTTTGGCCCATAGATGGCCCACCTTTTCCCTGTGTCTTTATATGGTCTTCCTTCTGTGTATGTCTGTGCCCTAATCTTTTCTTCTTATAAAGAGACCAGTCATATTGGATTAAGGTCTGCCTTATGACCTCTTTTTTTTTCTTTTTTTAAAGATTTTTATTGGGGAATTGGGAAAAGGGGAACAGACAAGTTGCTATCGTTTTGTTCTTCAGTCTAGTTGTGGAGGACGTCGCCTCACTGGCCCAAGTTGGCACCATCATTGCGCTCTTCCCAGGTGATTCAGATCAGTCGCCGGCCTCTGGGCGGCCACTCACGCAGGCTGCTGACTGCTCATGCTGGCCGCCGGCCACACACGGCAGCCCATGGCAACCCACTGCCACAGAGGCTGCAGCCTACGCCATCGCCGGCGACTCCCGGCAGCCCAGCTCCAGGTTGAGCTGTTGTTCAGCATCTTAACTGTAGAGGGCAGTGTCACTGGCCCTCATATGTGGGATCTGAACTGGGGCCCTCTGGCATCCCAAGCCAGTTCTCAACCAATGCGCCACTTGGCCCCCCAGACCTCGTTTTAACTTGATTATCTTTTTAAAGGCTCTGTCTCTAAGTATAGCCACATTCTGTGATATTGAAGGTTAGGACATCAACATATGAATTTCAGGAGGGACACAATTGATTCTATAATACCTTGTCTGTGATTTTCAGGAAGGCTGGGGAGGCAGTCCCCATCGTGGCACACTACATTTGGATAACTCAACAGTGCCATTCCATCTTCATTTTTTGCCCAAATGCCCCTGTTTTACTGGCCTTCCTAAGCTCTTCAGGCCAGTCTTTTCCAGAATATCATTTCTCTGTGGTATTAGGGATGTGTCCTGGAACATTTCCCTTGAGGACTGAAGCATTGCCAAGCTGGAGGCCAATGTGTTCCCTTACCCACCACTCCTCCCCTGCAGGCCCTTCCCAGCTCAACTCAAGCAACAATGAGGCCCAGTTAAGGAGGTTGTGGTCTTGCCCAAGGAGCCAGATGTATACACACACACCCCAACCCCTAGGGGCGGCATTCAAAAAGATAGCCTTCTCTTCATCAGCTTGTACTTCCTGCGATGTTTATAAGCAGGCTTTCTCTGTGTGAAACAGGTTCCAGAAATGGATGTTTAGAATTTGTTTTGCCCCTCACCACTCCTCAAAGTAATTCCCTGATAATGCAGACTGGAGGAAAAGACAGGATTACTGAGTCCAGAGAAGTGCTTGTCGAACCTCTCCGTTCCTCTCAAAGAGCAATTTCAAGTCCCTAACTTCTCTCCCTGAGCCAGACAAACAACATTTCCTTTACTCTGGGCTTTGCAATTCAACTCTATTTTCTATGATTACAGCTCTGAGCTTATTACACAAACTGTTCTTGCGAATCCTCTCCCTCATTCCTGGGTGGTCCTTCCTGGGTGGGTCCCTAGGCACCAAAACCCCATGCCATGTTTCCTCTTCTGCTTAGCATGCCAGGCATAGTCTGCTTCATGAAGCTCAGCTCCAGCTCATCAAGAGATAAGATCAGAGACATTGTTGAAGGTCCATGTTTTAACAAGGCAGAAAATACAATCTATTCCAAACATCAGGCCTACTGCGCAAAAAACAAACCCCTGTAGCATACCCTGGCTTTGAGGGCCCTCTCACAGAGAGGGCTTCTCCCCTCATAAAGATTGGTATCATGGGGTGAGGAAAGAGTCATGTCACTCCCAGCAGGACTTCCAGTCAGAAAGGCCTCACTTTCAATTACCCAAGAGCAGCTGTAGACTACAGCTTATGTAACAGGCTCTGTGCCTCCTTCTCAGGAGGAGGATGTGGAACCATTTGGTGTTTGCTGAATAATGAGTCATCCTCAGATTTAGGGAGTAGAAACAGTGAATTTCTCCCCTGCATTGCTTCATCCGGAACTTCTAGTAAAGAATGATAAGCAGTGAGTCAGTGCCCAGTGGGGCCTGCCCTGGAAGGGGAAGCACCGCAGAAGGCTCTGAAATGGAGGCCCCCCAAAGGCTCATGTGTTGAGCTGCTCAGGGGACTTCGGGTGGCATTTGAAGCTCGGCTAAGCATTTTGTGAGGAGAGCCACTGTTTGTTTAGGCCTGTGGCTGATTTGACAGGAGCTTTCCTATCTTGGGCAGTTGCAGTCTTCTTCCAGGCCCCAACTGGGGATCCAGGAGTGTCAGGGTGAAGACAGAGGTTTCAAAATAAACAGAGCTTTCTCCAGACCTCATTTAAACCCCAAGAAATGAAACAAGTCTGAGAGTTGGGAGGAAGGGCATATTTATATCAACTGAGAAGTTAAAAGGTTTGGTTTCAGCCAGAATGAGGAAAAAAGACATTAAGATATGCTACTGTTCATTACATTCTGAGGTAAAACAAACAAACCGTGAGAACACAAGATTAAGCCCGGTAAGAGAATGAACTAGAAATTCCTTGTCGCTCTTCGCATTTCTGAGAAATTCAGTCAAACGCTATACATTTTTCACATCAGCAAATAATTTCTCAAGTAACCCCCTTTCTTACCCACTGTGATGCTTTTCAACAGGGCCAGCAAGAAGTCACAGCCTTTATTGTCCCTGTTTAGCAAGTCACAACCCAAATGTGTATGTGTAGACAGGGTCTCTTAGGGAGTTGGTGGGTCTACCTTATGTTGTGGCGGGAGCTGCAAGAATTTCAGGGCAACTTGCTTAATAAACAATATAGGAAACATTTTTTTTTCCCAGTGTGCAAAGCTTCAGGAGGCTGACAGCTGTGGCTATGAGAAATATCATCACATACAGGTCAATATCAAACTGCCTGGGTTTGAATCCCAGCTCTGCTGCCTATCACCAGCTATGGGACTTGGACACATAATTCGTTTCTCTGCTTGGTTCCTTTATCTGTAAAATGGAGACAATGGGAGTCTCTACCTCGAAGGGTGGTTGTGAAGTCTGGGGCAAACCATATAAAGCATTTTGAATACTTTTTAAACATTCAGTGATGATAATGACAGTGACAGTTATCATTATCATTAGTGTCATTATTATTTAATGTTACCCTAATGGCCATCTCTAGTGACTTTTACCCAAAAATATGTTAGTGAGATAGAAGACCAGGAGCAGGCCTTATGCTATGACTAAATAGATATGGCCTTTTCATAACTAGTTACAATTTTCCTTAGTATTTTCATCTGTAAAATCGGGAAAATGTTAGAAATTTATAGTGAAGATTCAATAAAGGAAAGTATATAAAGTTGTTTATCTTAGAAAATACTCAACACATGGTAGTGACTTTGGTTATTATTATCAAGTTCGAACCTGAATCTCTGCGCAAATAAATTCCAAATTTCTTTATCTCATGTAGCAAAATGAATTCCAACTCCCAGATCACAGACACATCTTTGGAGTATTTATATATTTATTTATGATGTAAAATTTCAGAGTGGAAGCAAATTCATAGGAATCTAACAACACAAAGCTCATAAGGGATCTATTCTGGTGTTTGGTCAAGAAAAGAAAGGATGAAAGATGAGGCAATTCTTTAGATTCTTTCAGAAGGGCTTTTTTTTTGCTTGAGTTATATTGATTGATTTCCTGGCTTGATTTACTTCATGGTATTTTGTTCAACTCAGCTGACCACAGGAAGCAGATGACATAGTCCTCTGAGACTGGCTGTGAGTGCTTTAGGATGAGGGGGCAGCCACACAGCAGCTATCATCATCATCACATCATATAGCCTCCACATTTAGGGAGCACTTACTGTATGTGTCAAGCACAGATCAGAGGACTTTTATTTCAATTTTGTCCTTAAGGCCACCCTGTTGGCTTAATACTATGATTTACATCTTAAGGATGAGAAAACACTCTTCTTTAGAGGTTTGCTACCTGCCCATGATCCCCGAGCTGTAAGTGGTGTAACTGGGGTTAGAATCTAGGATTCTGATCTTGGAAGCATTGTTCACCAGGCTCTCTTGCCATTACTGTAGTTGTGATGTACAAACCATCTACCTTCACGTCGTTGCTGAGCAGCCATCAGGTGACCTGCTGTTCAGGATAGCTCTCAGGCAAACTGTGTTTGAGGAGAGACTACAGCCATTGCTGAAAGCCCAGAATATCCATTGTTATCCTTGGGCTCTTGGTGTACCTGAGATGAACTTGACAGAAACAATTCAATTCTACGGAAGAATGAAATTCCCCATGGCACTGCCAAGTTATTCAGTAGAGTCAGTGTTAAAGGGAGGGCATGCTCTCTCTGCACCCATCCTTTGGTATGGTGGCCTCACATGAGAATAACCCCAGTCCGCAGTATCTTAATGCAGCTATCAGAGCCTTTTCAGAAGGGCAGAGCTGATGGCTTGGACAAGGTTTTTTTCTTGAAACAACGCTAATTCGTCCAGTTTTGTGGCTTTTTTATGTGGAACAACATTAGCTCATCCAAGCTTGTGGTTTATTTGAAAACGAAATTCCGGTAAATCTTTCGCACCATCTGGCAATGTGGTGATTGGCCGTGAGTTAGGAACAAGCCACTGAGCTCACAAGAAAACAAAGCAAAGAAAACCCACCCCAAACAGAGAGGCGCTCTGTGATCTCCATGCCCACGCAACCCCACAGGGCTCTCTGAGGATGGGCTGCCCCTGTGAGCAGAGCTAACCTGTCACTCTCAGTTGGGAACCCATTTCTCTCAATAGCTGAGGCCCCATGGAATTTCTTAGGTTAAGCTTTAGCCAGGGTCTTAAATTATGTTATAGAAACAGATTAGAAGGGGCCCTCTGAGGGTACAGAGGATCTAGAAACAAACACGAGTGATTAGGAGAAGAGGGAACTTTAAACATCAGTGGTTGACTCTTTGGAGTGTGGAAAAATGGGTCCCCGGGGGACATAGAAGATGTTATTTTTACTTATGTGTCTGCCACACCCGCCAATCCTGCCCCAGCCTTTATTACATGTACAACTAAAGTTCCCCCAGTGCTGACTATGTGCCTTGCACTGCCTTGGGCCCAGGGGACAGAATTGTGAACCACAGACATAACCCTGCCTTTAAAGAGTTTATAGTCTCATAGGATAGGCAGATTGAGAAACAAATCATTTGAAATAATTTCAAATACAATGAGTGCTATTCTGGGAACAAATAAGGGGCTGGGAAGGAGAGTCTGTGCATAGAGCCCGGGATCAGAACCATTTTTCTGTGGCTTGCTCATGGAAGGCTCTCTAAGGAAGGAACATTTAAGCCGAGACTTCATAATGGGATATTGCCGGCCAAGCAAAGTGTGGAAAAGCCTAGGGTGTTGGCGAAACAGAAGGGCCAGCTTGATTTGATAGTGAAAGTGAAGGAGGGACACATGAGATAAGGATGGAGAGACAGGCAAGGGCCACATCCATAAGGCTGTGAGAAGCCATTTCCTCATTGTACACAGGAGACAGGCATGATCGAACTTCATGGGAAGAAGAGACTTTTGTCACTCTGGGGAGATTGGATTGTAGGAGGTCAAGCATGGGAGCAGAAAAACCAGTTAGGAAGTTACTTCAGTTGTCCAAGCAAGAGATAATGGTGTCTTGAGCCAAGTCGATGGCAGGTGAAAGGGAAAGGAATAAGAGATTTGAGGTAAAACCAAGTGAATTTGCTGATGGGTTTGATGTGAGGGAAAAGAGAAAGATCAAATAAGAATGCTCCCAGGTCCTTTAGCTTGATCAACTGGATGGATAGAGATGCCATTGACTAAGGTAAGGAAGACTGGAGAAGGGGGCACAATATTTTGGGGGGTGGGAATCAAGAAATCTGTGTTAACTATGTTAAGTCTGAGATATCTGTGATATAGCCAAGAGTGAATATTGAGTAGATATTCTAGAGTTCAGTAGAAAAAAATATAAATTAAGATGTCATTAGCATGAAGTTGGTATTTAAGCCCTTGAGAATTGATGAGCTGACCTAGTAGATAGAGATTAGAGAAATAACTCAGAATAGAATGTTTGGGATTTTCTTGTGCCCTGGCCTTCATGGGCCACTGAGCAGGAGAGGCTCTAAGTCACATCAGGAGAGGCCTCAAGCACATTATGTGGAGACCCCAGCCCACTTGTATACAGCCCCAATCTCAACCACCCACCTCCACACACAGCATTCATTGTCCAGCAGTTAGGAATGAACCTGGAGAAGAGACTCCAGGCAGGTTCTGAAAGTGGACAGAAATTCCAGGGCCCTAGAGAGTGGTCAGAAAGGACAGTATGTGTGCTGGGTGGGCATGTCCCCCCAGACCTGGACGCTCACTCATCTGGGTCAGAGCTGGGACCTCTACAGCACACGATATAGGGCAGGGGCTCTGGCTAAGGGTAGTACTGTGCATATTACACTCATCGGTAATTAAGGCCATTTCTCCAGGCAGATGATATGTAGGCCCTGGGAATGGAGCCTGTATAACTCACCCTGCCAACCCCTGAACTATTCCTACAGTTTCTGCTACACAGACCTGCACCTTGATCCATACTGACCTTATCATCACAGGAGTGGGCACCCTTCTAAACTTGCCAAAACTTATATTGGTGGGAAGGAGAAGAAAGTTAACATGAAGACTTGGGTGAAAGAGAAGCAATCCACCTGCAGAGGCTAACCTCTCATCCAGGTTAGTTATAGGCCCTATGTACAGCGTCCAGTGGGCATTTGATGAACATTGAAACATCAAGTATGGTTCACATTGTGAGCACAACCTGAGGGATGGCTAGGGAGAGGCCCTCCCTCAGGTTGTGCTCACAATGGGAGTCCCAGACCCTGGGTGACGTGCAAGGAGGTGAAGAGCCACATGGCTTCAGTTGGACTGTCCATTCCAGGCTCAGAGCCAGCCAGGTGTTGACTGGCAAGAATAGGCTTTGTCCAGTAAGCTTTGATCCCAAGGATTGGGAGTAAGCAAGAGCCAGCTAAGGAATGTGAGGCTTAGAACTGTCTTCCCATTGTAGTGCTAGGCAAGACGGCTCATCTTCATTTTGTGAACTGGGTCAACATTTTGGGAGAGGCAAGGGTACGGAGGATCAGATACACTTGTTCATTCACAGTGCATCCTCCATACCTCCAATATTTGGACTGCTAGCATCACAAGTTAATTTCCTGCTCCATAGTAGAGGGCTAAGTCGCCTGCCTGATCTATTTGGCTCAAGCCAAGGCTGGGCTGCAGGCATTCCCTTTTCCAAGACTCAAGGGCTGGCAGCCCTCCCGTCAATTCCAGGACTGGTGACCAGACCTTATTTGCTCAGAATAATGAAATCTTTAGCTTTCCTCATCTACTGAGCAAATTCACAGGGGGCAGATGTCACACACAATAGGGCTATAAAAAATAACACAGCTGCATGACACTTTCTAATTCGTTTCTTTTTCTCTTCATAGTAATCCTGGTATCCCTGTAGCCAGAGAGGTAGGGCTGTCCGGGAAAGGTCCTGAGAGCCAGGAATGATACGTTTCATTTCAAACCCTGGTGGTGGCACATTCTGTAGCCTTGGGCAAGTCACCCAATCTGTCCGTTCCTTCTTTCCAAAATGTGAAACAAACTGAAAAGGGGCTGGGAGAATTCATTAGTTTGGTGGAAAGGTTTGAGCAACTTGGTTCCATCAGTTCAATAATAACCTCTTTTTATTTACAAGACTTTGGCTCTTCTCCCCATTTCACTTTTGATAGTCAAGTGGATTTGCAAGTAAATGAGAGCTCTCAGCAGCAATCTGTAGAGCATTTTAAAAGCCTCTGGTTTGTAGCACCCAGAGAAAATGTCAGGAACTCTTTAGAGTGTTACTTAAAGGGGCTTTCAACAGGACTTAAGTCAAGACCACTTTGAAAGCAAGTTTTATTTGGGAATGAAATGCTATATTCTTTTTGCAAATTAAGGAAACAGGAAATTTGTGTTTTGGAATTGTGGCCTTGAACGTTATATGTTCAGTTACCTCAAAAGATTGACTTACATCTAGTGCATTGCTCTGTGTGTGACACATTTAAATGCTTAACAAATGTTTCTGGCTAGATAGATGGATGAATGGACAACTAAATCATAGTTAGTAAAAAGTCACCTATCATTAAATTTTACCCTAACTCTGGAACTCTCAAGATTTGAGGTTTAGGATCCTCAGGCATACTTGATGTTAACTTCCATCCTTGTACTTCAACAGAGTTCAGGTTTCACTTGGCTTGAGATAAAACCAAAAGTAGATTCACTACGCTTCACTGCAGATGTGGGAGGACACTAAAAAGTACTGTTTGTGTACAGCAAAAACCCTACGGTATGGGTATGACTTACAGAAAAGGAAACTAAGGGTTGGAAAGAGGGAGCATTTTAGTGTGGTTTATTCCTAGGTAGCCACCTGTAATTTGAGAGGCACTGAAAATGAGCTGCCCCCAAACTTCAGTCTGCCATATTGCTTATAATTCCCTAGATGCTCATAGATGTTCTATGTCACCACAGGAAGTCAATGTCATTGATAATATCATTGTAAATATCAGTTCCTAAGAGTCTGAATACAATCAGACCCAGAAAAGAGACCAGTTAACTTTAATGGTCACCCATCTGGATAGCAGCTCAGACCAGCCACTTCACAACAGAGTCTGGGTGTGATTCAGAGGGCTCCATGCAGGCTCAGAGATACCATCTCTTCATTCAACCATGAGGTCACTAAAGACATACCTCTCCCTCCTCCCAGACACTGTCCCTGAGAGAAGCAGGGGCAGGAGACAGAACTCTGAAGAACTCTTTTATGTAAAAGAGACCAAAGAGCTGCATAAGGTGACTATTTAAATTATAATACCAGACTAAGCTTGTAGTGTCTAAAAGCCTTACTACTCAAAGCGTGGGCCCCAAATCAACAGCTTTAGCTGGGAGCTCATTAGTAATATAGAACTCAGGACCCACCCCAGACCTAATGAATCAGAATCTGCATTTTAGCCAGATCCCTAGGCGATTCATTCATATGCACATAAAAGTTGGAGGCATGCTTCTCTAAAGTACAGAACGCTTTGTTGTCCCTTCCCCATTGTCTGATAAGGGTGACCAGAGCAGCTGCAGCACAATACAAAACTACATTTTATCTATACATCTAAGCAAATTTGTGACCCTATCACAGTGGAATGAAAACGAAAAGCGAACTGAAGAAAACAATGGGAGCTCCTGGCACCTCTCTCAGTCAAAAGGAGCAGGTAAAACCATGCTGGCAATTGGGTGTCAGTTCACATGTCAGTTCCTTCTGTTGACAGCTGCTGTCTTGCGTGCTGAGCTAAGAAGGATTCTGAGTCACATCAAAGGTCAATGGGAAAGAAAGCCATGCCAGATTAACTATGACTGCCATGGGTGAGGGATGAGAGAGTACCCACATACCTTCCCCAAGTTTGCCAACTCCGAGGTAGGAGGTGAGCTGAGGAGGACCAACTGGGAAAGAGCCTGTGATCTTATCCCTTAAAAGCTGTAACAGAGGAAATTATAAATGCTTTCTGACTCTTGAAGAAAGTTTGTCAGTAGACTAAATGGCCGTATAGCAGCCTTCACCACAGAGCAGGCCATGAGCTTCATTTTCTAGGATGCTTCCTTACTTGGGTTCCCAGGCATTTGGCTTCATACTTATTAAGATGGGAGTGACCAAGAGAAAGGGTTTTGCTAAGTTCAGCATCAGAAGACCAAATTATCAGGACCATGCTCACCATGTTTGTAAAAATGTTCCTTTCTTAAATTTTAGAAGCCCCTGATTATATAGGATTGGGGTATTCTATGAATTTTAATGGCAAAGTTATTTTTCTGCAAAGTCAGAAATACATTTCCTTGAAATTGTGCTGTTTAAAAGAAATTTCATAATTAATATTTTAAAAATCAGATTTCTTATTTCCTTCCTTTCCTTATGGTATTATGGTAAGAGCACTGGACTGGGAGTTGAGAAGAATGGGTTCCACCTCTGATCCTCCTATGTATAGCTGTGTCTACAGAGAACTTAATAAGTCTTCCTGGCCTCAGTTTCACTGGTAATTGGCATATACTAAACAATCAATAATTTTTTTTTAAAGAAATCAATTCTAGCCTCCACTATAAATTTTACTTAGTTTGAGTACTAATGTATTATTGTTAATAGAGTAACTTTCAGCTGTGAAACTTTCAGGGTGTCTAGCAGGTGCTGGAGGTTGGAGGCGGATAAGTCTTTCCTGCTAAAATTGTTTCTCTTCTGTCATGAATGATTTCATGGCACAGAGCTTCCCAGAAGGAAGAGATCAGGTGGGAAGACCCTTGGAGACGCCTGGTATCTTTAAGGTTATAGGATTCCCTAAATAAATGTGGTCTGGTTTAAAGAATATTAATAGAAGCAAAAGCACAACAGGAATTTGCCTCTGTGCCTCCCCTCCCAAACGGCTTAAACAAACAAACAAACAAACAAACAAACAAACAAACAAACAAACAAACAAACAGGCTCCTTCAGAAGTCTGTGCCTGTGTCATATCCCCAGCCTGATCAGAAGGCCTGATGAGACTCGCCTGATTTGATCCCTGAGGAGCTGCTGGTCCCTGAGTTCTCAGACAGACTATTTACTGCCTGATTCTGACGGACCCATTCCAATGTCACTCACAATCAAGTGCATTTTCTGGGGGTCTTTAGCAGCTCCAATGACCCCGCCCTGGACAGCTAGATGGCACTAGGGTTAACAGGCCCACTCACTTCCGGTGGGCGGGGTGAGAAAGGGGAAGAAGGCTGAGGTCCTGGTGCTGATTCCCAGCTGCCAGCTCTGTTTGGAGGCTGAGAGCAGGGACAGCAGATGGGAGAGCGATTATCTCCTCCTGCTGCAGGTGATTCATAGGGCACCCGGGCGCGAGGCCCACCTCCCACACCAGTGGGAGCAGAGATCATATGGACCCATGAGCCTCTGCTGGTATGTGAGAAGCACGGGAGGCTGGGAGTGGCAAAAGGAAGGGGAGGGTTAGTCCTCACAGCCCAAGCCACGCTGGTGCCAAACTCACCAAATCTTCTTGCTTTGGTTGCCCACAGGCTTTGGTATGTTTCTCCATTAGCATACTTAGTTAGGGCAGCTGCATCCACAGCCATATTTGCCTTCAAACAACTCCAGCTGCATTCCCTGCCTCATTTTCACAGATATCCCACATCTCTGCCTCTTTTGGGTGAATTCCATACTTTCTCCACTGACATCCTCACCCAAAGGAACCCCACACCTTCTAGCAGGACCTAGCCACTTGCTCCCCCACTGCAAAGCGGAATTCTGGCCAGCGCCTCTGGCACCTTACTGCCTATGAAGTCGTGTGAGGCTTGGGCTCCCTGCCTTGCAGCGTGAGGACTCAGACTACAGGGAAGTAGAGTAACTCAGCCACTTGGCTTTTCCCCACAAGACAGTCTCCAGTGGGGTTTGACCCATTTCCTCCCCTCCTTTCTCCTGGCCACAAAATGTCTTGGTCAGGATACTTGGCACTGGAAATCCGTCATGTGCCAACCAGGAATTTGGATGTTCCCTTTTATTTTTTGGTGGGGGGCGGGAGGGGGCGTGTGTTACTGATGCTTTCCGCATCATCTGAGGCAGACAGTGGCTTCCATCTCTGCATTGTCTGAGGGGTTTTCTCCCTCTGGACCCCTTGAAGGCAGTATAATCACTCCCTCCTTCCCTCTCTCGCTCCATTGGAAGGACGCTGAGACTCCTCTCCTCATGTGATTTCTAGTCACGGACATAACCCTGAAGTCAACGCGGGTTTACCAAAGCTTATGTCTGTGCTGCCTGTTATCCTTCCCTGTCCGCCTGGCTGGGCATTACCACAGCAGGAGCCTGGAGTCGCTTCCCTGCTCCCAGCATGTGACCCACACATGCCCAGAAGCAGGAGGCACAACATTAACCTTTTAGGAGATTTTCCAGAGCAAATGAGACAGTCCATGGAATGTTATTTATGTCTCTTCTTCGTCTTTCCTTCTTTTGGAAGCAGCCATTTGGAATGGACAGAGTAAAACAGAAGTCAAAGAACTGTCTATGCGTCTTTTCCCAAGCTATAATTAAGATGGGAAGCTGATTTGCCATCCCAACGATTGGTGTAATCAAGCATACGACAGAGCAAGATTTTGGAACATTTTTATCAGTTTTGGAACTAAAGCTCTTCTGTGGCTAAATTCCTCTTCATGTCTCAGATTTCAGAGCGTGGACTAACATTTCCCGTGTAGACAGGCCATCCCTTTGCTCGCCTGATTCAGCTGACCACTGTTCACTGTAGCTGCACACAAGAGGTAGGAGTGGATACATTCCAGCGCTCTGGGGTTTGGAACAGCATCTCTCATCCCCAGAGAAGGGATTCTCTGTGGGGGCTGAATTGGCAGTGCTCAAGCTTGCCTTGCGGTTGGCACGTAGGCCATCAGAAATCATCTGGGTGTCAACCTGCCAAGCTGAGGCTGTCCCGGGGTGCAGGGATTTATTACTCACAGAAAAAAGAATAGAAGCCATTTCCTTAACTCTGCTTCGCCAGCCACTTCCATGTAAAGGGACTTCACTACTGTCCCAATCAGTCTGACATCTAAGTCATCCTGCCTGTGTTCTGTCAGCAGTTCAGGCCTGTCTTCTACTAGGAACAGGTGCCAAATTGGAGTGTGGAATTTTCCCAGCAGGCCCCAGGGTGTGTTGCTGCCAAGGCAACTGTGGTACGGTTGAAGAATAATGAGTGAACCACAAATCCAGAAAAGGAAGAGGAGGCTGCCCTTTTGGCGTGGGCTGACTCAGGTACAAGCTGTCCCTTGAGGGAAAATGTGGGTTGTAAAGGCCTCCCTTCAGTACCAAGGCCGGACAAGGCCAGGGCAGGCAAAGCTGGACCCCACAGAGCAGCTTCCGAGAACTAGTATAATCAGACCAGAGGAGGACAACTGAAAGCGGCTGCCTGCTCAGGCCATCGTAGGCTCTGCCCAGTTGCTGTAGCAAAAAGCTACTGGTTGCTGGGGAAAGTGCTAGAGATCTGTGTTCAGTGAGCAAGAGCTGCACTGAGTGAGCATCTGAAGTGAGGTCTGGAGCTAAATGGGTGCCAGGGAGAAAGCAGAGCTGTGTGCAACAAAGGGGCAGGCCCGGCATTCAGAATAGCAGGAACAAAGTCAGTGATAGCCAAGGAACTGAGGTCAAATGTCCAAGCCAAATGAGTAACAACAGAGAAGCAAGTTCTTTGGGACCAATCAGTAGCAAATACATATCGGCATCATCCAACAGAGCATGTTTCTCTTTCTCTTTGTCAAGGGAACTCTCCCCATGGCCAACACAGTGTGCCGCACACCTAGACAGACAAGAGACTTGTAATCAGAGCTTCTCACCTGCCTTTGCCCATTCTGGGCTTTGTGATCTTTGCTGCAATTCTGAGACTAGATCCAAGGCCAGTGGGGATGAGTGCAATGGTGTAATGTCTGCCATTGGAACAGGAGAGGAGACAGAAGGCACACTGGCCATGGCCGTGGTTTTATCCTTCATGAGGTTTTGCTTCATTTGGTGATTTCTTAAACTTTATGAAGACAACCAAATGTTTTGTTGACAATGACTGAGCCCACAATGTAAAATGAGACCTGTAGTTTTACATTTTACTCTACAATAATTTAAACAAAATGGTCTATAGCAATTTAAGGATATGGGGTGAGATTCGATATGAAAGTCCAGACCTTCATCACTAAACAAATGAACACCCTGCCTCAGTGTACCCGATTATTCTGTTCTCATTGAGTTTTGATTCATCTACCTCTGTTGCTCCTCTTCGATGTACATATTTTTTGATAGGATTAAGATTTTTCTGGCTTGAAGTATGCATTGAAATTTCAACTGGGCTGAAACATAGATACCAAGGAAACTTTATTCCAATGTTAAACGTCCCCCTGGCAGAGAAAAGCTTGAGATTTTTCTTTCTAAACACTATTGAGTAGGCATAGGAGGGTTGTTTAAACCAATGACCTTTTAAGGAGGTGGAACAAAGTTATTTGCTCTTACAGTTTTAAGGGACATAGCTATAAGTGTCTAATATTTGTATGGGGTCTTAAAACTTCAGGGTCTGGGTAGAAAGAAGAGTAAACAAACACTTACTGAACAGTTAGGTGTCAAGCCCTGTGCTGGTGCTTTCCCATAGATTATATTATTAAACCCTAAGAACAACCCTTCACTTCCATTTTTATATCTAAGTATAGGAAAGTTCAGAAAGGTTAAATGTTACAGACTCATAACCGATAGAACTGACTTTTGAACCTAGGTCTGACTCTAAACCCCGTGGTGCTGCTGGACTCTACTCCCTTGGTGGCGTGGCTGTTTTGAACTACTTGTTTCTTTAAGCGCTTTATGCTATAGCTTTGCAGCTTGAAGCATTAGTTGCATTCATAATTACATAAATAAACTGATTAGAATAAACTGACAATTTGGAAAAGAGCATGATGTTTCATTTCTCAGTGATTATTATTGTTTAATATTGTGTCTATAACGTAAACGTGAGAGATATTCTAGCAAAACTTTTGATCCAAAAGCAGATCATTCTCAAAGTGTATGGTATGCAATAAAAGGCAAAAAGTACATGAGGTGCTCTCATTGATTCCTCCGTTTCCATTTGGAGGTTTTAAAAGTCCTCAGATAATTCATGGGCATCATGATTCTTGCTTAGGAACTGGGTTCATTTTCCTCTGTCATCTCTTTTCTGTTTTTACCTGTCTATTTTCCTTCAAGTAGAGGATGCAGATCTCCTGACAGGGGTTTAAATTCCATAAAGATCTATATTTTAAAGCATGAATAGTTCCAGTATATCTGATGGAAAGATCTCTGAGGTATATGGAAGTATGGGGACAAAGAAATTATTGGCCTATGTCAAAATTGATTATAAAGAGATGCTCAAAGCCCAGACCTATCCACAGGAAACCTGGCTGTTGCAAAGGAAAAACAAAGACGCGGCATTTAAGTTTAAGAACAGAAAATCAGAGGCTCTCAGAAAAGAGTCTTTAGAGAATACAAACTTTTGAATAACAACAAAAACATTACTTGGGGTACAGTAATTTATAAGTGTTTATATCACTTAATTCTATGGAGAATATGGATTTGAGATGAAAGAGAAAGAGCTAAGAGGTCAATGACTGCCTGTCCAGATAGTGTTGATGAATTGGGTTTGGATTTGGGGCTCACTGGCTTAAGATGCTGAAATACTGAGTTCTTGGCCATGGATGGTTCATATTTCACATGCACAGAAAGAATGTGTCTGCCTGGAGGCTATACTGAAAGAACCAGAAGGCTTTTAACTCAATATAGTGGGGGAAAGAGTCAGATAAACAGTCAGATAAACCTGGGAAAATAATTTTATCTGTTTTATCTGGAGAGTTGCAGGTAGGAACAAGGAGGAAAGAAACAGAGTAGGAAAGGTCATGGTGAGTCACAAGTGCAGTGGGGAGCAGCCTTCAGTGTCAGTGTATAGAGCCTGGGATTCACAAGGGGCTGGAGATGATGATGACTCAGGCAGCTGGTCCTCTGTCATTGGGGCCTGAGGAAACTTCAAAGCAAGTACACATCTTAGGTGGGAGGAAAAGCAAGAAGCCAGGAGGCAGAGAGGTGGGAAAAAGTTGTGAATTTGATCCCAGAGTTGTTTGTAGTGACTGGGTTCAAAAAGTAGGCTGTGATATCTACAGGTAGCCAAGGGTTATTGAGACTGGCTAATGTATGTGCTTGGGAGGTGATGAGTAGAGGGGGCTTGTTAGAAGGGCTATGACTGGGCCATAAATACATGATTGGGCTTAATTTCATACAGATGAATAAAATTGATAGGAATTAGACTCAAGAATTAGGTGGAATTTCTTATTCACTCATTTATTTATTCAATAAATATGAATTGAGTGCCAACTTTATTGGGGTGCTGGGGATAGAGCACTGAATGAGAGAGACAAGAGCCTTTAAATAATGAAGCCTACTAAAAATGGAAGGGGAGAGATAAATATAAATAGGATAGCAAATAAAAATATTTCATAGGTTATTTGTACTATGAAAAAGGTGGTAAGATTGAGAGACTGACAGTGGAGATGTAGTGAGGTGGGCTGTCAGTCTTAGATGGGGAGGTGGTCAGGGTAGGTATCTCTGAGGTTATAACATATAAATAAAGTCTTGAATTATGAGATGGATCCACAATATGAAAGAATAAGGACATAATGATCCAAGCAGAGGGAAACACGTTTGCAACGGCACTGAGGAAGGGCAATCTGGAAAGTTTCAAACAGGTAATAAGTCAGAGTAACTGGAGAATGGTAAGTGAGGGGAAGGTGGAAAGAAATGAGGTTGCAAAGGTAGATAGGGCCTGATAATGTAGCTATTTGAGAGTAATGGTTAGGAATTTGGGTTTCTTTCTAAGTGAAATTGAAAGCCATTGGACCCAATAAGTGTACTGGTGGATTTCTCAGCAGAAATTTTACAGGCCAGAAGACAGTGGGAAGATATATTCAAAATATTGAAAGAAAAAAAATCCTGTCAATCAAGAATACTATACCTGGCAAAATTGTCCTTTAGAAATAAAAGTAAGATAAAGGCTTTCCCAAACATACAAATCCTGAGAAAACTCTTCACCACCACTAGACTTGCCTTATAAGAGATGCTAAAGGGCATTCTTTAAGCTGAAATAAAAGAATGCTAATTAACATCGTAAAAATATATGAATGTGTAAACCTCACCAGTAAAGGTAAATATATAGTCAATGTCAGATTTGCTAATACTATAATGGTGATGTGTAAATCACTTACAATTCTAGTTTAAAAGTTTTAAAAAACATATTAAAATACCCACAGCTACAATAATTTGCTAGTGCATGCACAATATAAGATACAAATTGTAACATCAGTAATGTTAATGGAATAATGTAAAATGTGAGTGGAGAAGTAAAAGTATAGAGTTTCTATATGCTATTGAAGTTAAGTTGTTATCAGCTTAAAATAGGATGTTATAAGACATTTTATGTAAACTTCATGGTAACCACAAAGGAAACTCTGTAGTAGACACACGAAAGATTACGATAAGGGAATCAAAGCATACCACCACAAAAAGTCATCAAGTCAAAAGGGAAGACAGCAAGGAAGGAAGAAAGTAACAAAGGAATTACAAAATACTCAGAAAAAAATTACCAAAATAGCAATAGTCCTTATCTGTCAATAATTTATTTAAATATTAGTGTTAAATTCTCTAACCAAAAGACATACGGTGACTGACTGGATTTTTAAAAAACGATGATCAAACAATATGCTGCCTATAATTTAGCTTTAAGGATACACATAGGCTGAAAGTGAAGTGATGGAAAAAAAGATACTTCAAGCAAAGGATTACTATAAGAAAACAGGGGTGGGCCGGCTGTGTGGTGCATTGGTTGAGAACTGGCTTGGGATGCCAGAGGGCCCCGGTTCGGTCCCACATATGAGGGCCAGTGACACTGCTCTCTACAGCTAAGATGCTGAACAACAGCTCAACCTGGAGCTGGACTGCTGTGAGTCTCCGGTGACGGTGTAGGCTGTAGCCCCTGTGGCAGTGGGTTGCCATGGGCTACCATGTGTAGCCAGCAGCCAGCGTGAGGGGCCAGCAGCCACAGTGAGCGGCCATCCAGAAGCCAGCGACTGATCTGCCTCGCCCGGGAAGAGCAGTGATGGTGCCAACTTGGGCCAGTGAAGCAACGTCCTCCACAACTAGACTGAAGAACAAAACAACAGCAACTTGTCTGTTCCCCTTCCCCCAATTCCCCAGCACTGTTCCCATCCCCCCAATTCCCCAATAAAAATCTTTTTAAAAAAAAGCAGGGGTAACTTATATAAGTCAAAATAGATTTTAAGCCAAAAATAGTCATGAGAGACAAAAAAAGTCATTATATGTTATAATAATAAAGAGGTCAAGTTATCAAGAAGATATAACAATTATAAATATTTATGCACCCAACATGTGGCACCTAAATATATAAACATGATAAATAAACAACAATGCAATAATAGTTGGGAAATTTAATACCCCACTAATAGAGAATTAATAAGGAAACAGTGGATATGAACAACACCATAGACCAAATATACCTAATGACATATATAGAACATTCCATCAAATAGCAGTAAAACACACATTTTTCTCAAGTGCACATAGGACATTTTCCAGGATAGATCTTATGATAGGCCACAAGTCTCAACAAATTCAAGAAGATAATATGGGTGGACCCACAGGAGTGAACACAAAGTATAAAAAATCTTTGTATCATATATTATCTGCATATCAGATGCATCAACCACAAACAAAACACTAAATGTCAAGTAGGCAGAATGACTTAGCTAGTTGGCATCAGCAAGTCTCTATCATCAGCCACTCCAGTTCTGGTACAATGGGAGTACGAATGGGTTACCATAGTAGCATGATTGGAGGTTATTCATGGGCTCAACATCATGGGCTTCCACTAACCAAGAGTGATCTAGGTACTCCCACCTCCAAATGTCCAATCTGCCATTAACAGAAACTAATGAAAAGTCCCTGATATGATCCCATCCCTCAAGGAGATCAACCAGCCACTTGATGGCAAGTTGATTACATTGGACCCTTTCCACGTGGAGAGGACAGTGGCACATATTCTGGGCATGGGTTTGTTTTTCCCAGGGCCTCAGTCTGCATTACTATCCAAAGGCTTATAGAGTGTTTGATCAATTGACTTGGGATCTTGTATAGCAATACATTGGACCTAGGAATTCACTTTACAGTAGTGGTTCTCAAAGTTTAGTCCCAAGACCAGTAGCATCACCTGGGAACTTATTAGAAATGCAGATTCTTGGGTCCCACCCAAGAACTTCAATGAGTCTCAGATATGGCACAGAAGTCTGTGTTTTAACAAGCTTTCCAAATAATTCTAATGCACACTAATGTTTGAGGACCACTTCTTTATAGCAAAGAAGATACGGCATTGGGTGTACGAAAATAATACCTACTGGTCTGATCACACCAAGAAGCTGCTAAACTGAAAGGGTAACAAAATGGTCCTTTAAAAGCATTGTGCCTGCTTGAAGATACAACCTGTGTAGATAAGATATCATCTAGGGTGTAGAATATACCCTCAGCCTTTCTCAATCAGAATTCCACGAGAGAGTTAAGACACCAAAAATTATTTGAGTGACTATTTTTTCAATTTTCCCAAGGATGAATACTATTCTAGACTCTCAGGAGGAAAGTTAGTTCCATACACACACACACACACACACACACACACACACACACACACACACACACATACATATACATATACACACACACACATATGATGTGTTAGGGCAAAAGGGCTTAATTATCATGGAGAATCCTTGATATAAACAGCTGCCATAAATCAATGCCCATACATTGTGCTGTGTCTCTAATAGGTAGAATAAATGGATCTAGGAAGCAAGCGGGTAACTAAGAGAGATCCTTCTTATCATTGCTCCCAATGACCCATTTGGGAACTATGTGCTTCCTGTTCCTACAATTCTGGACTTGGTGAATCTAGAAGTCTTAGTTCTCAGAGGATGTGCTACAGCACAAAGAAAGAATAAGCCAAGAAAGAGCAAGACAAATTATCTTAAAAGAGTGGATTCCACTTAGGAGAAAAAAAGAAGAAAAACTTAAGATAATAACTACACAACGTACATTGAGAGCAACCTGTACAGTTTGCAACAACAAGATGGGAAGCTTAGGAGGTAGGTATCCAGACTTAATAGGGTAGATAAATAGGGTAGATATTATGGATGGTAATGTGATGGAGCACCCAGAAAGAATTAAGTATATGCATATGGAAATTATGAAATTGAAAATTAGAATTATGTATTTGGCTAAAAGTAGAAAAAAATATTTTTTAAAAATACAGGTAAAAATAAGTACTATAATATAAAGGAAAAAGAGAGCTGGTGGTGGAGGGTGTCTGCCTAGCTAAGGTATTTAGAGAAGGCCTGAACAGAGATATGAATAAAATAAAGAAGTAAATCATGAAGTTAAAAAGGTGGAGTGCATGGGAGCATTCAAGGCAGAGGTAACAACAAACAGAAAGGAACAGAAAAGATATTAGTATAGAAGGTCAGTGGGAGTGGGAAGGAGTGGGTTGGACGCTTAAGGAGTAAAGAGATGTATGAAAAAATTCAACTGCGAGAGTGGCAAACCAACTATTAGAGAAATGAAGTGTTAGTGCCAAGCAGTACTGTGTGCCCATTTGAGGTTTGTGGTTATAAATTTAAAGTGAGACTACTCAACGTGGTTATGTAATTTTTTTCCAGAAATGTTAATATTTAACTATGTAGGCACAATATAAGATGCAATCACGACCACAGTTTAACCAGGTGAGAATAATGGAGGGGGAAAAAAGAGATAAGAGATGCTTGTAAGTTATTCTGATTAGGAATTTAAGCTAAGGAGGGAAGTGGGGACATATAGGGGTGTGATGGACAGTGAAAAATGTCTAGGTTCAATAGATTTAAAAAAAAAAAAGATCAAACCCTGTAGGAGAGAATGCGGTTCAGCTGCATGTTAAGAAGATGTACACACCTGTGTAGAAATGTATAGATTTGAGGTTGAAACACCAGACAAGCATATGGGTGGTTTTAAGAAGGAGACCACACGTGGGGCCAGCTGGCAGAGAAGATACTTTCCTGACCCAGATCTCAACGCAGCTTAGAATCCTACTTCAACCAGGAGGGCATCTGTAGGGAGTTTCATTTGGCAAAAAAGTAGAGCATCTGACAAATTCTTGTCTTACTCTGCTGACAGAATCATCAATCAGTAAGCGGAGGGAGAGACGGGGGAGCTTCTCCTTTAACAAGGAAGAATGTCTCAGTGAAAGTGAAATTGATGGCAATGTGGAGAGAAAATATTCCGATTCTCTTAACTGCTCTAAATGAGCCCACGTCTCCTGGCTCACTTAGTGATCACTGAATCCACTATTGATGATTTTTATAGAACTGTAAAAAAACAAAATAATATTGGCAATAGGTAAAGATTCTGACTTAAAGAAAGAAGCTATCTTCTTTTTCTGCAAAACAGCCAAAGAACTCCTGGAGAAAAGAATAATCAGATGGAAAAATATATAGTTGTTGACTTTACCCAAAGGATAAAGACTCGTCAATCAGAAGAGATTTCTGGTGACAGTTGACAGGAAGCAGAAGTAAAGGGTTAACATAAAGAAGCTACAATCCAAATCTCAAATGGTTCTGAATGTTGGTATGGTGAATTTATCAATGGCAATAAATGGGTTTTTAAAAAAACTATATTGTATTGTGTACTTCTATGGATTAGCATTTGTATACTTCATTCTGTAAGTGGAATTCTTATACGTGTAGTTCAGGAAACTGAAGTCTGACAAAGTAATTGACTTCCCTGAAGTCCCAAAGGATATAATACAGCCAAGATTCAAACCAGGTCAGTCTGTTTCCGAGGTCATACCACGATGTCACTTGCATCTGAAAAACAATTGTTGACACAAAATGTGTGTGTGAGACAGCTTTGCAGTGATAAAGACAGTGTTTATAGTGGACAAAAAGCTCACAGTTTGGTCATCAGGAAAACTAACATCTTAGTTTGCATCAACATAGGATCAGAATTTTGAATAGTCACCATATGTCTCAGTCATATGTATAGTGTTGTGCACAACCGTGAGTACCATGCTTGAAAAGAAGTATAGACAAGCCAGATTATATTTGTAAAGGAATGACCAACTTAATGGAAATTCAAAATCATGTTGAAGGTACACTGAAGAAACTAAGCACTTGGAAAAGGGAATACCTAGGGGGAATGTGATATCTTCTCTAAATTATTTGATGGGCTTCCTTAGAAGAGAGAATAGGCTTATTCTGTATGATAACTAAGCGAAAGAACAAAAGCTAATTGTATCATAGACCCAAATTAAATAAGGGCTACCTAAAAAAACATATTAAATTTCTCATCTTGGTATGTTTTTAAAAAATTTTTATTAAAATAGCTAACATACAATAGTATACTAGTTTCAGGTGTACACAATAGTTATTCAACATTTGTATACCTAAAGAAGTGATCACCATAAGTCCAGCAACCATCTGACACCATACAGTGCTATCACAATATTATTAACTATATTCCCCATGCTGTACATTATATCCCCATGACTTATTTGTTTTATATTTGGAAATTTAGCCATCTTATTCTCCTTCACCTTTTCCCCCCTTCTAAAAATTTTCAAGAACAGTTGACATTCAATTTTATTTTATATTAATCTCAGATGTACAGCATAGTGGTTAGACATTTATATAATTTGAGAAGTGATCGCCCTGACTAGTTTAGTATCCACATGGCACTGTACATAGCTATTACCATATTATTGACTATATTCCCCATGCTTTACTTTACATCCCCATGACTATTTTGTAACTACCAACTTGTACTTCTTAATGGCTTCACCTTTTTTTACCCTATCCCCCGACTCCCCTCCCATCTATCACCCCAATAAGCCTAGTAGCCACCTGAAACCACACATAGTTATTACAATGTTACTGACTGTATTCCTTATGCTATACCCTACATCCCCATGACTACTTTGTAACATCCAATTTATACTCCTTAATCCCTTCACTTTTTTCAGCTATTCCCAACCCCCTATCCATCTGGCAACCATCAAAATGTTCTCTGTATCTATGAGTTTGTTTCTCTTTTGTTTGTTTGTTTGTTTGTTTGTTTGTTTTGTTCTTTAGATTCCACATATAAGCAAAATCCCATTTCACCTGTCTTTCTCTGTCTGTCATACTCCACTCAACATAATACACTTCAGGTCCATCCATGCCGCTGCAGATGGTAAGAATTCATTCCCTTCCATGGCCAAGCAATATTTCATTGTATATATGTACCATCTCCTCTTGATCCATTATTCCGTTGAGAGACACCCAGGCTGCCTCCACATCTTGGCCATTGTAAACAATGCTGTGAAGAACATATGAATGCACATGTTCCCTCAAAGTAGTGTTTTGGATTTCTTTGGATAATTTTCTAGAAGTGGAGTTACTATGTACTTCTTTGTCACTTGTTATAGCCTTTGTTTTAAAGTCTATTTTGTCTGGTATTGCTATTACAGCTTTTTGTTTATTCGTTTCCATTTTCATAAAATACCTTTTTCCCATCTGTTTCAGTTTGTGTGTGTCTTTTGATCTAAAGTGAGTCTCTTGTAGAAAGCATATGTAAAGGTCTTGTTTTCTTATCTATTCAGCACCTTATCTTTTGATTAAAGCATTTAATCCACTTACATTTAAAGTGGTTGCTGATAGATATGTAGATATTGCCATTTTATTATTCATATTTTTGATATGAATTTGTCTTAAAGAAATGCCTCTAATATTCCTTGTAATACTGGTTTGGCAGTGAGAAACTCCTTTAGCTTTTTCTTGTCTGGGAAACTCTTTATCTGTCCTTCAATTCTATGATAGCTTTGCTGTGTAGAATAATCTTGGTTGTAGGTCCTTACTTTTCATCACTTTGAATATTTCCTGAAAATCCCTTCTGACCTGCAAAATTTCTGACCTGAAAAATCAGCTGACAGTCTTATGGAACTCCCTTGTAGGTAACTAATGACTTTTCTCTTGCTGCTTTTAATATTCTCTCTTTGTCTTTTACCTTTGGCATTTTAATTATAATGTGTCTTGGTGTGGGCCTCTTTGGGTTCATCTTGTTTGAGACACTGTGCTTCCTGGGCTTGTATGTTTATTTCCTTCACTAGGTTAGTTTTCTGTCACTATTTTTTCAAATAGGTTTTCAATTACTTGCTCTCTCTCTTCTCCTTCTGGTACCCCTATAATGCAAATATTGTTACATTTGATATTGTCCCGGAGGCACCTTAAACTTTCCTCATGTTTTTGGATTCTTTTTTCTGTTTGCTATTCTGATTGGGTGTTTTCTACTACCTTATCTTCTAAATGGCTGGTTTGATTGTCTGCTTCATCTAGTCTGCTGTCGATTTCCTCTAATATATTCTTCATTTCAGTTATTATAGTCTTTATTTCTGACTGGTTCTTTTTTTATGTTTTCTATCTTCATTTTTATGTTTCCTATCTCTCTGTTGAAGTTCTCCCTGAGATCATTGAGCATCCTTATAACCTGTATTTGTTTGTTTGTTTGTTTGTTTTTTTGTGGAGGGCAGTGTCACATGTGGAGGGCACCCTCACATGTGGGATCCGAACCGGGGCCCTCTGGCGTCGCAAGCCAGTTCTTAACCATCGCACCACTCGGCCGGCCCCAATATATAACCTGTATTTGGAACTCTGTGTCTGGTAGATTCCTTGTCTCCATTTTGTTTAGTTCTTTTTCTGGGGCGTTGTTCTATTATTTTATTTGGGAAATGTTTCTTTGTCTCCGCATTTTGGCTCCCTCTCTGTGTTTGCTTCTATGTAAGGCTGTTATGCCTCTCAGTCTTAGTAGAGTGGCCTTATGTAGTAGGTGTCCTGCAGACTCACTGGAGCAGTCTTTCTGGTCACTAGAGTTAGGTGCTCCAGGTGAGTGTCCCTTGTGTGTGTTGTGTGTACCCTCCTGTTATAGTTGAGACTTGATTGCTGCTTGCACATCAGTGGAAGGGATTGGCCCTCAGGCTGATTGATTGTGAGGATTGGCTGTGACTACAGTGGAAGAGCTGTTGTGAAGGGGCTGACCCTACAGAGCAGGTTTGCTTTTGTGGGGCTCTGGTGCCTACTCAGTCTGCCCTTTGGGTGTGTCATCCTTGGAAGTGGCTGCATGATGCTCAGCCCCGCTCAAAGCCTGTCACTGGGTAGCTCAGGGGTCTACTGGGAGGAGACCCACTGCAGGCCAAGTTCAGCTGAAGTCTATACCTTTCCTGGGGCCACCTGGCATGAACCACAAAGCAATCCAGAGATGGCCACTGTCATGCTGTTATTGAAGGTACATAGAGAGGCCAAGCCATGAATCAAGGTTGGTTGTCATTAGTGCCCATGTTAGGACTGCTCAGCCAGAGGTACAGGATTTATCAAAGCCAGATGCTGCTTGTTTGGGTTTTGTGAACCTTTGTGAGATTTTAGTAATATCTATTGCATGAGCCAAGGCAGGCCATTTATATGGAAAAACTGCTGGAAGCAGCTTGTGTGTACCTGAAAGTTGAGTGGAGCATGGTCTCAGGAAATCACTAGGGTGGGCCAGAAGAAAGCTGATAACCAGTTTGATGGAGACTCAGGTATGGCGTCTGCCTGCATCTGCATGCTGGGATGGGGAGGGCTCAACAAGGAAACCGTGGCTTCTGCTAACTCCTGAGTCCAGAAGAAAGCTGCCCCTCCTGCCCTCACCCTGAAGCTAGACAAGTCAGTTCCTCCCCATATGTCTCTGGCACCTTTTGAGCTGCTGCCCCAGCTCTGGAGCTCAGAGCCAGTAAGTCTATCCTCAAATAAGTCCATGTGCAGTCCCTTTAAGAGGAGCATCTGGGAGTGCAGCTGCCCTGCCTCTGTCTCATTCAGCCACAATCTCTGATGGTTTTCACAGACAGAAATTTTGAGGACTTCTCTCCCTGGCACCGAAATTCTGGGCTGGGGAGGGACTGGGGCCCTTTGCTCCTCAAAGGGGGACCTCTGCAGCAGAGATATCCCTCCCGATTTTTAATGGTTACACGTGAGTGTGGGGCCAGCCTGTTCTGTATTTCTACCCTTCTTACCAGGCTCAAGGTCGCTTCTTCTGTATGTCTGTAGTTGTTGAGCTTCGATCGGCTAGATTTCAGGTGATTCTAAATAATGGTTGTTCTGTGGTTTAGTTGTAATTGATGTGGTCCTGAGAGGAGGTGAGCACAGCGTTTACCTACTCTGCCATCTTGACTGGAAATTTTCATCCTGCTATGTTTGCCAACTATTAAGCACAGATATTATGGAGGCACTTTAAGCCTCAGATGGGTGATTAAGTTACATGACATATATTCTCTTTCAACCTTAATATTCTATGAACCCATGACTTCTCATTTAAAAAACAGTTTCTTTATACACACAGCTATATAGTTTTATAATGCACAAATGCTATTATATCATACCTGATTTTTTTAAAAGTAAAGTATGATGCTTTTCTTTTTTTTAAATTGAATTTCCACTCTTAGTCTCCCCATTCCACTCATTTCAGCTGCTCTGCACCCTCCACCCCAAGGTTTCAAATCCCAACTCTGCCACATACTAATTATACGTCCTTGGACAAGTTACTTAATTAACTTCTCTATAATAATCCTAGTTCATAGGATTATCATGAGGATCGATGAGTTAATATATGTGAAGCACTTAGAACTGGGTCTAGCATTTAGTAAATACTAGATAAACCTGAGCCATTGTTATCCCTCCACATAAATCCCTTCATGTCAACTGGCAGAGCACTACCTGATTGTAAGGACTGCATAATATTCTATAATTTACTAAGTCTGTCCTCTTTGATGAGTGTTCTCTTTTATTTAGTTTTTTCCCCCTCATACAAATAGCATTGCAATGTATATGTATGTATCTTTTTTGTATTGCTGTTTTTATTTCTATGAGATTAAAACAGAAGTGGATTGCTGGATTGAAGGCTAGATATATTTTTAATTTTAAGAGATGTTGCCATTTTGCCCTCACCAAATAAGGCTGTAAAGTCTTCATATTTTTTGAAGTAATATATGACAATATATTTTTCCCTACATTTCTACCAACAATGGATAGTAGAGTCCTTTTTAACTTTTGCCAGATGATAGGTATAGGTGAAGTGATATTTCATTGTTTCTTTAATTTGAATTCTTATAATTCAAAGGAATTTGAGCACCCTTTCATGTTGGTTAGCCACTTACTCATTTTTCTGTTGGGTCACTTGTATTTTTCTTGTCAATTTCTAAGTCCTCTTTGTATAGCAGATATAGTAACTCCTTAAGTGACTTTCCTTAAAACAACCTTGGTTCTAACCATGGCATGGCCATGATTGGCTCACTTCTGCACTGTCCTTTCTATCTGAATCATTCCCCTTCTTCTTTTTTTTTGAGTACCCAAGATAGAGACTTGCCTGTGAGAAAGTTAAACATCCAGAAAGAACACAGTGGGGCTCCACTGAAGAGGAGCACATTACCTCCAGAGCTCAGGAGAGAGAAGAAACAAGGACTGGATGATGGGAGTGAGCAGGATGAGAGGCTAATCTGCAGAAGCCAAAGTCACAGGATCAAAGCCAGGACCCAGAGCCATGACTGTGGAGCCAGAGAGATGAAACCAAAGCACAGATAGGTCAGAGTGAGGGGCAATGGTGTGGACCATTTGCTTAAAATACCCATCAATGTTTAAAGCTTGTTTTTATGGACCAGCAGGAGTATAATGTTGTGGTGGCTGGACCTGACTTCAAATGCACAAGCAAGAATGGATAATTTGCTTGTTCGAAACTCTTTTTATTTAGTGCCTAAATAGCAGCGTCCCAGTACTTTAACTTGATCTTCAAGGTCTTCTAAAATCTGACCTGACCTTCCCTTCCTTATTTTGCACTCTATTTTTTTTTATTGCTCCTCAAATTCCTTTCATCTTCTGGTTTTTGCCTGGAATGCCTTTCTCCTGCTGCTCCTTTGTAAAAAATTTATTCATTTTTAAAGCCTCTGTTTCTCTGAATGCTGTTCTGACCACTCCAGCCTGATGTGAACTCTCCCCATTCTGAACTCTCACAGTAATTATTATCTGCCCACACATTTGGCAATTGGTCATTGTCTCCTTGAGATCCTTTTGGAAACAAATCCCCCACCAAGCAGCTTAAGCAATAAAGAAATTTATTATCTCATGTAGCAGGAAGCCCTGAATTAGGATAGGCTCCAAGGTTGATTCAGGGACTCAAATATGTCATCGAAGACCCAAGTTTTCTTCACTCTGCCATCCCATGTCTGGTTTCTTCATGGTACTAAGATGGCTGCCCAAAGTAGCTACAGCCACACTTCTTCATTTATATTTAGCAGCAGAGAGCGGGACCCCTCTCGTTGAGCACTGGCTATCAGCTTCCCTCAGTCTAGTCGAGGTAGCACTTGCCATATCCCTAGATCATACTGCTGGACCAGTAACAGGGATTGTCTTGTGTTAATTGTCTTTACTAATTAGGACATATAACTGGTCTGGGGAGGGGGCCATCTTCTCCTCTATCACCTGGTAGGAGCGAATACTTGAATAAAAACTGGCAGGAATCAAGGAAGGAATGATGAATGCTGCATAGTCATAGGTAACCCTGTATCGTGTCTATTATCCTGAGTAGCTATTTATACCTTTATTAGCTCCTTTTCATTCTTTTTAAATATTTTTTTCTCCCCAAGTATACTGCAAACATCTTGAAATAAAGCCTATATCTTACATTTTGTAACCCCCAAATGACTTCCTTGTGGATGTGTCTGTAAATATTTATTGATTGGATTTGGCTTCTCTGATAATGACCTATATTCTTTACTAGCACCACAGAGGATCAAACTGGAGCTTCTAAGTTTCAGATGATAGACATAAACATGAAAGGTTTTAGGGAGCCCAAGCCCAGAAAGCTGTATGTCTGTTTGGAATCACATTGTGTTGCTTTTCTCCCTGTGCTTCAGAAACTAGATGGATATTAGCATCCAGCACGGATCCAAAGAGTAAGACCAAGGAGACTGACAATTCTGTAATACAATACATCTCTTTATCCTTGATGCATGCATTTGAGTGTACTTTACTGCAGAGAACTACAAAATTTGCCTTAGCTACAAAGCATATATTTTATAATAGTCCTCTCAGGAAAGACAGTGATCACAAAAGTTGTTATTGAAGATAGTTCATTCATTTATTCATTTACCGAACACCTTTTTTGAGTACTTATTACCAAGCTCTATGCTAGGCACAGGAAATATCAAGTTGAATAAGAAATTATTCCTGCCCTTAAGCTGCTCATTAGCAGACACACTATCACTTCTTCAAATTTGGTAGCAGTCATTTCTGTGTGGTCACTGGGTTCAGACCTCAAACCATCACCTGGAGAGTCTGCTCTGGAATTAAGTGTTTTGCTATGGACACTTCGCTGGTTTTGGTGGTAAGAAGTATAGTTTCACCCTGTATTCAATGTCTAGCCTAAGGTGATTCATTTAGCTCAGCTTCTACATTACTAAAATGGGAATTAATACTGCTAGCCTACTTCTAGTACAAGTTACAAAACCCATTACCCATGTGTGAGGCATAATTCTGACAGCCTAAGCTGGAGAATATCATTAGCTAAAGTATAATAAGATTGGGAGAGGTGGTTAAGAGGTTTCTGAGTGAGTCAGGCCTCTGGCACTAAATTTATTAATGAGTCATTTTCCTTGCCTAGCAGACACTGTGGCAGAAAGTGAAAGAAGAAGAAACCATTCAATGTCTGTTTTTTAAAAATGTATTCTGACCCTCAGTCCACCACAGTAGATTTCAACATATTTTAGTATTTTAGACCTAATACTTGTCACCAAAGCATTCTGGTTTCTCTCAATTTGGAAAAAGCAAGTGAGGTCTTTTCTCCAGGAATGGAGAAAGTGGTTTTCATCTCTTCCCAGGGGTTTTAGATAATAAATTCCTAGTGGCCAGACATGGCATCTATTACTTTGCTCTGTGCAATTCCTAAAATTCAAATCTGGTTATTCCAGCTTTTACTAAAAGCTTCTTAATGACAATGATGATGACAACTCATTGACCTCTCATCACTTGATTTATATGACTTTACTGGCTTTCATCTCCATTTTGTACCAGTTTCCCACCTGCCTAGCTATATCGTAAGTGTCTTCATTGGAGATTTCCCAACCAAGATCTCAAATTGCTCCTTTCATTTTTCTATTACAACCTCCTCTTCTATTCTCTCTTCCATTTACTCCTAAGAACGAAAAATTATTTTCTACTCTTACACTAGCTTCAATCACTTATTATTCTTTCCTATCACACCAGCATAGTGAGCCCTTCTAATTCTGCTTGATGCTCTATTCAGCTTGGCTCCATGGTCAACTATTATAACATTGCCCTCATCATCCTCATCTCCTCTAGCCACTTGACAAATGGCCACGGCCATCATGCCGACCCCAAAGCCTGCCTGCACCCACTGTCTTCTCTGGACTTGCCCTTGACAATCTGAGACTGTGGAATCAAGACTAAAAACATTATGGGATTTGTTTTCTGAAAATTTACACTTTAGACTTCAAGTGATCTGCAATGGCAGAGCAATTTAAAAATTCTGTCAGAAGACTTAAAACATTCCTCCCAGCCAATATGTCTAAATGCTCTATCTTCTTCAAATCTCTAGTCACACCATGCTTTATCCTTGCAAATTAATTCGCCTTCTTAATTTATAGAAAATATTAATGCTATTCCATAATTCTTCCTTCTCTTTTTTCTCTCTCTGTATGCAGATGTGTGTGCATCTACATACATCTATCTGCCTATCTATCTATCTATCTATCTATCTATCTATCTATCTATCTATTATCTATCTATCTAATTTATCTGCCATCTATCATCCATCTGTAACTCCTGACTGCATCTCTTTTGGCTCGGGCCTTATGGTAGACTTAGAGCTACACTGCCCAGCTGCCCCTTGAAGGAACTGCTGCCCTGTTGTGGACAATGGGATCTGCTGGCAGTCATCAGTGTCAGTTCCTTCAGGGTCTGCTTCAGCTGCACAGAGTTACCTTGCCTGACCTCACATCCTTATAGGAGTGGCCCAGATCTATTGACTGAGAAAAGCAAAAAAAAGTCCAGGCTCTATCAGCCCACTGCATGATGACTGATGGGCAATCCCAGCACCATATTTAACATTTCCTATCTAATCCTTCTCTTCCATTCTTTCTCTGTAGGTGTTCATCCCTGATACATATCCTGACACCAAACTATGCCTCAGTATCTCCTTCTGGGGCATCCACCCTAGGGTGTTCCCAGAAAATAGGCATTAAGTTAGGTTTTGACTGGCTTTGGCAGTGAGGAGATCATGGCTGGTGGAAAGTGAATCACAGATAACCCCTGGCATAAGGTGGCTATTCAGTGGTTAAAACTTTTAGCAGTGGTGAATTGGGAAGGTGGTTAGGTGGAAGAGAATGCACTACAGGGTGTAATGTATCAGAAGTTTGAGACACATGGAGGAAATAGTAGCTATTTCTAGCTACTATAGTAGGATAAAGACCAGTGATGCTCTGAAGAAACATAAGCAGATGAGTAACAGGCAATTGAAAGCTGAGTGTGAAGGCCAGAGGGCTCTTTGTTTGCATGCAGAAGTCCTCATCTCCTGTAGCTGCCAGTAGGGAAAGGGCCCAGGGCCTGATAAGTCAAGTGACTGAACTTCTAAGATGGTTAAACTCCCAGCCAAAGCAAGTCTCTCATGCCAAGGTCAGGACTTTACTTGGGAAATGGGACCCTGACATACCTGGATGGATTTGTATTTCTATTATGGCATTGGTAATTTATAATCTTATTACTTGTTTATTTGTCTGTATCTCCTATTAGACTTCGAACTCTTTGAGAATTGGGATTGTGTTTTACTTACTGTTGTCTCTCTCTCCACTCTCCTTCATTCCACAGACGTCATGCAACTCATACTAAACTTCCTGACAAGAAGTGAAGGCTCCATACAAGTCTTAATGAATGACTGACTCTCCAGCATTTACTTGGATTATTTATTCCTCAACTTCCATTCTCCCATCTTTATTACTAAATTCCAGAGGGATATGTGTTCACCTTTTGACTCTAACCTACCCTTTTTTGACTTATGATCCATTCCTTTACCAGTGTCTTTAGTCTTTTCCTCTTCAGCAATTGCCCTTCCAAATAGTACTGCACACAGTATAGGTGCTCAGCAAATATTTGCTTCATAAGTAAGTCTTGTATTTTTTCTCTCTATAAATCTTCCCCATTGTTAAAGCTGGTTGTTCAGCCACAACCATGATTAATTTCGGCCCCATACCATTACCCATACTGCTGTTCTCCATCTGTTCTAATCCTGCAGGATCTTGTTCAAGTTCCATAAGCAAGAGTGGACACTAACAAAGGACGATATACCCAGAGCAGTGACTTGTACTAGCAACAAGAAAGTCCCTCATATGCCAGGGGCTAGTCAAGCAAATGCCCCCCTAAAGTGGGCAAACTGGAAGCTTTATGCTGTGAGGAATGGGTATCGCCAACAAGAAGGAGATTTCCTTCTTCCATTATCTGGGAAATGCTCTTTTGGTCTTTATCTATAGTGGACTTCTCTTCCTGTTCACCCTCATTCTGTTTTCTCCATTCCTCTTTTGGGTTTAATCATTTCAGATGATAAAAGCCTATGCTCTTACCTCCAACCCCTACTAAGATCCCCATGATGACTCCACTACAGCCTCTACTTTGACACCACTAGGTGGATATTAAGGAGCTGATGACCTGGGTTCCTTGCTACTTGCTAGCCGTACCTGCAAGATAGGGTGCCCAGCCCTCTGTCTAGGCCTTGTCCAACTTAAACATTTCAGTGTATTAAGGGATTGATGGCTAAGTAACTATAAAAAATCAGGTAGTTTGAGAGATGGGAGAGCCTCTGGGAAAATGTCAGTGTTGGGAAGGCAAGCTCATAAATGTTGTCTAAGGGCATTGGATTAGTGTCACAGAGAGAGGCAATTTTGAGTTCAGCAAACTCTTTGCACTGAAATCATGTCATGTCTACTTATACCCCTATATCTTACCTCCAGCTGCCCCAGAACAATTTCTTTTACCAGGGGCATGGGAAAGGCTCTGGTATAAGCAAATAATATAAAGTTTATATTATAATGATATAATATTGTACTATATTACTTTCTAAGTTTAAGAACCCACATGACATTTGGAGATATCAGAGTGTCATATAATATTAGATACCAAGTTTACCCATCTTTTTTTTTTTAAGATTTTTATTGGGGAATTGGGGAAGTGGACAGTGTTGGGGAATTGAGGAAGGGGAACGTTGTGTTTTTCCAGGACCCATCAGCTCCAAGTCAAGTTATTGTCCTTCAATCTTAGCTATGGAGGGTACAAGCTCGACTCTAAGTCCAGTCATCGCCTTCAATCTAGTTGGGGTGGGGAGTCCACCATCCCATGCAGAAGTCAAACCGGCAACCTTTTTGCTAAGAGCGCACGCTCCAACCACTGAGCCATCCGGCCACCCGGCGTCAGCTAGCGGCTGCTCAGCTCAAGGTGCTGTGTTCAATCTTAGTTGGGGGTGGGGGGGCGTGGGCAGGGGACGGCGCACAGCCCACCATCCCATACGGGTGTCCAATGGGCAACCTTGCTGCTAGGAGCACGCGCTCTCACCAGTTCAGAGGCAGCTCAACTTGGGCACAGCTCACTGGGCTATGTGGAAATCGAACCGGAGACCCTGTTGCTCAGAGCTCGTGCTCTTAACCAAGTGAGCCATTCCGCCAGCCCATCCATCTCTTTCTTAAGAAATTAATCATGAGTGCAAAAAGGGCAGAATTGAGGCTTATTGAAGGTCTCAAGGCCCAAGGATACCCTGTATGCTTTGTGTTCTTCAGACATAACTCCTTCACCAGCCCCGCTGTTGAGACCTGAGAGACGTTTTATGTGGACTGGTTTGGAAGCCCTTCATTGGCAGTTATACTCTGGATAACATCTCCTCTTTTAGAATTCCTAAAATGCTCGTGGTCTGTGTTTGTGTGTGCGTAAGGAATTGGCTCACATGATTATGGAGGCTGGCAAGTCCCAAGATCTGCAGGGTGAGTCAGCAAGCTGAGGACCCAGGAGAGCTACTGGTTTCATTGCAGTCTGAGAGTGAAGGCCTGGGAACCAGGATAGTCAGAGATGCAGTTCTAGTCTGAAAGCTGGCAGATTCTAGACCCAGAAAGAGCTGATGCTTCAGTTCAAGTCAGAAGACAGGAAAAAAAACCAATGTCGCAGTTTGAAGGACATCAGGCAGGAAGAGTTCTTTCTTACTGGGAGTGGGGAGGCGGTCAGTCTTTTTGTTCTATTCAGGTCTTCAACTGATTGGATGAGGCCCATCCACATCAGGCAGGGCAATTTGTTTTACTTAGTATACCCATTTAAATATTAATCTCCTTCAAAACACCCTCATAGAAATACCCAGAATAATGTTTGAACAAATATCTGGACACCCCATGGCCAAGTCAAGTTGACACACATAATTAACCGTTAGAGTCTATACCAATAATTTTGGCCCAGAATCACTATTTTAAATGTATTGTTTATAGCTTATTTGCTAGAGAACATGGGCAATTTTCTGAATTATCTGTAGTATCCAGCAGAATGCTAGGCCCGTTGTGATTTGGAAAAATCTGTTGAAACAATAAATGGTTGAAGATAAGGGCTGAATGTGAAATAAGAAAACATTGACTTGGTGACTTTGCATTCTGCTTCTTCCTTTTTGCTGTACTCTTTCTGGCTTTCTTCTCTTTCTCCAGTGCACCCAGCCAACACAATCCACACTGGTTGCCCTGGTGTGAAACCTCAGTCAAGAAGTGAAACTCCACCCAAGAGACAAATACTATTTTGAGAAATACTTTATGTCTTTGATTAGTTCATTCTTCATTCTTGAATGTGATTTTTTCTTTACTCATCAGTCATCATATATTGTATGATTCCATTTTTATGAGGTTCTAGAATTAGCAAAATTAATCTATGGGGATAGAAATCAGATCAGTGATTTCCAGGGAGATGTGAGAAGGGGACAGGAGATTGTAAAGGGTTACAAGGGAGGTTTTTTGTTTTTGTTTTTTATTTTTTTTTAAAGATTTTATTGGGGAATTGGGGGAAGGGGAACAGCATTGAGGAATTGGGGAAGAGGAACAGACAAGTTGCTGTCCTTTTGTTCTTCAGTCTAGTTGTGGAGGACGTCACTTCACTGGCCCATGTTGATATTATTATTGCACTCTTCCCGGGCGAGGCAGATCGGTCGCCGGCTTCTGGACGGCTGCTCACAGTGGCTCTTGGCAGCTCACACCAGCTGCTGGCCACTCACGCTGGCTGCTGGCCACTCATGGTAGCTTATGGCAGCCCACTGCAGCAGGGGCTGCAGCCTATGCCGTCGCGGGCGACTCGCGGCAGCCCAGCTCCAGGTCGAGCTGTTGTGCGCCATCTTAGCTGTAGAGGGCAGTGTCACTGGCCCTCATGTGGGATCTGAATCGGGTCCTGCTGCTCAGAGCTGGCGTCCCAAGCCAGCTCCTAACCAATGTGCCACTCGGCCGGCCCAGAGTTTTTTGAGGAAATGGAAATATTCTACATATTGATTGAGGAGGTTGTTACATGATGTGTATATTTGTAAATGTCATTAAATTGTATAATTATATATGTGAATGCTAATATACAACTTATAACTCAATACACTTGATATCTAAGTAGATAGACACAATATTAAATACGTTGGTATATGTATATGAATTTAATCAGAAATACACATAGAAATTGATGTTCAAAGACAGAAACTATCAAAGTGGATCAAAAAACAAGATCCAACTATATGTTGCCTAGAAGAAATCCACTTTAAATATAAAGATGCATGGAGATGAAAAGTAAGTAGATGGGGAAAGATATACCATCATGCTGGCACTAATCAAAAGAAAGGATGGATAGCTATATTAATTTCGGGCAGAACAGACTCAGAAGTAGGAAGGTTATAAAGGATAGAGCGAGGCATCACATAATAATGAAGGTGTCAATTCTCCAAGAAAACATAACAATTTTTAACACACATGTGCCTAACAACAGAGTGTCCAATATGTAAGACAAAAACTGATATAACTGCTACAAGAAATATATGATTCCACTATTATAGTTGGAAACTTCTATACCCCTATATCAGAACCAGATAGATTCAGCAGGCAGAAAATCAGGAATGACTTAGTGGACCTCAACATTATCAATCAACTGAATGTAATGGTCTTCTACAGAATTTCCAACAAGAGCAGAATGCATATTCTTCTCAGGGTCACGTGAAACATTCACAAAGATAGACCACACTCCGGGCCATAAACTACACAATAATAAATTTAAAAAATAGAAATCATACAATGTCTGCTCTCAGAGCACAGTAGGATTAAACTAGGAATCAATAACAGAAAGATAGCTGGAAACTCCCCCAAGCATTTGTGATTAAACAAGTTCTAAAAAATAAAATAAAATAAACAAGTTCTAAATAACACACAGTTCGAAAAAGAAATCTCAAGAAATATTTTTAATTAAATGAAAATAAACCTACATTATATCAAATTTGTGGGATGCAGTAAAAGCAGTGCTTAGAGTGAAATTTATAGCATTGAATGTATATATTAGAAAAGGAGAAAGATCTAAAATCAATCATCTATGATTCACCTTAGAAAACTAGAGAGAGAAAATTAAATCCAAAGGAAGCATAAGAAAAAAAATAAGAAGAATTAGAGCAGAAACCAATGATACTGAAAAAAACGAAAACAACAGAGAAAAACAATGAAACCAAAAGCTGGTTCTTTGCAAGGATCAATAAAACCAATAACCCTCTAGTCAGGCTAACTAACAAAAAAAGAGAAAGGACAAAAATTACTAACATCAGAAATAAAAAGGGGGACATTACCACAGATCTCATGAACATTAAAAGTTAACTAAAGGGCCAGCCGAGTGGTTCAGTTGGTTAAGAGCTTGCTCAAGAGTGCGAGCTCTGAGCAACAGCAGTTCTATTCCCAGCCTGAGCTGAGCTGCCACTGAGCTGCCAACAGGTGGTAGGACGGCTCAGCTAAAAAAAAGTTAACTGAAAAGACACAATAAACATATCCCACTGGCTCTATCTCTCTGGAGAAACCTGACTACTACAGGCAAAACAATGGAGATAGTAGTAAGAAGCTTAGTGGTTGCCAGGGATAAGGAGAGAGGGGATAAACAGGCAGAGGTTTTTTAGGGTCGTACGAGTATCTACTCTGTATGTTATTCTAATGGCAGATACATATCATTAAAAATTTGTCTAAAGCCATAGAGTGTACACCACCACGTATGAACCCAAAGGCAAACTATGGGCCCTGGGTGATAAAATATGTGCCATTGTAGGTTCATCAATTGTCACAAATGTACCACCCCGGTGGGAATGAGGACAATGGAGGTGGCTAGGGCTGCGTGGTGGCAGGGGTGTATGGGAACGGTCTGTACCTCCTCTCAATTTTGCTGTGAATCTAAAACTTGCTCTAACGGATGAAGTCTATCAAAAATATTTATGTTCATCACAGTGTTATTTTTAATAATAAAAAACTGGAAACTACCTCAATGACAAGCAATAAAGGATTGGCCATTAAAAACGGGGTTTTGGTGTGATGGATAAGTGAACATTCACAACTAGGTTTCCTGCTCTGGCCCTAACCTGCCCTCCAGGCCTTTGTAAAGGCTCTCAGACCCAAGCACGCATTTCTGGGAGACCCCAGAGTCCCCTCACAGGAGCTCAAGAGTCAGCCTACTGGAGACAGTCACACGTGGCTTTTGCCCTATATTTTCTTGCTCCCCATCTCTCCCCCGGTGTTTTCTATTCACAATACTCTTTGAAGGAGTCTTGCTCCTGCCATTAGTGGCAACACCTGCCATTGGCCTTGCCTGGGGCAGCGCTGAGAGGGAGCCTCCAAGGCCCAAGCGTCAGAGCAGAGCTGAGTCCCAGTAGGAGTGGCTGGGATCCCACTTTTCCCCAGCTCAAAAGCACTCTTAAGGGTCTTCCAGGAACCGAAGGTCACGCCATCCCTCTATTGTCCACATCCTTCCCAGCTTGCTCTCTGGCTCAGGGACTCCCCCCCCCCCCCCGAAATTCCATCATTATCTTTCCGTGAAAAACCAAAAGCCTTCCTGAAACTTAACCTCCTGCAAATAGGTACTGAAAGGAGTTCCTAGCCCCCGGTTCTATAAACACCCCCCTGAATTTGGGGATGTTTGTGATTAGCTGTGGTCTATGTTTGTTATTTATACATGCAGATAATTAACTCGACAGTTATGCTACAGCTTATGTCTCCTCCGTTTGTTGATTTTGTTTCATTTTTACATATTAGGCTCATCTGTGAATGCAGAGGATGGAACTGGTCTGCCCTCCTAGGTCAGGAGTCATCTCCCTGCTGTGGGAATGAGTCAGTGCTCTTCCATTTTCTGTTATCTTTTGTGTAAGTGGTGCTGGTACCAAAAGGGACATTTGGGCTTCAACTTCCACTGTCTAAGGATCAGAACAAAGTACAATGTCAGAGGAGGACCTGAATTCATAAGCACCGTTCCAGTGGGGTATCCAGGGACAGTAATCCAGCAGAAGCAACTCCCCGCTCTGGGCCGGCTGCCGTCACCCTTATGCTGGCTCAGCCCCCTGTGGAGAGAGACAGTCTTTCAGGCTGGCAGACTATAGGTCACCTGAGTTTAATTCGGTTTACTGAATAATGGATGATGTACACAAGAGGCCTTCGTTCGAGGGCCAATTTGTGTTACTAGGGGTTTAGTACTCAGTTGATAAGGATGTCCTAGTGCTTTACTAGGCAGCTTGGATTTTATGTATGAGTCATAACGAGTCAGAACTTTTGTTTTGATTCAGTTCAGCAATTACGTCTCTGAGTCTGAGAGTCTCAGGTAGACACCTGGATACATCCATGACACAGCTTTGTTGCAAATTATGTTGTGAAGGGAAAATCTACAGATCATTCTCTGACCAGTTCCACAAAGGAAAAAGAAGGCAGGGTTATACAGCATTTAGTATCACCAATTAGCTAAGTCATGGGGCTAAACCAATTATTTACAAAATTTAATCTCCACAAACTCAAGTGCCAGTGGCCTCTTTTAATTTAAAAAAAATTATTTGGGACTAATAGGCCTCAGGGAAATGAGTGCTCCCAGCCTTGTGATCTGAGCAAGGTTCAGGAGCTGGAGTGGTTTTGGCTGAGTCACCGCTGGCTGCATGACCCCATGCACATCACCTGACCTCCACATGTTTCAGCTAGCCCAGCTGTAGAGATGAATAAATGTAGAGAGTCCTGAGGTGCAGAGACAGCCCTCTACACACCGCTGCCCTGGGGCAGCTCCATCAGGGACAGTGGGACCCTAAGAGGGACCCTCAGAGTAGCCTCACCTAAAAGCCACCCCTGGAAAAGGGACCCTTTTATGCTCGATGGGTAGGAGCATTAACTGGCAGAAACTTTTTGAAGACAAAAATACTCATATGTTTGGATTGTATGACTTCACTTGAGTAAATTTATTCTTAGAAAATAGAGATGCATGCAAATATTTATGTTCAACAATGTTCATCACAGCATTATCTTTAATAGTGAAAAACTGGAAATTGCTTAAATGTTAAACTGTAAAGCATTATTAAATAAAATATGGTACAACTATGTGTTGGAATGCTGGACAGCCATTCAGAAAAATCACTGTAGCAGCATAACTAATGATGTGGGGAAATGTCCACAATAGAATACTAAATAGAAGAGGATTATAAAACAACATCATAAACTGGAATAATCCAATTTATTTAAAACTATACATACTCCCCCACATATAGACAAATGACTACAAAGATATACACTAAATTGTTACAGTGTTCAGTTTCTGGGTTCTTAAAATTATGAGCCCCGTTTTTATTCATGATTCTTCCTGTATATTCCAAAGTTTTCACAATGAGCATGTGTTCTTTTTGCCATAAATATCAATGCCCTGAGTCTCTGTTAACTTGGACTGTTGTGCATGGAGCCAACCTGCATGCATACCTATGGTGCAAATGAATACAGTGACATGTCTGTGAACTGAAGCTTGAGCAATTCCAACCCCGGAGGCTCTCTGCCTGGGAACAGAGTGGGATTTTTGTATGAGGAGCCGGAGCCTGGAAGAATGATGACTCTGTGGGTGGTTTCTTAGATCCTCAATGCATGTGGCTTCCAGCCCTGACTCTGCCCTAAAATTCTAGTTTGCTGACCGAGGCTGAAGAGTGAATATGCCTAAGCAGCTAATTCCCTACATAAGCCCATGGTTTACTCTGTATCTATTTAATATCTATTAAACAACACCTGATCCTGTTCACCAAGAAGTATGCTCCAAGGGAAACCTTTCTTTCAAAGTTAAGCAAACATCCTTGGTAAGGGGTCCTAACACCTGAGAATCTTGCAGTTAATTTTTCAAGCATGAAATGTCCTGTGTCACAATGCCGTAGTTGGCTGGATGGTGATCTCACATCTTCCTTTGAGAAGAAAAGCTGTCTCCTCTGTAATTCATACTGGGAAGAAAACAGGTAATTTATGAGATAATCAAAGCATATCATCGATAGAGCTTTTAAGCTTTTTTCTGAAGCAACACACTTATTCTTATTTCCCTTTACCAAAACTAAAAAGCAGGGGCAGCAGATGATCTCAACGTTCCTGATACCTGGCTCTGAGATGTGGCATATCACTTGCCTTGCTTAGGTCAAAGGTGAGCATGTGCCTCCCATGAGCTGATTAATGGAAGATGGGCAGGGTATGCCACGTAAGCAGGAAGACAGTCTAAAGTATATCTTAACATTGTTGCAGATAAGTCACAGTATGAAATAGGAGTAATATTATCTCCATTTCATGTAAAAGAAGTTGAAGAATAAATCAAAATATTAATAAATTTTATTTAGCATCTACTTTGTGTCAGGTACTGCTCAGGCACTGGGGAACCAGCAGTGAACATAACAGATAAAGTCCTTGCCCTCAGAAAGTTTACATTCTACTGAGAGGCAACAATAAACTGATTTATAATACGGGGTGCCAAAAAAATACATACAAGTGGATACTTTGGTCGATGTTGCTCAAGCAGTAGTTTGCCGTAATCAGAAGTGTCTGGACGCTGATGGTAACCACTTTGAGCACCTCTTGTAATTGCAGAAGTCGAACGTGACTTGTATTCATCTTTTGTTATCGGCATATATTGAATATTACAATTTTAAGTTTTTTCCTTTTTTAAAATGTGTATACATTTTTTTGGCACCCTCTGTATATTGTGTCATAACTGATATGAAGAAAAATAAGACCGGGTAAGGGCATAGAGAGTAAGGGAGGTGTAATTTTAAATGGAGTACCTAGGGGAGCTTTCCCTGATAAGCTGACATTTGAGGAGAGACACAAAGGCAGTGAGGAAGGGAGCCAGGTGAATCCTCACAGGATGAATATTTGAAGTAGAGAAAAGGGCAAATGCAAGGCCTTGATGTGAGAGCACATCATGATGTGTTACAGGATCAGCAAAGATGCCAGTGAAGCTGCAGGTCATGGTGAGGACTCTGGCCTTTGCTCTGAACCAGATAAGAAGCCACTGGAGGGTTCTCAGCAGAAGAGTGACATGATATGACCTACCTGTGGGTTAGGTGGTCATGGGTGGGTAACCAACTAGTATGCTATTGCCACCATCGAGGTGATCAAGCTTAGACCAAGCTTGACACTCTGAAGGTATAAGAAATGGAGCAATTTCAAAAGAAGATATGAAAGGACTGGCTGATATATTGGATGTGGGAGGTGAGAGGAAAAGGTGAACAAAGGTAACTGGCCTAAGCAACTGAAAGAATGAAGCTATTTTCTGAGATAAAAATGGGGTGGGAGGAGTTCAGAATTAAGCTTTGAATATACAGTCAATTCTCATTATCGCAATAGGTACGTTCTTCAAAGTCACCAGGGATGCTCAGTTAATGAATACTGAAGCATTGCTCCTAGGAGAGATACTGGGTTAGCTTCCTGTGAGCCCTGAGTGCAAATGTTTCCATCAGCCGATCAATATATAACCTTGTTTTATGTATGCTTCAGTTTAAAGACATCTTACCCAGTATGTATTGCTCATTCATTATCATTGAACTCATAAAGCTTCTCTAACACACGGATTTTCTCCGTAAGGCACATCGCAGCCTTCTTGCTCTGAGAGCACTAGACAGCACTTCAGCAAACCCTTTAGAACCACTTTAAACAGTGATATCACCAACAAAAAGCACAAAAATGCAAACACCGTGGCATTAAATAGATCATGAAAGGATGCTTATTTATATGATGAGAGCTGAAACAAGAAGGCAGAGCACTGCCGTGTTCGACCTCAGCCAAACGTACACGTCCAGTGACTCAAAAAATTGTTTTAATTTAATTTAATTTTTTTCCATTAGTTTCAGGTGTGCAAAACATCATAATGATTAGACATTTACACCCCTCACAAAGTGATAACCCCTCTCCCCCAAGTCTGCTACCCCTCTGACATCATATATAGCTGTTTCAACACCATTGACTATATTCCCTATGCTGTACTTTATATCCCGGTGACTCAAATGTTTTCACAGTTCTGCACATGTCTGCAAATGACTGAAAGCATTGTAAATATTGATTTTGGAGTCACAAATAAATTTTAGAAAGTAGGCAAATTTGCAAATATGGGATTTGTGAATAATGATGATTGACTACTTTTTTCTTCCTTTATTTAAAAAATATAAACAAACAATAAAATATTGGATACAAAAAATTCATGACATGGCCAGGGCTAAGCCCCACGTGATCTTGTAAAATATCTCCCCTAATACAGTTTTTTCCCAATCAGCAGTCTGAGGTATGGTGAAAGGTTGTAAAGGTAAATTGATAGCTGTCATCCTTAAACAGATTCCCTTGTATGAAGTCTTGTTATGCACTGATGTGGAAGCACTGGTTGTTTTAACAAAAACAACAACAAAAAAACCTCTAACTTCTTCAACTATAAGAACCACTGACCTACAGTAAGTCCATGAGTCTCTTCTCTTGCAGCCCTGACCATCTTGAGTCCTTCCCTGGAACCTCTCAGGCCTTCCTAAAGTCAAGCAATTAAAAGGTTAATGATCCTGGGGCCGGCCGAGTGGCGCATTGGTTAAGAACTGGCTTCAGAGGCCAGTGGACCCCGGTTCAGATCCCACATATGAGGGCGAGTGACACTGCCCTCTACAGCTAAGATGCTGAACAACAGCTCAACCTGGAGCTGGGCTGCCGTGAGTTGCCCAGGAAGGCGTAGGCTGCAGCCCCTGTGGCAGTTGGTTGCCATGAGCTACCGTGTGTAGCCGGCAGCCAGCATGAGCGGCCAGCAGCCACCGTGAGCGGCTGTCCAGAGGCCGGTGACTGATCTGCCTCACCTGCCCGGGAGGAGCGCAATGATGGTGCCAACTTGGGCCAGTGAAGCAACGTCCTCCACAACTAGACTGAAGAACACACACACACACACACACAAAAA
>NW_017731974.1:295639-351545 GCF_001890085.2 Hipposideros armiger | reverse complement strand
AACTTGGGCCAGTGAAGCAACGTCCTCCACCACTAGACTGAAGAACACACACACACACACACAAAAAAAAAAAAAAAAGAAAGGAAAGGTTAATGATCCTGTTTCAGAACTGTGACCAGAGTCCTTTCTGATTGGTGGATGTCCATGCCAATCACTACTGGGCTGGGCTCTGGCACCCTTTGTCTAGTCTGCATCTTCTGCAAGACCTCTCGGCCTTAGTGAAGCTCCTTCTGTGTCAAAAACCTAGGGTCCACACAGGGACCCCTGCTTAAGGTCCCACTGAATGATGTTCACATGACTGCCTATGGGAGCTGCAGCCTCTGTGGAATTTTGGCTCTGAGTAAAACAAGGAGAGAAACTTCAGTTGAGCAGGTCATAGTAGGGACAAATGCAGCCAAGGATAGATAGAGCTCTGTACTCTGCTGATACTGCAAACACTCCCCAAAGAGGAGAGAGGATGCAGGAAAAGACAAGGCTCTCAGGGGCGGTTGGGAGCCAAAGGTGACCTGAGATATGGGTACCACTTTTCAATATCACCTCCATTTAATGTGATGAATTCATTAAAACTCACTGAATGCCCACTGATCAAGGACATCAAAGTTAATTTCATTAGTAAAAATGTTATTGATACATAGCATTTTCTCTGTGTCAGATTATAGTCTAAGAGTATATTAGCTTATTTAAGAAAATCATCAACTGTATTTTACAAATGAAAAAATTGATTTACAGAAAATTATTTAAAAATGTGTCTGGCAAGCCAGCATTTGAACCCAGGCAACCTGGCACATGAGCACACATTAATTACCACCTTTCATCCGGCCTGAAGGATTATCTTGGTCTTATTTTTAAATGGTATTTTCTATTTGATTGTTGATAATATGTATACTGATTATATAAAATTATAAGTATTATAAATATTTTTACTAGAAATATTTTAAATGGAATCATTTTTAGATTAGTGGAAACTGAGAAATCATTACCATGAATAACACTGCTGGTGTTAAGACAAATTGAAAACTTATTTAGATTCCAACCCATTTAGTGACTATCAGTTCAATTGAAATGTTGTTAGAAGAGTTTTATGCAGTTCTTTCCATGAAATCATAGCTCCTATTGGAGCATTATTTAGCTAGTGAGAGCTGCATCGAAAGATAACACCAAATATTTCTAAAAACCAACAAATTATTTAGAAATTATTAGAATAAGTTGAAGAACAATTTGCACCAAGCTTTTATCATATGGTAAGCAGTTCTGTACACATATATACAGACCTACATATGTACATATGGGATTGAATAGTTTTATACATATATCCATATAACTTATAATTCAGAAATGAAGGAAATACATTTTTTTATTTTTACATTTATATGTTAGTTTACAGTATATATAGGTGTTCAAATATGCTGAATATCAACTCCAGCTGCAAATATTTGCTAACCCCATCTCAAACAGTCTGAAATGTTAAGGAAAGAATTTTATTTTTTGTCACATAACTAGTAGTCCAGGGTAGGCTGCAGGCTTAGTAATGTCATTAAGGTCCTTTCCATATCTGTTCTGCTTTCCTCAGTGTGAGGAGACATAGTCTGGAGGCCCTCGTAGTTTGAATGTGTCCACAGTACTTTCTGCTGTGTTGACTGTATTAAGATTGAGAGGCCTACTATTTATCCAAGTGGAGATATAAAAAAATGAGTTGAAGTCTGGGGGATTCTGGGAACTGCTGGTGGTATAGGTATTGATTTGAGAGTCATTGCCGTGTATCAAAGCTACATTTGTAGCTAGCATGAGGCGGGATGAAATCAGCTAGGGAGTGTGAACAAAAGGAGGGAAGCATTTCGGAGACGATCCCTGGGGCACTCCAGTGAGGAAGTGCCTGCAAAGGAGGCTAAGAAAGAGTGGCCAGTGGAGCAAGAAAGAAAACCAAGGAAGAGTTGTGTTTCAGAATGAGGGAGTCAAGAATGGGTCAAATACTGCTACAATGTTGTGTCCCAAAGTTGAGAGGACCTTTAGGATTGACCTTTAGATTAGGCAAGGTGGAGGTCATGGGTGATTTTGATGAACAGTTTCACTGGAATAATAGGGATAAATGTTTGACTGGAGAGGATCAAAGAGCAAATGCATAATTCTTTCCTGGAGATTTGATGTTCAATAAGAGAGAAGGAATGAGGTCAAAACTAGAGGAGGATGCAGGAGCCAAGATTCTTTTTCAAGGGAGCTATTGCAGTACGTGTATATGCTGAGGGGATGAGCCAACGGAGAAGGGATGATCAATAAGATAAGAGAAGGGACAATGGCAAGTGGTCCTTTCTGCAACTGTAGTCGCTCATGGCACTCCGCATTAATTGTGTGTGGTCAGTACCATTACTATCTTCATCTCCAGATGAGGAAAATGAGGCCCAGAAAGGCCAGAACCTCGTTCACAATCGCGCAGTGAGTAAGTGGCAGAACCAGCATGCTCGTCTAGGCCTTGTTTCCAGAGCCTGTGCTTTTAGCTGCTATGCATGCTGTACTTCTGCAACTTTAGGCTCCCTTCAATTCCCATATATTGATTACTTTGTACCCAGCAGTCACCAACCAAGGTTGAATGGTGAGAGGAAGAAAGCGTGAAACCCCCGACTTCTGCCTTGCAGCTCACCGTATTCTTAGAAACATCACGTTTGGCCCTCAAAGGCAAGCTGGGGAGAAATGCTGCTGCTGCACTTGGAGTGAAGCCCATGAAGTCGGGGTCAGTGCGAAGACCAGATGCTTCCAGAACGTGTCTCACCTTCAGAAATGTCCGAGGTCAATTTTATAGCACATGGGAAATAAAATTCATTCCTCAGGGTCATTCCCAAATCAAGAATTTAATTAATCTTCTCATAAACGTCTCCTGTTCTTATTTGGGTCCCACATGAGAGATTTCTGAGAAAATAGCTCAGCTTTTTCTCAAATGTATGCAGCTTGGCAATCTCTTGGACCCTGTCTACAGTCGTTAAATAAATCACTTGTTGCTAAACAGAGCAATTTATTCCCCTGACATCTACATGGCCCTCTTGGTTTATTTTAAAATATGTCAACTAACTTGCTACGACTGTCATTGCTTTTAATGTGTCTGACACATCCAATTTCAATAGCTCAATGAAAATGTCACGTAATAAAATAAGAGAGGCAGGCAGGGCAGGCATGGAGAGTTTGTGTATAGACACACCCTTGGAAAGTAAGCAATGAAAATGCTTGTTTAGGTGGGAGTCAGGAAAGGGCCTTTCTGCCAGAAGTTTGGGAAATGAATTAGATCACATGGAAATATCTCTTTTGACATCATCTCTTTAAAACATTAAGTCTCCCATATGTGTTATTTTAGCTAATAGAATCTACCCACTCTTCCCAGATATTTCACATGAAGTGAAATCACCAACACCTGTCTAACTAATACCTTGAATTTTTTTCTTTTCCATGAAATTATTTATTTAGGAATGTAGTCACATTATTTAACAAAGTAAGGAATTCTGGAATGTTAGATGTGAGGCATCCATTTATTCATTCTATACATGAATAGACCCAGTGACTCAGTGCTGTCACACACAGAGCATTGTGACTTACTAAGACCAGTAAGCCACAATTACTTGGGTCTTCATCTTCTGAGAACTTCCTGCCTCTACCTTCGACTATTAAACAGTACAACACTGCTCCATGCCCATCTCTCCTTGAACGTGACTTGTCCTCCTTATCTTCTATTTGATTTTCCGGGCACAGGAGAGCATGTGGGCTGAGTATGGATTTTAGAATCAGACTCCCTAAGTTCCGATCTTTTCTTTTTCAATATTGGTGTTGGTGGGGCGACAAAAGAGATTTTCATGTGCATGCATGTATTAATTACATATTTTTGAAAAGTGAACTCATGAAGGTTTAGATGTTTTTGAAGCCAGAAAAGTGGAGCCTACAATTATGAAGTGAGTTTGAAGTGGTGATAGTAATATGCTTCGCCTGTAAAATCTCCCGAGCTTCTACTTACCTGTACTTCTTCACATAACCAAACTTAAAAAATAAGATACAGAGAAGGCTTTCCTGGCACTTCCTTTTTAGGGCAGCATTCAGTTGTATCCCTACAATGTGAAGGCTGACTTGAAAGTGTGGCTGGGACTGGGTTCCTTAGGGCGTCTTGTGCTCCCCTGAGCCTGCTCTGTGCTGCCTTTCTAGCTACCCTCAATCAGCAATGCTGGAGGGAGCAGAACACAGAGCCCCTTTGGGTAGAAGACCATTTTCTTCACTCCCACTTTACTCCTCTCGAGCAGGATGATACGTGTGGCTGGTAGCCCAAATTGCAGTGGCCAGCCAACAATCCTTGAAGAAGCAGAAGTGTTTTCCTTCTACACTGATTCTAGGTTCGCTGAGAGTCGGAGGCAGTGCGTTATCTTTTATTCAATACATGTGGGAAACCACAACGCCCAGCAAGCATGACTCCCAGTGGCCTTCCTGTCCAGGCTCACACTTCTCCTCCATTGACAAGATATGCCAAGCTGCACCCGGCTTCTCTCCCACCCCATTCCACTTCCTGTAGTATCATGTACAGGAAGTTTATCTCTAGAGGTAGAATGAGAAGATTTGATGGGAACAGCAGGGGAAAAGGGAAGGCTGACATGGGAACTGACTGACTCAAAACGTAGTTCTCATGTAGAAGGGGATGGCCACCTGTTTTCAGATGAGAGTGGTCCCTGTCCTGGAATTAAGGACAAACTGTGAGAATGAGTCAAAATGTTCTCCTAGTTCCTTAATTTACACTGTCCAAGAACTGATTCTGAGAATGGGACGTCTCAATGTGTGGCCCAGATGCAGCTAGAAAAATTCCTTAATAGACTTTTCTTAGCATTTGTAATGGTATTAAGTTATCTAGTTTATGTATGATTATGGCATCTTGCTTTTACATCATAGTATTAGGTATGGTATTGCTGTCTAGCTTTTATGTGTTTATGGATAGAAAGTTAAGAGGAAATATGAGGCTCTGACAGTCTAACATTTGATAGAACGTTGCATACCTTTTTGAAACTCTCTCCTTTGACTTCTGAAACACCATTCCTTTTTGTTCTCTTTTTCTTTTTGCTCCTCTTGCTAGATTATTTTGGGGGCTCTATCCTTGATCTTCTTTTCTTCTTAACGTCTACTCTCTGTCTTTTAACATTCATTTATTCCTTTGTTCTCGCTGCCATGTATGTCTTGACGACTCTTAAATCTTTTATCTCTAACCCTGACTTCTTTCATGGACTCTAGACCTATCTATACAACTATCTAACAGACATTTCTTCCTGGATGTCTCTTAAAGAACTAAAACTCAGAATGTCCAAAAATAAACTCATCTTATGCTCCCCCTACAGCCTATTCCTCCAATATTCCCTATTTCAATGGACAACATCACTATTCTCCCATTCATCAAACCAAAAGCCCAGGAGTCATTCTGGGTTCTTCCCTTTCTTGTTCCTCACCCAGTTGTGCACCAAGTTCTATACATTCTCCCTTTTGAATATTTTTTGTAACCATCCCCTTAGTGCTTATTCTTTGAGATAAAATCCTCATAATATTTTGCCTGGATCTCGGCAATAGTCCTTAAATATAATAAGTACTAAATAACCATATGTTGAAATAAATTAATATATAAACATGGAGCTAGAAGTTATTCAAAGTCTCAAGGTTTGTTTGATTTTTACACGAAGGGTTATCTGCTCTATCCTATATTTATGCAACTGAGCTTTTTGGAGCTAAACTTGACATTTCTGCCAGTTAAAGTTCACGAGAATAGCTTTGTTCATTGTTCCAGTTTTCTGACATTGTTGTTACTTTGTCATCCATCATGTTCACTCTACTTACCAACTTTATGACATCTCCATATTTTATCATTTTTGCCATCTACTTCTTTATCCCAGACATTCAAATAAATCTTGGTCAGGAAAAGGCCAAGGACAGAGATGTAGCAATAGGCCAAGGATATTTTATTCTAATCTCCCAGTAAGTAGAATAATTCACTTGCAGAACTCTATTTTCATGCAGGACTAAATTTTCTCTCTTGTCCATAGGAATATCATGCAATTTTTCTTAAGTGTCTTGTTGAAATCTATATAAACTGTAGCTATGGTATTCACTTAATCTACAATTCCAATGATCCTATAGAAATGTAAATGAGTTGGGGAAAACCTATTCTTAGGCAACACTTGCTGGACTTAATACAACTTTCATTTCCTTTTTAAAAATGGTATTATTAAAATATGAATGCAATTTAAAAATCTACAAAGTTTAGAAAATAAAGAAAAATGATGTATAATCATATATCTCTTTTAAAACAAATATCATTATAGAGTATTTTGTTCAAGTCTTTTTAAGAAACAATGCTTTTCTATAATTAATAGTGTACATATAATTTGTAGCCACCTTTAAGTTGCCTGTTTTCCAATGTTGCCTCAGTTTATATACTTATAGATTTTATATCATTCCATCCTATGACTGAATCATAAAATTGTAAACACTCAAATTACTGGACCTTTGGACTGCAGTTTTGAATTCTATATAATGATATGATGAATATTTTGCAGATATAGATTTTTCTGTTTTTTAAAGATTTTATTGGGGAATTGGGGGAGGGGAACAGTGTTGGGGAATTGGGGAAGGGTAACAGCCAAGTTGTTGTCCTTCAGTCTTAGTTGTGAAGGGCACAGCTAGCTCAGCTGCAAGTTCAGTCACCATGTGGCCATCCGTCAGCATCTCGCGGCTACTCAGCTCAAAGTGCCGTGTTGAATCTTAGTATCAGGGGGGCATAGCCCACCATCCCATGCGGGAGTGGGACTGGCAACCTTGTTGAGCACATGCTCTCACCAGCTGAGCCATCCTGCCACCTGTTGGCAGCTCAGTGGCAGCTCAGCTTGGGCACAGCTCACTGGCCCATGTGGGAATCGAACTGGCGACCCTGTTGCTCAGAGCTTGCACTCTTAATCAACTGAGCCACTTGGCTGGACCCCAGATTTTTCTTTATGTCATATTTTTATTGGGTAAATCCCAGAAGTTGTGTATTTGGATCAATCTGGTGCCTAGTACATACGAGTAGGTCTCTATTAGTCAGGTAAGCTGGGTTATGCGACAGTAACAATTATATACTCCAGAATCTCATTTATTTTACAACAACCAAAACCCCTTATATTTCAATGGCTTAACATATGAATGTTTATTTCTCACTCATACCAATTCTTCTGTGTGTATCAAGGCTCTTGAGGGTAGTTGCCTTCAAAGAGGTGACTGAGGGATTCAGATTCCAACTTGACCTCCATGACTGATGTGGTAGAGAAAGAAATGATGGTTGTCCAGGGAATTTTTACTACCTCAGCTTGTCAACTGCACTAGTCATGTGTTTCCACCCAACTGTAGTGGGTACTGGGAAATGTATCTTCTGTGCATCCAGTATGAAAAAGAGCATCACTATTGGTGAGCATTGAGGTCTACTCCAGTGGAGTGGCTTTGTACTAAGTCAATGTAGCTTAGCTGGAACTACATTTCCCAGAACCCCCTTTCTCATAGGGGTTACATGTTAATTTTGACCACAGAAGACGTTTTCAAGACATTTGAAAGGTAAGGATGAAACAACAGCCACCAAGTTGAGAAGAAGTAGGTAACAGGCACCACTGCAGCTCACAGCCTGATCTGCTGTCACCTGGTTGGTGAGGGGCAGTGGCCAGCCTGCAGTCCTCCAGCCCCTATCAGACCTCCCGCTTCAGCTTCTCTGAGTCCTGGGTCAGATGTACATGCAAATTCATGGTGAAGGGCACCCGCTTCTTTTTTAGGTCAAATGGGCTATGGAGTTTGGAGATGATGAGAGCTAGATGCAAATTTGTTTGTCTTCGTGGGTTCTAGTTTGTCCTTGCTCTTCCCTGCTTCACACCCAGCTTTTCTTCCTGACTGCCAGCCCCACTGACTTAGAGTGAGTTCAGACCCACCACCAGATGCACAAGTGCCAGCCTTCATAGGGTTCTTCACCAGTTCTTCACTATGACTGCATGTCAAATCCTTGAAACAGATATTCCAGTCGACGTTACCCACCATCATTTTGCTTCTCTGATAAAATCCAATTGATATAAAATACATTAACAATTTTTAATAAAGCTGGGTCTAATTTTAAGGTATTGTCTTCCCAGAATTTTTATTTAAATATACTGCTCAGAAGACCAGGATCACAAAGAAACATTTGATCCAAGTTGAAAGAGAAAGAATAGGTTATGGCATATAGAAAGACAGATACAAGTGTCCAAAGTGAAGACAACTATAAAAAGAGAACAGGGAACAGCCTCAGAAGCAGCTTTTTTTCTAAGCAAATAGATTTTGGGGGAGGAGAACTTTGGAAGGTGGTGCTGCAGTGGATTGCAGAGAACATCCACACCTGTATCCATAGCTGTGAGGAGGGCCACTCTATCTGCAGCTGACTTTACACCCAAGTTGAAAGGGAACAGGCTTCTTTAGGGGAAAATCCACACTGAAGTGTAAAACCCAGAATTTTTGGTTAAATTGAGTCAAACTGAGGCCAACAACTAATCTGTGTTCCTATAAATTTTCTATCTGCCTAAAGTTGGGCTTCTGTGTTTCTTTGTTTGCCCTGTAGCTGACGTCACGTGATGTGCCGGAACCTCTACTGTCGAGGAGGGGCATAGGAGAGGCTAGAAAGCACACTGATTTCTGGCCTGTGGCTATGCCCTGAAGACTAGGCCTCCTGAGACTCAAAGTATCAGCTGACCAGTCAAAGGCAGGGTGATATGCAGATGTCCATCAGTCCCGTCCACATGCATACGCCTGCCCTTTGTGCCAACTACTCTCACTGGAAGAGGAACTTATCATCCAGTTTGCCTCCCCCAACCTTTCCTCTGAGTCCCAACAAAACAAAACAATTCTTGCCACACAACTTAAAGGAACTATGGCACACTGCATTGGAAAAAGCCCACATGAGCAAAGAATTCTATTCGTGGTTTGCATGTGATTCATGCAACTGATTTTGATTTCAGCTGCCACATGCTTCGTTCTTTTCTGAGGGGAACTACCATTTGAAGTGCTGGGCATTAAGAACCAGGGACTCTTAGATGACCAAATGACCTGTGCCCACTGAGACCATGCTGAGTATCAGATACAATGTAGATATACCGATAGTTGTTGGCCAATTGAAGATTTAGCCAATTTCCAATAAATGCTGGGCAAATGGTCCATTGGAATTAGCTCATCAGTGTAGTTCAAGTCACCAAATATTTGTCCCTCCTGCATCACTATGTAAAATAGCACTCATAATCACTTTCACACCAATAGATATATTATTTAGAAACATGGTAAAAAATGAATAAAGCATGCAAGAAGTTATACATATCCAATTTTATTAATAATAATTTATAAATTATACTTATCTGGCCTTGACATATTATATTGGAATCATGTTTTTCAGGCAAATATAGTAATCCTCTACTGCAGGAAAATAGTCTGTTGGTGATATGAGAAGTCCTGGTATGATAATTTTATAAATTATTCAAGCCTGCCAGTTCAGAGATGATGCCTGAATTTGTTTTCAGATTTCTAAAGTTTCACATCATTTTAGCTTCTCTGCTTGGTTTTGGTATTGTGTATTTTCTTCTAGTAGATGAAATAGCTTTACAAAGAATTATTTCAGAGACAGCAAATTTGGGACTAGAGGGCCTCAACTGGCCTCAGGGATTTTCTAAAAACTGAAATTAGTTGTCAAATTTTGCAAATATAATAGAAAGCTCATTGTGACCTCCCCACTCCTTTTGTATGGTGTGCACTCCACGATTTCATCCGTTTTAGTGACTTGCCTGGCTCCTGTATATATCTGTGTTTATTTCAGGTGCTGGCTCCACTCTGTTTTGCACAATATGACTGCATACTCATCATCAACAGAAAAATTTCAATATGCAAGAAAATAAACCCTTTTCTAAAGGAACTTTTTAAGGGGTAAAAAATATGATAAATTGTACATGTATACAATTTATTTATTAATATTATGGTCTTATATGATACAAATATTTTTTCATTAAAAATATTATTTAGGAAATGCACTTTCATTAAACTCTTGGGCCTCAGAATGGACCATGTAGGGGGAATAAAATTCTTTTGAAACTAAAAATTATATTCAGCAGAAACTGATACTTTCAACCTAATGTGAATTTTAATAACTAAATAGTAAAACATTTTCCTTAACATAAAAATCCAGCATGATTGTATTTAATATGACTAAATAAATATAAGAACATTAATTTATACTCGCCTATGTCAAATATTCCAGTTGCATTACAAACATATACATAACAAATGTAACTTTTTATATCAGATGTCAAATTTCTGCATTATTATCTTCTCTGTCATGAATTTGAAAGCCTGCACAATGCCCTTTTTGGTTTGCTTGTTTTTGTTCATTTTGCCTTATAATCTCTAAGTATTTAGGCAGGAAAAAAAGAGAAGCATAACTTAGAAATAGTTCAGTTTTGAACAACTAAGCATCTTGTTAGTTGCAATCACTTTTGGCTATTTCCCATAGGAGACAACACGCTATGAAATGGTGAGCTACCACTAAAAATGGTGGGAAAGGTTAGGCCATTTCTTGATAACAGTTTATATATATATATATATATATATATATATATATATATATATATCTCCAATGGCTTATTCCCTATAAAAAAGAACTACCACAGCATCAGAAAAGACAAGACAGTTTATCATCTAAAAGATAGGTTGCTTTCATCTGTACAAATTAACCTATTTTCTTGATAGTCAGATATCAAAAACATTTTATAATATTTCATGCTGAAACAGAGATGGGTTCCTCTACTGGAATATGGTCAACATTGACCACTTTTCTCTTTTTTTACCTACCCACAAAACTTTCTTCCTAATTAAAATATTTTAAAGTGCCTTTTCATCTAATACTGTTACAACAATGATGATCTTGGATTAAAACAATGGCTGCCTTGGTCTACTTTGAACTTGGTGAAGCCATTTTAAAAAATCATATATGTGATATGGTTTAAAGTTTTAATGAAGAATTAAGGGTAATTGAGTGACTGTGGAATTTCTCATGTATATTTTGAATGCCTACTGGGTTCAAAATTCCATGTTGCATGCAGATATATATCCCAATTTCTTCATCTCATTGGATCATGGTCCTTCAGCAACTGATCAGGAAAAAGACTATCACGTCAGAGTGAAAAATTCTTAACTTGGGGAGGGACTGGAAATGGGGATGGGATATCAGTAGATTCAGCTCAAAAATTTGTTGCTCTGGGTTTCAACAGTTTCACTCCAAGCCTACATTTTAACAGTATGTAGAAGAAGGATTGGTTCAGGCATCCTTTATAATCTACTTAGATCACAAGTTGAGAATTTGAGGAGCCAATAGCTGAAACTATATTAAAACAACCCAGAAGTTTTAAAAATGGTCAAAGCAACCTTGTCTAGACTTTAAACCTTGGTGGCAATAACTTGAGAATTTAAAGTCTCTGGAGACAATTTTTGTCCCTGTGGGGGCAGGGGCCAGAAGGTCAACTTGCAAAGCATCTCCCAGAGTCTGGTGTCATGAGCCTTGCTCCCTTGCCACACAGTGGGTATCCTAACCCTTTTCATTATCCAAATTTTGTTTTAACACTCTAAAAGCATCGTCTAAGAATAATATGAGGATGGCAGGTTATTTTCTCCCTCCACAAATTCTGGTTGCATAATTTAACATAAAAACAATTTGGGGAAGAGATTATTATCTTTCTGCATTTCGAAAAGCTCTAAAAAGCTCTCACTGATAAGGTTTAAAATATGCAATTGATATGCTGCATTTTCTTGAGTATTCAATAAATGTCTTAAAATTTTTTCTTAAGCCCAGCAAACATGAATCAAATAGCTTTTATTCCATATTTATAAAAGGCAATGCCACCATCGTAGGTTTCTCAATATTTCCTGTCATCTTTAAGCATTTTCATTTATTAATCTTAATATATTTTAATAGCACACATATGTTCTCAAAAACACTCTTCGTCCCTGGGGCTTACTGTTAGCTGTTTCTTCCCCAAACCTTTTAAAATCTTAGCCTGTACATAACTTAAAACACGCTTCTAACAAGTTATATGAAAATCTCCTTTTGTGCTCTCTATTGACAGAACTGCTCTGAACCTGGGAGAAAGCAATGACATGCCAGTTGTGTTGTCGTCAGCGTGAGGGGCAGAAGCTCCACAGCACTAGCTCCTAGAGCTCTAAATCCATTGTGGTGCATGTTATAAATCAGGAAATTGCCCTGTGACAGCTACGGTTTGGAAGCATTAACATTTTTCCTTGCCACTTTCATTTTTAATCTTTCAGTTATTTTCTTTAGTAAAACTTAGCCACCCAACTATGACTTCCTGTATCACTGACCTATATGCCATCATTAAAAGAAAGAAATTCCAGCCAACCATGACAAAGGTTGCAGTCAGCATTTAAGACAAAACTGACTCTTATCGATTTAGCAAAAGGTAGTTCTCTCCCTGCACTGCCCCTCTTTCCACCCTGCCCCTCCCTGCCCTCTCCGTCCGTTTGAGCAAGCTGCCGCACGCTGCATTCAGAATGCGTGCTGTGTGCTTCCTAGTGGCTGCATTTTAAGTTTGGTCTTCTCAACCATGAAAACACAGTTATAAATTGTTCTCAGAGTTAAACCACTCAACATCTTGGCACTTGGCTGTTTTTAACTTTTCAACAATAGGCACTGTTCACTCCCCTCTGTCTCAGTTCTTTATTCAGTGATCAGGCAGGACACTGATGAAAGGCTAGTCACGGCTTTCCCCCATGGTGTCAGTGTGGTGGCATGTGATGGTTCACATGGGGTGTGTTTGATCCGAGAAAGCCCAGTCTCTGCTTATTCTTCCTTTGTTCTGTCATCTGGGGGAAAAGAGAGAGAGTGTGTTGAGCTGATTTCCTCACTGTTTCCCAGTGCTGGTGGGCCACACGGCTTGGGGTTAACATTTCCCAACACCTACAGTCTGTCTGGCATCATATAGGATATATTTATCCGAAAAAGGGAAAATATTTTTAAGTGAATTTCCATAAACAGAGAAAAAAAGCACACCCCTCTCTGTGGTTAAGAAACAGGAACCACGGTTCTTTTAAAGCAGCCCTTGCTTGTCACATAATCATCATCATCACCGTAGTCATTTTAACAGCTACCACAGTTACTTTTGATATTATTTTTACAGATGCTAACAATTTTACATGATGAAGGGGTTGATTATAGCATGGAAATGACAGATACTAATGATGATATGCCTTTCCAATGAATTTAGTAATTACTATGATGGTAGAAAATATGATTTCTTTAACCAAAAAGTGCAAAGAGGTCTTTGTATTTTGGCATTTGTGCCTTCTTTCCCCCTTCCACAGGAGGAGAGGCGTCACACAAGATGGGAAGTAGAAGCCTCTGCTGGCTGAGATGTGGTGCTTACAGCACAAGGTGAGGTTTCTTTATTGGAAGTTACAAGTCTCTGTGGGTCACAATACTGCCCCCGGGAGACTCTGGGGCTCCCCTCGCTCAAGGTCATGAACGATCCCACCCTACCCAGCTTCGTCTACCCGAGCTCACTGACCTGCTCCTTGAGCTCTGCCAGCTGACCCGACAGCTGCTTGACCAGACTCATGGTCGACTCCAACTTCTCCTGGAGGTTCCGAATCTCATTTTGCTCACTGTCACCTTCATTGCTAACAAGGGACATGGCTCGCATCCGAGGAAACCAGTCCAAATTCTTCTCCTAAAAGCAAATACATGTTCAGGAACAAGGGAGTTAAGTATGGAAGGGAGCCTGAAGTTCTTTCTGGAAGGAATGTTTATAGATGTTCATTATTATTAACATTTAAATCAATGTTCCTTAGCACTCAAGCAAGCAAAAGGAATTCTTCCTGGCCAGGGGTGGGGAGGGGCTGAGGGTAGGAATCAAGTGGGAGTTACACATTGATCTTCATGAGCTGGGGGAAGATCTTAAATATCAGAAGACACTTCCTATGGGCTCCCAGGGAGGTCCCAGGTAGAGCATTTAGAACAGCGTCATGAACCCTGCAGGCATTCCGTGAATCTTGATGAATGATGCCATAGGGTCTGGAGGCTGGAGAGAGCAGATCCAAGTGTGGGTGGATACAGCATAGGCATGGGCTGTTTCTCCTTGCCCCTGGCACAAAAGAGAACAGGGTGGAGGAACAGGAGAGTGGTAAAAGAAATGCTTCAGTTCCAGCCCACACTAGTTTACCTCCCACTTCCCCAAGACAGGCTCTGAGCTGGGCTCAGGGAACAGGGAAGTGGGAGGACATGGCCCTAGGTTACTCTGTCTGCTCCCTTTGGAAACATTTTATTACAGTGGGGGTGAGGTTTCAGAGTTAGACTTCCCCAGAGGGCAATAGCTGGTAACACTTCTGTTTTTCTAGGTGAACTGGGCATAGGGGTGTGTGTGTATGTGTGTGTGTGTGTGTGTGTGTGTGTGTGTGTACACACGCATGCGCACTTCCCCTCCATTGTAGTAGAGCTAGAGGGTTAACCTGATACCCAGCTCTCTTGGAAACTCTTCCTGATGGCCTAACACCATAGAATCACCGTGCGTTACTTATATCACATTTTCAATCCTTAAAAAAGCTTGCAAGGTAAATTATATTGTCCCCATTTTGTAGATGAGGAAATAAGTGGTCCCAACAGTTTAATTACCCATGTCACAAGCTAGGAGATGGGAGAGCTAGGATTTGAAGCCAGGTGAGTCTTTCTACCACTGATTGGGTATGCCAGTCTGTATCCCTATTTACGTATCTATTTCTCTAAGTCTTCATCTTCCAACATCCTCAGTAGTGACTTTCCTGCTTAAGATTCTTTCCATTCTAGAAAAGCCCACTGCAGTGGCTACAAAGATTTCTACTTGGTGACCCCTGGAATGAGAGTCAACACAGTACTTTCTCCCCTAAGGTCCGGTGGAAAGGCCCAATCCATGGATCTCTGTGCTTTTGTCACAATCTTATCTAGCTCTTGGGGTGCTGTCGTTGTTTTATTTTGGTTTGGTTTTTTGGTAGTTGTTGTCTAGTCTGAGAATAACAAGCTCTTTATCATTCCCTACCCCCAACGGCAATGAAAAGGGCTGACAAAGGATTCAGGATAAAACATATTAAAGAGTTTTAAACTGCATTTAAACAGCTGTAGCTAATTAGCCTTTCAATGGAGAATAATATTGTATTCCTAAGTGCCGAGTGACAGCCGGATTCATTCATTCACTCAATCCTTCAACATCTATTGCCAGGTATTTAGAGATGAAAATCAGTAAGACAAGGTTTCTGTTCTCTAGGAGCTTGTGGCTTAGCATAGCCTTCTGAGAAAAGTGGACTGTGCGTGGTGTATATCAAAATCCCTTGGGGTTGCTCATTAAAACTGCAGATTTCAGACCCACCACCACTTTCCAAAGCAGAACCTGCTGGGGGTCGTGCCTGATTCCAACGTGCACTAAAGTTTAAGAACTCTGGTCTACAGAGACAGAGAAGATAAATGGTAACCGTTGGGATGGTGGCAGGGGAGCGAGATGGAGCAAAGAAGTGCGGAAATGACTGGGATGGGAAATGGGCAGCCACACAGGGGCCGTTAAACACCTGCAGGGCAGGATGGATGGTGCAGCCTTGTCGTGATCCCGGCAAAGACCACTGTTCACCAACCACCCAGGTGGATGTGCAGCTGAGACAGAGAGCTGGACTGATAGAGGATGGTGCGTCTCCTGCAGCGGACACCAGAAAGACAAAGGTGTAGGGAAGCTGGGGGTGTCAGCAAAGCCACGGTTCAAGGAGAGACTCGAGTGTGGGGACGGGTGGGAAAGAAAGCTGGGGAAGAGCTGACCTGCGCTAAAGGCTCTACAAGCACTGAATCCTTTCGACAGCCCAGTGAGCTTCCATTCGCTTATCCCTTTAAGTATCGGAATTATCTACAGTCTTCTCTATTATCTGAATTGTACAAATGAAGAAACCGAGGCTGGGAAAGGGTTTAGCTGGGATCCCACCCCAGGCCTGTCAGCGTCGAAGTCGCTTGGCAAGACCGGAGAGTGGAAAAACAAAACTTAAAAATTCTGAAGGTAGAACAACTTCATGAAACGAAAATTGTAGGATGACAGTACTTTAAATCTGGTAAAAATATTGGTAAATTTGGGGAGTTAACATTTAATGGGTACAGAGTTTTCGTTGGGGGCGATGAAAATTCTCTGCAGATGGATGGTGGTGATGGTTATATAACAATGTGAACGTACTTAATGCCATAAAACTATATAATTAATATAGTAAAAATGGTAAATTTTATGCTATGTATATTTTACTAGAATTTTTTTTAAAAATCACTGAATTTACAGAGGCTAATCTTTTGGATGAATCATGCACAAAGTCCGTGAATTCATCCTGAAGGAGGTCAGTAGTTGGGATGCATGAGGAGTCTGTGGGTGGCCATGGGCTGAAATCTGTGCTGAATGTACAGGGGCGGCCAGGAAGTATTAAAGGATGGTGCTGGGAAAGGTTTGAAAAATGGATTTTCATGTGAGGGTGAAGATGCGATGATGTCAGTAATGGGAAGCTAAGTGTGCTGCCCCTCTTCTAGGGCCCTTAGTCCCGAGTTGTTGGGAACACAGGCAACTGCTACCAGCCGGCTCTCCTCTTGGGAGAGCCGAGAAGGTAGAGTTTGGGGAGAGAAGAGTTGGTCTGTACCAGGACAGACTCCAGGTGCTGCTGCAACAGAAGGGTTTGGGAGCTTCAGCCAGCTGGGCCTGGGAAAAGAAGCTACCAGGTGATATGGTGATACCCAAGGTGTGAATGGTGAACACATCAACTTTCAGAAAGTTTCCCAAGTAAACAGAGGCCAAACATTGTTCTAATGCTTAACAGATTGCAACTCGGCTACAGAGAACATGGGTGCAACTGCCTCCAAAGAAATGCTACTACAGGTTTCCCAAGGGCTGGGATCAGCCCAGGCCATGGTCTCTGGCTTTTGAGGAAACAATGGCCACTCTCAGGGGACCATCACCCCAGCCTTTGGGCCACAGGACTCTTTTTCCCTGTGCATTCTTTCTTCCCTTGTTCCTTTGTTCATCCATTCATTTACTGATTCTTACTGTGTTTACTATGTCTGTGCTAGGCACTGGGAAAACAATAGTGAGCAAACCCTGGCACAATTTTTGTGCTCACGGAATTGACAGTCTACGTGGAGAGAAAGCTTCAACCAAAGGATGATGAAAATGACCTGTGCTTAAGGGCTGTGTGGGAAAGCTACAGGCTCTGCTGTCCTTTCTCTTAGTCCCTAAACATCATTTTCTTCTAATTCACATTTGGTTTTTCTCATTTTTCTTTCTTTCATTGCTTGGTATCATTGTGCTTGTAACTCAGTCTTTTCTCTCCTCCTTTTGTGTTTTTTTTGTCAAATCAATTGACCATAATCTGAAAACTAAAATATATATAATGTATAATTATAATTTTTTCAATATTGAATGTTTTATGATTCCTTTTCTTAATTTTTAAGGAACTTGATTTTAATGTCTTACGTCTCTCACCAAAATGGAAAAAAAAATAACCAACCTAGATTGTTTTTGTTCCTCTTTTTACAAATAAAACCGGTCTTTTAAAACTAACTTACACAACTGATGTTTCTTCAAATTAGTGCAGAAAGTACATTCTTTTCACCAAAATTAACTCATATACAAGTGTTCTTAGAATAAGTGCTGCATACGCTTTTTCATTGAAAGTGGCCTCCCAATTAAATACCCCAAGGTTCCTCTCTCTGCGCTCATGGCACCAATGGAAGGCTCAGCCTGAGTAGGGTGAGAAAGTTGAGACCTGGACTTGAGTCTAAGCCAGAACCGCAGGCCAGACACACAGAACAGTGACCGGTGAACAGGACACCACTTCCTCACCACATTGACTTGTAACGTGTCTGCCATCTAACAAAGCAGTTTGATCTGACTTGTTATTTCTTGGTTACTCATATATGCTGTGTATATCTTGTGATCATACACATGATTAGTAGATTCTCATGTTGACTCCAATTAGTCAATATGAAATCATTTCCTTATTTCACCAGGAATGAAAATGTTTGACCACATGGTAATATAAAGTCAGGGAAGTTGCAGATTAACTGTTTGACTCTGAGGTCACAGTATATGATCCTAGTGACTTGGTGAGTGGAAATTAATTCAGAGCTTCTCAAGGTTTCTAAAATGCAAAGCCCCGAGATGAACTAGTCATGTCTCTGAAAAGGGACACACAGAACATGCTACTCATAACCCTCTTACTACCCTTAAATTCTAATAATAGTAATGTATCTAGATGATCAATAGATAGAAATGTAAACATCTTTCTTTTCTTTTCTTTTTTTTTTAAATTGGGGAATTGGGGAAAGGGGAACAGACAAGTTGCTGTCCTTTTGTTCTTCAGTCTAGTTGTGGAGGATGTTGCTTCACTGGCCCTAATTGACACCATCATTGCGCTCTTCCTGGGCGAGGCAGATCAGTCTCCGGCTTCTGGACGGCCGCTCATGGCGGCTGCTGGCCACTCACGTTGGCTGCTGGTTACATATGGTAGCCCATGGCAACCCACTGCAGCAGGGGCTGCAGCCTACGCCGTCACTGGCAACTCACGGCAGCCCAGCTCCAGGTTGAGCTGTTGTTCAGCATCCCAGCTGCGGAGGGCAGTGTCACTGGCCCTCATATGTGGGATCCGAACCAGGGCCCTCTGGCGTTCCAAGCCAGCTCTTAACCAACATGCCACTCAGCTGGCCCGTAAAAATCTTAACCAGTCCTTTCAGCAGTCAGATCAATTTTACTTATTTAATTTTGTAGTTATTCAATAAAATTACTAAGTTGTCAGTGTCAGTCAAAGCTTAGCCATGCTTTGTTTTCATATGTACTTCTTCAATGTGATACCCCATTTGTGAGATAGAAGTAATATGGTATCATGTAAAGAGTACTGACCTACAAGTCAGGACACCTGGGTTCTAGTTTTAGCCCAGCCCAAAACTAGTTATGTGACACAAGAGCGAGAAAAAGTCTTACTCTCTGAATTTCTGTTTCCTCATCTATAAAACCAGAATTTTACCCTAGGTGGTCTTTATGTCTCTTCCAGCTTGTCATTCTGTGAGCTATGAATTCAAGGAAACTTTAAAAACAAACTGCTGAGCCAAATCTTGAGCTTGCCAAGTGAGCAAGGAGAAACATAACATTTAGGCTAGAAGCAACCTTGAAACCACATAACCCAAGCTCAGCATATTACAAATGCCCAGCCTGAAACCTAGAAAGTTTAGGTTTCCTTGAGGTCTTACACCAGAGTAACGGATGCCTTGCACTTGATTCCCATTTCAGGACAAGTTCTTCCATATTATGTAATGGACTAGCTCTTATGTAACCTATCCATGTTGATGCTTAATTGACGACAGGATTAAGAAAACGGAAAGACTGTAATAATTTCTCTCTACATCAGAATGAGATAAAGAAGTAATGAGATTGATTTCAGTGCGCTAAGCATTGGAGAAATGGTCTTATGTCTTTTTAGCTCTAGTAGGTACACATTAAAAGTAGCCTGCATGGAAACGGAAGAGAACGCAAGCACTGTAGTTCTACATCATAGTAATAGATCACATTTGTTGGCTGCTTGACCAGTGTCAGGAGCTTCAGCCATGCTAGGGCCAATACCCACAACAATTCCCTATGGTAGAGATGATTACCATCCTCGTTTTATAGATGACAACACTGAGGCAGGAAGAGGATTAGTAACTTGCCCAAGGTCACATAGGAGTTACAAGTGGCTGGGCCAGACTTTGGCCTCCACCCTGCGCAACTGAAAATCCCGTGCTCCTTTCACTGCACTGGACTACTTTTCGACATCTAATGGAGATGTCAATGCTTAGCTTCTGAACTTGCCAAAGAAAACAGAGACTACAGAGAAAAAAAATATATTTTACAACTTGAACTCCCTTGATTACTTCTTCTGGGGTATGCTAAAGGTTTATTTATTGAAAATCAGAAACAAACCCTCTAGGCATTGCATCAGAGATGCCTATGCAGGTGCTGATGGAAATCATACATCAACACTTGACACTCACTGAAGTTTTACAGAGTGTTCCAAAATATCGCTAATGAGGGGGTAACACATTCAACATGCCGTGTATTGTATTCGAATGGAATATCAATAAACCATTTCATACATACGTTCACGTCTGCTTCCAGACTCTTTGACTATGCTCAGAATGTGCCGTCACAAGACCATTTGCTAAGGTTTTTTCTTGGTTACCATCCTCTTTTAAGCCTTACGTTTACATTGCATGTTCCATTCTAAAATCATTTGCAAAGCCACCAAGGCTGACAAGCATGACCATTTCCTTAAAGCCTCAGTATGATCTGCTGCCTTCCTCTCTTTGCACTTTTGGCTTGAAGAGGTCAGCAGAAATGGCTCGCAAAAGGAACCCTAGCAATGCTGATACTACCTACTTACTGGATGGTCCCTGAGACAAAGACACCATTTCTGCTTTCCTAGAACTTCAGATTTAGGGAAATAATCTGGAACGAGGGTTGTTTAGGAAGTCAAATCAATCATCTGGGTTAAAGGAGGCTGCTTTGTGTACCCCGTCCCAGTCTCTGATCAATGACCTAGGGGCATGGTGGGCCTCTCACCTTCGTGCTCACACGGTGGCCTTTCTGGCAGGTTCGGCATTATCTCAGAAACTTAAGGGACACCTACAATGCTGATGTCTAGGTTTCTGGCCTCACTCCTAGTGCACATGCCACATGTATATGACAAGGATTGCTCAATGAAGTCAACAAAAAGGCTGTTCTCACAGGGGTTCAGATGCAGGCCCTGGGTTCACGAGGCAGAAAGATGAGATGGAAAACATACTCTTGTCTGACAGACATTAGAGAAAGGATCCAGCTGTGTCCTTTGAAATTAAAACACTCTTCCTGGATTGACAAAAAAAATGATAAATTCCTTTCTAAAGTGTAAATCAAAACAGCTTTCTGCAAGTACTAGCTGATATTTTGACAGGACTCTCCTGAAATTTCTCTCAAATATAATCATCATGTTCATCTCCATTGTATGTGACTTATTAGGAGAATTAAGAATAATAAATTTATAAAAAAGAATATATTTCTATATAGAGCTCAAAGGAAAATTTTATACACACACACACACACACACACACACACACACACATCTATACAGAAAATACTATTTCTAGAGAAGGAAACATTCCCAGAAATCTTTTAGCACCAGAGTCAAATGCAACACAATAACAAATGGAATTAAAATCTGTTTTAGTAACTGCATCTGTTACCGTTTGAACTACACTGCCTTTTTTCTCTCATATTTGTATGTGTATGTGTGTATATATAGCACAAATAGATTTGTCTCACACACACACAAAAAAATGGGTAAATCTTCCAAGAGACTAGAAGATTACTCCTTTGGAGTAAAAAAGAATGCTCTTGTTTTATTTTTTCTTTGAGAGCAAACTATTTAATGAATGGTCACCAAATCTCAAAATCACCTAGGGTAGCTCCATGAAGGGTCCAGCATGTGGTTATCCATTACAGAGCTTTATCTGTCATAATCTGATTATACTCAGTTTGCAGGTGGCCAGCTCACCAGCTGACTGGTGTTCTTTTACTGGTCTCTGATATTATGAAATTTTATCAAATTGTTCTTTTAACTTGTTTGGTCTATTTTTAAGTCTTTCCCTTGTCTTCAAAATACTACCTAAGCAGACAAAAGGAGTTGGTAGTCCTCAAAGTGTGTCTCCTCTCGGCTCGCAGCATCAGTATCAATTGAGACATGGTTAGAAATGCAAATCTTAGGCCAAATCCTAGATCTACAGACTCAGAAACTCTAAGGTTGCGGCCCAAGAACTTGGGTTTTAACAAGCCCTCTGGGTGACTCTGGTGTGCGATGAAGTTTGAAAACAACCACGCTAGATATTTCAAGACCTAACCAGTGATACCTCAACATCACTCATCATTGGATGAGCCTTAAAGAAAATCTTGAACTGTACTCATGTTACACACTGATTCATCATATCATTTGATGACTAAGTAGGGACACATTTGAATATGAAAGGAGTGTTATTAAAAATTTTGCAGAGGGCTGGCCAAGTGGCTCATTGGTTAAGAGTTGGCTTGGGAGCACGAGCTCTGAGCAACAGGGCAGCCAGTTCAGATCCCACATGGGCCAGTGATGCTGTGCCCTCTACAGCTAAGATGGTGTACAACAGCTCAACCTGGAGCTGGGCTGCCATGAGTCGCTGGTGATGGCGTAGGCTACAGTGGGGCTGCCGTGGGCTGCTGTGGGCTGCCGTAAGCTACAGTGAATGGCCAGCAGCCAGTGTAAGCAGCTGGCAGCTGCCATGAGCCGCCGTGAATGACCATCCAATGGCCGGCGACTGATCTGCCTCAGCTGGGAAGAATGCAATGATCACAACACCAACATGGGCCAGTGAAATGATGTCTTCCACAATTAGACTGAAGAACAAAAGGACAGCAACTTGTCTGTTCCCCTACCCCCAATTCCCCAATAAAAAAAAAATCTAAAAAAAAATAAATTTGCAGAGACAATGGCATAACCAGGACAGTTCTAGTCAAAACTATGGCCCCTCTGGGTTCCATTAAAAGCTGGGGGATCATTTGTGGTACCTAGACCAACTAGTTAGGAAAATGAAAGAGTTCTGTAACAATATCCAAGGAGCCTCTGTATATTAGAAACTTGTATTTAAGTAAATGAATTGCTGAGAGGATGATTTTGAGGTATTGTCTACTAGGAAGTCGTAAGTATTTAGATCACTTGTAAGCTGCCTATAAAAATGGGTTTTGACATATTTCTCAAGAGAGTAGTCCATACCTCCTACTCTCATTTCATTATTTCCCATTCTTTCTTTTTCTCTTATAGAGTACATGGATATTAATACTCCTCTGAAATTTCTCCTTAATTCCAATGACCTTCTCTAAAAAAATTCAAAAAATTTCTCTAACTTTTTTTGTGATCACTGGCCTCCCTACCGGTCTCTGAATTGTTTCAAAGGTCTATCACCAAAAGCTGGAGCATGGCCATGATAAAGATCTGGGGTGGCTCTTTCGTGTTAGCACAACACAGAGACCTAACAATAAATTCAAAGTTCAACCAAAATGATGTGCTAGGTTGCATCCAAGAAATCTTACACTTGGGTGCAACTTTTCATTAGTATCAGAGAGCTAAAATTTCTTCACTAGATTCTTCAAATAGGGTGTCGTGTGGATTGAGGAATGCTGAGTAAAAATTTTAAAAAGTCTAAATTCAGTTCAAACCAATATGTTCTTCTGGAATGGGGGTGAGTGGAGTGTGATGTCAAAGTGGGACTGAACTCTATGTTAGAGTACAGCTTTGCAAAGTTGAGCAGTGGTCACTGTGTATCTGGCTTTGGGACTTAGAACTATAGGATGGCACATAGCGTGAAAATAATCTTACCACAGCTGCCAACGCATCAGCAGCTGACTAGCTGGGTCCACAGACAATGTATCCTGAACACAGTGAGCCCAGCAGCTGTAGGTGACGACACACAACTCTCCCAAGCCGCTAGTACATAGGAGAAGAAATGAAGTAATTTCATGTAGAAGGAACAAGGAAAACTTCAAATGACAAAGCAGAGCTGTGGACCCAAATCTTCCCAGGACACAAGTTAGGCTGAAAGAAGAGTTTGATACTCCACAGGATGGTGGCTCTTTGTAAATAATGGCTCCTGGCTGACTAGCATGATAAGATAGATGCCAAGATGCAAAGGCACAAAGTTTTCATGAACAGGAACTGCAGCCATTGATTCACAGAGCAGTTTAACCCAAAAGCAGTGTGGAAACAGTCATTGATCATGAGGGGCTGCATCTCTCATTTTTGTTCAGTTCCACAAATTCTCCAAATTTTCAACTGATGCTACTCAGGTTCTATGCATTTTACCCATTTTTCCATATTTGAAACATTTCCCTGGTTATTTGTTTTAATAGAATAGCAATCTGATAGATGACTTGAAAAAATTAAAATTCGTAGATGCTGGAATAATTCCTACATGTAAAACTTGTTTCTGACACATGATGGAGCCAGTCGATGAAATACCATAAGACCAGGTTATGACTGGCTGTTGTACACAGGTGTTCCATGCTATGAGAACTCAGATGCTAACCTGAGACATTTTAGAATGAATACTGACTGACTTTTAAATTGTTTCCTATTTTAAGTATATATCTTGCCTCTTCAATAAGATGACGTACATGTTGAGAGTTGAAACCATGTGTGTGTGTGTGTGTGTGTGTGTGTGTCTGTGTGTATATATATATTTTTTATTTTTTAATTTTTTTTAATGGGCAATTTCTTTTTTTTTTTTTTAGATTTTTTTTTTAATTGGGGAATTGGGGGGATGGGAACAGTGCTGGGGGATTGGGGAAGGGGAACAGACAAGTTGCTGTCATTTTGTTCTTCAGTCTAGTTGTGGAGGATGTTGCTTCACTGGCCCAAGTTGGCACCATCATTGTGCTCTTCCCGGGCGAGGCAGATCAGTCACCGGCTTCTGGACGGCCGCTCACAGCGGCGGCTGGCCGCTCACGCTGGCTGCTGGCCACACACGGTAGCCCATGGCAACCCACTGCCACAGGGACTGCAGCCTACGCCGTCGCCAGCGACTCACGGCAGCCCAGCTCCAGGTTGAGCTGTTGTTCAGCATCTTAGCTGTGGAGGGCAGTGTTCACTGGCCCTCATATGTGGGATCCGAACCGGGGCCCTCTGGCATCCCAAGCGAGTTCTTAACCATCGCGCCACTCGGCCGGCCCTAATGGGCAATTTCTGATCTCACTTCTCCACCAGCTTGCTTTTTCCTCCATTACCCTCCTCCTCACTGCCAAACTGCCCATTCCCAGGTCCATCACCTTCCCTGGCTGGGGCACTGTTGTGTAATAAAAAATGGGACTGATCTTTGTGCCTGGTCCATAGGGGAAGACTCTAAATCTTTGAAATTTCCCAAATGATACAAATGTCTTTGTAATTCACAGGTTCCCTGGATCACACCTGAGTTTATGCTAATAAAGTGACTCCTGGTGAACCTCTAGATAGCTTCAGGATGGGGACCGGTCACCAGAAAGACCAAGAACACGTGATTAGAGTAGGGACTTTGAGCAAGTCCAGCCTCCAGGGAGAGGAGGGAGGCTGAAGATTGAGTTCAATCATGTGGCCCATGATTCAATCAATCGGGCCTATGTAATAAAAGTCTAATAAAAACTGAACACTGAAGCTCAGTGGAGCTTCCTGGTTGGTAAATACAATCATGTGCAGAAAAGGTGACAGACCCGGATTCCATGGGAGAAGGCATGGAAGCTCTGTGTTCCTTCCCAGACCGCGTCCCATGTATCTCTTTGGCTGGTCTTCCTGATTTGTGTCCTTTATAATAAAACTGTAATCATAACACTGAGTTCTATGAGTTGTTTTAGCAAATTACTGAGCCTGAGGGGATTTTGGGAACCACTGAATTTTTAGCCAGCCTGTCACAAGTGCAGGTGGCCTGGGGACACCCCAAGTGAGGTTGGTGTCTGAAGTAAAGGGAGTCGTGCTGGTGATCATGCCCTCTAATTTATGGAGCCTGTGCTAACTCTGGGTGGTTAGTGCCAGAATTGAATTCCGCACCCCTAGTTAGGGCTGAAATGGAATAGTTGGGGTCAGAATAGTCACCACCCCTGTTCAGTGCCTCTGGTTATGGGCCATGTGGCCATCAGCTGCTGCAGATGGCACGAGGGGCAGGGTGCCATGAAAGCAATGGACAAGCAATAAGGTAACTGGGCTAGTTGGACATCTGCTTTAGCTAATTGTTGCTGGTCTGAGATCTACAAATCGTGGATACTTGAGAGGACTGTTTTAGAAGAGCCACAGAAGAACACACTCAGAGACCTGCAGCTATATACACACGTAAGATATGACCATGCAAGGCAGAAAGATTGATCTGGGGTGTGTTTATAGCAAAAGAAAAAAGTGCAAAAAGGATGAGGTTAAGTCGTGATCTTAATTTCTCTCTTTACCCTCCACCCATTCTGCCTGAGGGGTTAGGAGCAATTTGAACTCCATCAGCCTATGAATTTTCTGTGGCTGAAACTATTTACTCTAGTATGTTCTACCCATTCCCTTGTCAGGAATTAATTTTGTGGATTACAAGTAATTGATGACGTTGAATTAAAAAGTGGAAGCAATGACATATTTTTTAAGAATATCTCAAGTCCTTTCCTAGCCCAGAGGGCCCTTCATGATTCAGTCTCTCTTCTTCTCCAGAGCTGGCATCCTCAGTAGTTCCAGCCACATGGGCTGTCCTGCTAGTCCTGCTTCACACCCCACCCATTCCTGTCTGGGTTTGTGTTGGGAGCCGGCTGCACCTCAGTGTCTGACATGGCCAAGCACACTGCTATTGTGACAAATTCTGAAGCTCTGACTGAGAAACAGATACTGCTTTATGTCTTGGAAAATTTAAATTCTCCTTTGGATGCCCCCAGTAGGATAAAGATCTGACACCCCTTCTTATATTGATTGTTTTATTTACTTTAACCAAATAAGTGAGTTTTAGACATATTACGATAATTCTGTTTTACTGTTAGTTTCTTAATAATAGATAAGTTATGCATCTTATAATTGTTAGGACTCTAGTTACCCAGTAGTGCTTGAAACAATTGCTAAGTAGTTATAGTAAACATCCTTTAAGCGCTAAGGCAGAAATTCAGCTTTGGTAAAGATTGAAACATAGTTAGGATAAGTTAGTCTTTAGCATAGAAAGGATCAGGCTGTATCAGAAACATCAGGAGAAGGTAAAACTCTGAGCAAAACAACTTCTCAGAAAAATAGACCCTGGGAGAGAACATATAAGAAAAACAACTTCCTAATAGGTAAAAGTTTAACTCTGGAAAAAACAGCTCAATAATATAGTCAACTGTCCAGTATAAAAAGGACAGGCTGTAAAAAATAAACTGAGACACTTCTTCTTGAAAGCGCTCCTGTGTCTCCGCGTGTCTTTCTTCTTTTTCCTCGCCGACTCTGTCTCCACCTGAGGGAACCCCTGGACCTGTGGGAGCTGGTCTCCCGCAGGTTTGGCTCTTGCTCTTCTTTAGATCTTTCCATGGCTTGCTCACTTACTCCATGGAGGTCTCTGCTCAAACGTTACCTCTCTATAGAAGCCATTCTTGGCATTGCAACCTAATATACCTTCACCTCTCTCTATTCCTTTCCCTTGCTTTGTTTTTCCTCATCATTCCTTAACATGACCTACATTATATAGTTGTCTGTTTCCAATAATAGAGTGCAAATTTTAGGAAGGCAGGGCTTTGTCTCGATTGTTCTTAGCGCCTAGACCAGTGTCTGACACATAGTAGGTTAATAAATGTTAGCTGAATAAATGTAGATGCCAAAATGGAGGGCGCAGAGGGAGAAAGGTATTCTGCCACTGCTACTGGTTGTTTTTTTTACAAGGGTCTGAGGTGAAGAATATTCAGGCAAAAACTTGAAGTAACTTGTGCTATGTGGGGATGGTCTATGCTCTGTGTTAACACTAATCAATGTGACACCACTCTCACTGGTCCCCAAATGAGAGGATGCTTAGGGGTGCAGGGACCCAATAAAGCAGGCTGTAATTTAAAAGGCAGGGGTTTGGGAGGCAGCCCATTCTCTGACTCCCATTAGGTGTGTGATCAGCGAAGGTCAACATTTACGTTTCTCCCTCTGAAAATGAGGATAATAATGCCTACCATGAGGATTTCTGTCAGGATTTGATAAAATGGTGTAGAAGCACTAGTGCAATGCCTTTCCCTTGTGGGGAAAGAGAGCTCATATTTATAACCAGCTTCTGGTGGCAGGAGAATGCAATGGGAGTGGGCAGGGCAGGGCAGTATGGGTGTAGTGTGTGGGAACACATGGTTGGGGCAAAGAGGATGGAGAGGATGAGTGGCCTGTAACTGGTGTCATGAGATTATGATGTCCCTGAAGTCCACAGATTTTTTTCAGTGACAAGAACAAGGAGTTACCCTGAAGTGAGCTTTTAAACGTTCCTACACCAATTGCTATTTGGGAGTTTCAGAGGGTTTTCCCTCCCCTCTGCCCCACCCCACTGCCTAGTAATCTCGTGGGAAGGAGGAGCTTATTCATTTGTTCCATATCCCCAAGTATAACCTTTGCCTACTTTTCAAAATGCAAATTTCTCAAGTTGCCATGGCTTTCAAAATCTACTGTTTGAAAATCACTGACATGCAAAGAGAAAAGGGAGGCCACCTCAGAATGGAAGAATTCTATTTTGGGCTCAGTTTCTTTGCAAGAGCTGTAGTCAGGCTTTCTCAGGGGCGGTGCCCACACAGACAGAGCTGACTCCATTTGTGTATCTGGACTGTTACTTTGAACGAGAGCAATGAGGCTTTTTTCCAGGGTATTTTAGCCCTTCCATATTTTACTAAACACGCTATTAATTCTCTTTTACTTCCTCCATCTTTATTTATCTTACCCAAGGGGGCACAGAGAACCACTTCAACACATCAAGTTTATCTCTTCTCTCATCATCACTTCTCTTCAAGGCTCACTGTTTTGGAGAAGTAACATTGACCTTTCGCTTTGCCTGGTCCCCACGCCCATGGTCATGCTATGAACTGTGCTAAAGAAGCCTTGCTTTTGGAGCCATTTTGGACTTTGCCATAACTTTGTGCTTGAAAATTAGATTGTAGGAGATGTCTGCACTTGGGTTGGGTTTGCGACTTCAATGCGCTGCCAGTGAATGCATGCCTACTTAACTTCGGAACTGACCAGGCTTTTTCATACCCTTACAAACAGGATTTATTTGGATTTAAAATTTATCACCAGGAATGGAAAATTGACAGTTTTGCCAGTGTGTTAGTAGCCAAGTCTTCCAAAGTCCTTCTGAGAACCCAAGTTTATCCTTAGCTTTCCAAAAGATGTTCTGTTATATCCAATAAATGTCACCAGGCAGATGGGAATATATTTTTTCTTTCTATTAAGGTTTTAATGCAATTTGATTACATCTTTGTGTGATAGTTACAAAAATATTCCTAAAAGACATTTTAGTGGTTCACCCCAAAGTTTAATAATTTTTTGCATTTGGGATACTTATTTAGAATTTAAAAGAATGTTACCAATAGTCTCACATTTAATTGTGTTGTGCTGGAAATTACGTAATCTTGGAATTAGAGCAATATCTTTTCAACGTTATTTAAGGTATTTGGTTATGATTTATATCTCTCGCCACAATTTATGTAGCATGTAAGCATAATTTCCCCATATTTCTGTTGTAATCTTTGTCCTTCCTGCCCCATTGCCTCACAACTCTTTTTGAATTTGCTGAAAAATGTGGGGGACAATTTGGAAACACAACAATATAATGCAGATTGTATTGGCTTAGATTGTGTACAACTGCAATTGCTTCTGGAAAAAAATCTAATTATTTTCACCTGCGATACAGGTGCCTTTTGGCTAATGTGATACATAAAAACCAGATTTATAAAACCAACCAAACAGAATAAATTATTTAATATTCATTCATTTTAGGCTTCTTTCCTAAAGAAATAATCATAGGATTTCTTTAAGTAACAATTTCCCTGGGTACATTGGAAGTAAGACTCAATTTTCAACACAAAATACGTTTATGTGCAACATTCCAATGACGTGCCTGATGTAAAAAATGAGGAAGAGATTATTTTGATGTGTACTATCAGGTTAAGCAGTTAATTTAGAAAAATCTTATTTATCTTGACAACTATTTTATAGCAAAGTCAACTTTTATAGGATGAAAATAGCTGATGTAATGTGCAGTGGAAACTTCCTACCAGCCAAATCTTGCTTTTAATACATGGTCTCCTGAGCTATCCCCTGAGTTACAGTATCACCACCTTATTACATAGAATCCCGTTGCAAAAAAGACACTTATGACAGCTGGTGCAGGGAATGAAATATTTCTGATATGCCCAATTTCCAAGAAGCTCGGGATTCAGGGGTTGGAGGGCGTTGCATTCCTGGGCTTCCGCCTGGGGTCAAAGTGCTAATGCTCCGTTAAACAGGCTGGTATCACATGCAGCCACAAGTCACTGAATGGTGTACAGAACAGTGCCACCTGGTTCAGTTCATTGACAGCACTGGACAGGCTCTCCCTCAGACCTGGTCACTGTTAATTTATCTCCAGCCTGAGCTGAAGATCAAACCCAGAGCTTGCAAGGATGTGTTCTTGATAAAAAAGAAAATCTGCATAGTGCTTCTGGAGCCTAAATGCCAACATGACTATTTAGAAAATGTGTCTTTCTATTGTATGTTTTCCTGCTGTCACATTCACTTAAGGGCCACTTCGATTTTTCTCTGCTTAGTGCCTGGCACACAGGCCCAGCAAGCACTCAGATCATTTGGGTCTGAATGCACACATGCAGGATTGTGAATAGACTTTTACTATCATCACTCCCCCACCTGCTATTTTTAATCAGTCACTGATTACGTATAAGTATATATTTTTATGTCTCTCATATCAGACCCCTTTTCTCTGCTACAATGCTACCAGGACTCCTTAAAATGACTGTCATAGCTGTTCTGCTCAAACACCATCATTTTCTAACCTATCAAATCTAAACTTTTTGGTTGCTGGTATAACATTAAAGTCCAACCATGATGTAGCAACCCAACCTCATTTACAGGTATCTTCTCCGGTATCCTCGTCAGCACCTTTACCCTTTACTCTCCCTTATCACCTCTTTGTAATACATAACTGGGGGACAAAAGATAGGGAACCTACTAGCAGTTGATTTTAGGTGAGTAATTTTGTTCTCTGATCCTCCCTTGGGAGAGGGATTAAGCTGGAATGTGAAGGCAGAACTAGTTCTTTTTAGCCCTGATATTCTCTAACCCATGCTTTATCATCTCAACTGCTACTTAAGTTTGGGGGCAAAAAATTGGAATAGATATGAAAAAAGAAAAATAAAAGAGAAACCATTAATAACATTATTAAAATTGGTACTATTTCAATCGCATAGTACTTTAAATAGTTCATTGCTTTTTCATGTTTATTATTTCATTTTATTCCCTCACAAACTCTGTGAAGGGCAACCCTAATTGTCCCCAAGACACAAGAGAGAAAACTAAGGTACATAGCTGTCCTTAATGAGTGTCACATAGATAATGAGAAAGTCAGAGCTAGAATACAAGTTTTTTATTTCCGGGTCCCAAGACCCTTTCCTTCGACATCACGAAGTATTAGAATCCTCTTCATGATCGTATCTTAGAAATGAGTTGGACAAATCGCTGTAAGAATATAGTCACCTCTAAGATGCTTGAAGTTAGACTGAGAAACTCAACTCCAGATAAGTGAAATGTATATAAGGACACCTTAAGGATACAACGTCTTCCAGAACAAAGGAAGACCCAGCTGTTAATTAATCGGTGGAATTAACACATCTAAAGGCAACTCTGTCAATCAAGAGGAAGGCAGTTAGCTTGGAACCAGTGGGGCAGGAGGCAGCAGCAGCAGCTTGGGCCTAGCACTCTCCTGGGGGTATCTGGCTGGACTCTACACGTCCCTCATGGAAGATAAAAATGACAGTAGTGGTAATAATAGTAATATGTTTATTAATTATAAAAAGTACACCTGAAACTAATTTTAAAAAAATACAGTGCTCTAGGTGCTGTCGTATTTACACTTATTATTTCATTGCCTTTAAAAGGAACTCCGCTGCCCTGGTTTATTTTCCCTTCCTTGCTTTATTTTTCTCTGCAGTATCCTTCACTGTCTAGCATACTATGGTATTTATCTTGTTGATTGCCTGCTATTAGAACATAAACTTCATGAGGGTAGGGATTATTGTCTGCTTTGTTTATTACTATTCTTCAGTGCCTAAAATAATGCCCAGCACATAAAAAGTGTTTAACAAAGAGTTGCTAAGGACTGAATAAATGAATGAACTTTCACAATAGCTCTTAGGTAGGCCCTAGTCCTGTTTCATTTTACAGAGAAGCAAACTGATACAGAGCTGATTAGGTGTTTCCAAATCACAGAATTCATAAGAGGTAAAGCCAGGGCTCACACACATACGAGCTTCAAGTTGTCTTTTAAACTCCAGTCTGTAGCTATCTGCAGTGATGAGGTTGCATTAGCTTCCCTCAGTCTGATCCACTAAACATTCATATCATGCAACCAACTAACTCTTTTGCTCCAAACCTCTGCTCATTAAGCAACCTTCTGATTATAATCTGGCTCCTCAGGAAAAAATACACTGACCAGCCATCACCCGTGACTATTCCGCTTGGATATTATAATTTACCTTGTTAAATCAATGCATGGGCATTCTGATTTATCCACATCTTCAGCTTTTGATGCTGATTAGTATGTTCCTGCTTCAATTCATTCTGTGTGCCCTGATGGCATCAAGAATGTGAGCCTGCAATGTTTAGCACACGATCTAGAATTTATCACCTAAGCAAAGGCCTGTCTGGTGCAAGGTGCCTGAGAAATCACCTGTGACCTGCAGCAAGTCAGCCTCCCCCACTGGTAGCGCCCAATAGCACTGCATTCTCATTTTACCCAGGATAACGCATTTTTAGTAGACAGTATTCTGACTACAGTTATCTGGTGTAATATGGGAATGACAGCGATGGACAGGAGTTGTGAAATGAAGCTCACTGGTATTGTGCTGGCTCAGCTAGAGTACAAAAGCAAACCACAGTTTTATTTCAGGGTTTACTAGCAAGGATCAACTGGGAACTCGAAGCAAGTCAGACAGTTTTCATGCCTAAACACAGAGGACTTGAGGAGGGGAAAATGAACACTACAACTACATAGGATAAAAATTAAATTGAATGCTTGGTAATTTCTTTAGACTGAGTACCTAACAATATTTTTAATATAAGAGTAGAGCATCGTACATTCCCCAAACATGCAAGGATTCAAGAAATGGCTCCTGCAGCTTTAATTACATGGATCGTTTTTTATGAAATTGTCATTTTTTTCCTTGACATATTGTATCCCCAGATTCAAGCCATAGGAGTTCAGAAGTAATAGATCAGAATTTTCATTAAGTATACATGACATCCTTGAAACTTTAAATTGTCCATGCTTGTTTACCACTATATATATATATACACACACACACACACACACACACACACACACACACACAGAGTTTTAAATCCTAAAATAAATGTGCTCATCTGTGCATTTATTCTAGAAGGTAAGAAGCAGAAAAGATGTTCTCCACAAAAAGTAAACTGTGGAAAATACTTGAACACTATTATAGGAATAAAATGTTTTCATTAAAAGGCAAACCTATCATTTAAAGTGTTGAAATAGGATGTTTCTAAAGAGAATTTTGTCTGACCGAGACAATGTTAAATGCTGAGGGCAGCTAAGGTGTCCAGGCACAATAGTCAGCAAGTGTGCACGGGGAAAGCCTTCCATAAACTCTGGTCCCACACTGGTGCCTGCATAGAAACCACTCCTGATTTAAGCATGTTGAGGTAAAAGAGTATTATTCTTGCACACTGTCCAATTTGCCATGAAAACAGTGAATTATTAAAACTGTGAATTATTTTAGACTAGAAAATAATAATAATACATAGGATTTCTTTAAAAAGATACCGAAGAGAAATCTATTTTAAATGAATAGCAAGTTAAAATGTCCTCTTCTGCTTGCAGACAAGTTTTCAGGGATTATGCGACAAATATTATTTCCTATATTAGTTGGTCTCTTCATGAAACAGCTCAGCCTGCTTTTCTTGTTCTCTTTGCAAGCTTTAAAGACACTGTGTGATGTAGAAAATGTCGTTTTTTGCTAGCTTAATGGCTAATTACCACAACAGAAGGCGAAAATAAGAAAATCCAACTAAATTGCAAGTAAGAAGTGCTATGTGAGCTTTAACCACAATTTCACACCCTACTGTGCTTGCTTTTTGATAAAGCCTTTGTCGACAATTTTTTTTCTAATTTTAGTTTGATATTTTGATGTTTATTAGGTATCTATTTTACAGAAACTGGCTGTGGATTATGTGTATATTGTTCATGAGCAGGGATGTCTTTATCAGGAATCTCCCAACTATAGTCCTATCTCGGCTCTATCTTCAAAATAAGATGCATTCTTTTGTTGTTGTTGGGATAACTCAAATACAACGTACCATGTTCTTTCCATTATTGTTTTAGGATTTCTTTTAGGATAAGAAGACTAAAGAGAGGACAAGTTTTTATCAGAATATTCCTCCTCCTGTTGTAAAACCCTATTTACATTTATCACAAAAGGGAAGCATTCACTGATCTGGGATGGTGTACTTTGCTTGGATGTTTCCTTTTGAGAAACAACAATAAAAACGACCTATTGAGCAGTCACCTCTAGAAAGGATGCCTATATTGATAGTTTCAATAACCATAAGGAAAGAAATGTCATTCTGTCATTTTTGCTAATTTTGGAAGATCACGTGTTCTGGCTCTACATTGTGGGGGTTTTCTAGGGGTATCTGACATCAATAAATTTATTTAGTATCCCCCCCCCAAATATGAACATAAACCAGTATGAAAAACAAAACAAACCATAAAACATCAGACATGTAGCTGGTAATAAAGCAAAGACAAACAAGTGACACAAAAACGGAAATGACCTATGGCAGGAAGACAGAGCCGAATGGACTCACAGTGAACAGAAAATAGTGTAAGTTGACTAATTGGTCCTACAGAAAATCATTCATATGCCCACCGAACTGGGATCACACGCACACACCCATTGAACTCAGACTAATTAAAAACAATGACAGTTTACTTGTGAGCTTTGAGGATTATTTAAAACCTGAACTTCCCCCAAATTCTCAAGCCACATTGCAACTTTTGATCTATTAAATTCTGTGGAGTGACTGTAGAGGCTTCTATTACATATAGATTGGATGCACCCAATTTACAATCTTAGATATATGCTTTTATCTCTGACGGTCTTTTGAGGCAATTGTGTAAAATACTATTTCAAGGATTATTGGAAATATTGAAAGATTTCATAATGTAAAAACAAATGCATCAATGTCATTTAAATTGAACAAAACAGTTCCTTACTTTTCCATATACATTTTAACCCTCTTCTCCACAAACTTATTGAATAAATAGTGCATAAAACAAGTATTTTGCACTCTGTCCCATAGTGCAATTTGCCAGCCTGATTGATTTCTTTCTCTAGAGCTCACCTAATTTCTATATACTCTATATTTTCTCCTTCATCAAAGATGATGTAATCTTAGCTTCTATCACATTCATATCCACTAAACAAGAGAACAAGAGAGAGATGTAAAGATGAGGCTAGGAAAGGATAAGATTTCACAAAGCAGGTTTGCAACTCAATATAAAAAATCTGACAAAAACCTCATAATGCAGATATGGAAGATTAATGAAACAATGATGTTATATGAAGAGACGAAATCTAGCAATAGAATCAAACTAAGACATATACCTGGAAAAAATAAGAATGAGCAGTAGGAACAAATTATTTATTCTGGGAAGACTCGCTATGCTACCAAGGTTTGAACAGATCAAGTATTTTGCATGTTGCCAGATGGAGAAATTTCATTCACAAATGTTAGCCCCTCATTTCTATCACTGTTTCTATCCAATTCTCCTTAGACAGTGTCCTGTCTTTCACTAATGATATAAACTAATTTCTATTCCTTCTTAGGTAGCACTTTACTAGAGAAAGAGTGAGAGAGGAAAAAGATGGCTGACATGGTTTGTTGACCTGATTCTGATTCCAGCTTCAAGTCCATTTTCTTTGCCATTTTCCCACACAGACCTGAGCTGGCAACCTGATCATAACCAACTGAACCATGCTTTTCAGTGACTGTTTATTCCTGCAAAGTAAATTTAGTTAACACTGTAGGACTACTTGGTGACCATTTGAATGCACAAAACCTTACAAGGAAGGGAGCTCCACTGCTTTTATTCAAGGTTGGTACATGATTCTCCTAGCAACCTCTGGCTGTCAAGTCTGTCCTAATTTACGGTATTGATTATAAAACCACAGAATATCAGAGATCGAGGCATCTTTTGATAAATTTAATTCAACCTCTTTGTTTTTCCTAAAAGGATGCAAGAGGAGGTTAAATAACTTAGTCAAGCTCTCTTATGTCTCTTAATTTCTAACTCAGTCTTCCATGTCCAAGAGGTCAATTTTAGATCTATTGGATTCTCTGATCAGAGATTCCACCTGAACATGCATAGATTGAAGAGTTGTTAAGTATTGAGAGAGAGTAAGTTCCTCATTATTGGAAGGCTTCAGACACAGCTTTAAGTGTTAAGGTAAATAATATTATCTTTCTTTTTTAACAGATGAGGACACTGAGGCAGACAGCTCAGTGTGGCTGGAGCTGATGAATGAGGGTGAGGCAGAGGATGGCAGGTGTCAGAGTGCACAGGCCTAGACAAGAAGTTTGAATTTTATTCTATGTACTAGGAAGCCAGTGGGGGGTTCTGAGCAAGGGAGTAAAATATTCTGATTTACATTTCAAAAACTATCACCGTTTTCCCTGAGACTCAGTAGATGGCAAATATGAAAGCAGAAAGACCAGTTTAGTGGAAACTGCAGCAGTTTAGGTGAGAGTTGAAGGTTAGTTGCACTAGAACAGTAGAAGTTTTAGGAAGTAGTAGATTCATATCTATTTCATTGGCTAGTGTAGATGAGATATTTTGGTGGAGTGTATGTTGTGTATAAGAGAGATAGAGGAATGAGAAGTACTAACTTGCACTTAAGGTTTAAAACTCGTTTCCTATGAAGTGCTTAAAAATAAAAAAGTAACAAATGCATCTGTGGAAAATGGTGAGTGTATCTGTTGTACAATAAAGAACGTGACTGGTCTTTGTCCCTGATTCTAGAGAGAGATATTCTAAAACCCTTAGAATTATCCCAGTGATAGGATTATCTTTGTACTCATGAGGCCTTTGGATCACACCTGAATTTATGTTAAGAGGTGAGATGACTCAAGATAGGGGCTGGTCGTCAGAAAGACCAACCATGTGATTAGAGGGTTGGGGCTTTGAGTCAGCTGAGGCCCCAGGAAGGGGATGGGAGCTGAAGATTGAGTTCAATCATGTGGCAAATGATGAAGTCATTCATGCCTATGTAGTGAACCCTAATAAAAACTCTGGACACCGCAGCTCAGCAGATGTGATATTCTAGAGAATTATCAAACCAGAAGAATTCATGGGAAACCTCGAATTTGTGGCCAGTTGCTCAGAAATACAGGTGGCCTGGGGACACCCAAAGTACATTTGGCATCTGAAGTAAGGGCAGTCTCATTGGGGACTGTGCCCTCTAATATGTGGGGTCTGAGTTAATTCTGGATAGTTAAGTGTGAAAATTGGATTGCAGAACACCAGTTGGTGACAGAATAGCATTCCAGGTCACTGTCACTGGACAAAATAGAATGGACCTGAAAGAATGATTTATTCACAGCCAGGTGCCAATGGGAAGGGAGCATTTTAGTCCCACCACTAAACTGTTCTAAAGTAAGTAAATCCATGTAAATATTACATGCTAAAATTCCTTTACCAAGCTAATATCTCGTAACATTTTCTTTTAGGTTATTTTCCTCCATGTGGAATTTTCATTCAAATATCATCAGTTCTACTTACAGTTTTAAATAGATCGATCTTTATCATTACCGGTTAGCAAACATGAATCTTATATATGATTTCCAAAGCTCCATCTTTAATTTTGGTCAGTCTTCTCTCCTGAACCCCAGTTTTGTTATCTCCAGGAGCCATGGAATCACTGCCCTCTGAATGGCCCACTGTCATCATACATGGAATGAGCTGGAATGGAATCAGCCTTCCTGAATGTCTTTTCTTGGCGGGGGGTGGGGGAGTGTTAACTATTATATTTCAGTAAAAAAGTATTCTAGTCACCCACTCGAAACCATTATCTGCTTTTCCTTTCCCACAAATCCACTGTCAGCAAACAGTTTTCTTATTTATCTTTCATATGGAATCAGGGAGTCAAAAGTGAGTGCTAGAAGGACCTCAGAAATCAGTTATTTTATTCATTTATTCAACATGTATTTGTTGAGAACCTTTTTATTTCACAAACTGTTCTAGGTACCAGGGAAACAGCGACCAGGATTGTCAAGAGTCCGATGTTCAGGGAAACAAAGACAATTTAAGAAGTAGTTAATGAATCCATAGGCAAATAATTTCAGATCGTGCTGAAGGCTTTTGGTAAAATATGGCAAGGCACTCTTACAGAGGGCCTGGGGTCTTTAGTGGGTTTGGGCAGAAATGGAGGATTTTAGTTTTGTGAAGAGCAGCATTCCAGGTGAAGAGGTCAACAGGAGACAAGGTTGGAAGAACTGGAAACCTCAGAAAAAAATCCAAGGAGACTGGACATGGGGAGAAAGGCAGGTGGGGGAGAGGGGGCAAGCTCACCTGGTTCATGGGTAGTGGAATGAGGACAACAACCCATCCTCTCTCTTGGTCAAATCATTGTTCCACCACACCCATCCTTTCCTTTCTATTTTTGGTTCCTTCCATCCCATTTTTCATCCATGCTATTGTCATTGGCTTCCTTTCCTCCAGCCTCTTGCCTTTTCAACTACATTTTACTATGGACTCCATGACACTTCCTAAAAATCCCAGGTAAAAATAATCATATAATTCCTGTACTTAAAGTTGTCAGTGTCTCTCCTTTATTCACGGGATCCAAGCAGAAAATCCTTCCCTGAGCAATTAATTACTGCTACCATTTAGCCCCAACCTAACCCAGGGATGGGTCCACTTATACTTTGGTATCAATTACTCAGATCTGCTTCTTTCTTTTACACACAACATCCTCTCCACAACCTTCAGGATAGCTCCTGATCTGTAGCTCATCAAATATTGTTATCACCCAACATTCATGGCCGTATATTACGTTCCCCCAATTAGGCCCAAGTTTTTTGAAGGCTGGGAATTTCTTCATCCTGTATATGTGTTCCCTTAGAATATCTAACCCATTGCTACAGACTTGGTAGGCATTAAATAAAAGTTGTTGAATAAATAATAATTTCTTGAGCCCTGAAAGCTATTCTAATCCACAAACACTCATATTAATTTAAAATTTAATGTAACATCTACTATGTGTCAGATACCGCATAAATTCTAACTTGCTTAATTTTCATAAAAGCCATATAGGTAGGGATGGTTACCCATTTTAAAGAGGAAGAAACTGACGTAGGAAGGTGAAATGACCTGCTCAAGGCTCCCACAGTCCCCCAGGCACTATACCACACTGTGCCGCTCTCATACACACGGCACCCTTCCACCAAAGATTGAAAGTTCCACCCTTCAACCAGTGTTGCAACTCCTTTTCAACATTTTCACACTCTTATTTCATTCTTGGTTATTTGGGCTCAAATAAGCTATCTTTTAGAAAACATGATGCTCTCAAGAAAGAATAAGTTTTATCATCCCTAATAAAATGAATTATCTTATTATAATTCTGTTGGCGCTATGCCTTTTGTCTTCTAAAATGATATTTGAAACTGGATTTAGTGCTTCTAAATGGTACTAGGGGGATGGTCGAGTGGCTCAGTTGGTTAAGAGCTCGCTCAAGAGTGCGAGCTCTGAGTAACAGGTTCGCCGGTTTGATTCCAGGCCCGAGCTGAGCTGCCACTGAGCTGTCAACAGGTGGCAGGATGGCTCAGCAAAAAAAAAAAAATTTTTTTTAAATAAATAAATGGTACTAGGCCCTCGGCTAGGGAAACAAAAATTCTCCGAGACCTTGCAGCATAGGTGCAACCTGAAACTAATCAGTGTTGTCCTGTGGGGAAGGACAGCAGCATGGAGGTATAATCATGGGGACAGTAGACCATGGGGATTTAACAGCCAGATTCCAGCCAGGGTTGGTGTGTGGGTCGGGGGTGGGGAGGGCATCAAACCATATATGACGTCTCAGCGAATAAAATAAAAACAGGCAAATTCTGACCATTCCAAAATTCCTGCCACAATTGCTTTGGGTTTATAATATAAAAGAAATATTAACACATTCAAAATTTGAAGTAAATAAATATTTTAAATATAAGAATTGTCAAAATTTTAGAGCTAGCACAGAAAAGACTTTGGGAACCATTTAGACTCACTCTCATGATGAATAAGGAATTGATGTGCCTGGAAGTCAAGTCCCTCCTCAAAGGCACAGGTGGAACCAGAGCCAAGAGCCTTTATGTCACATCTTGGCACCCAGATACTTAGAAGAAAATTCTGGGTAATTATCTCTTTGTTAAGTTAAAGGTACATTTGCAAATAAACCACTCCTGAATTTGGCTGTTTATGAATTTCAGATTCTGGTGCACTGGTGTTTTTTTTAATGTCAGTCGTGTTTGAAACGCTGATCAATAATCTTACAAAATAATATAAACACTTTGAAACCTCTCTTAAGAGTTAATGATGACAGTAGAACACCAACGCAAAAGGAAACTTTGAGAGCCAGAGTATTCTTTCTTACAGCGAAATGTGTGCTTTATACTGGAACTTTTTCAAATGTTGGAAAAAATGAAAAAGGTGATTACATGACTGAAAAATGCTGGAAGTTCTTCACTTGAAGAAGTTGAAAATGTACTCTTTGAAAAATGAAATAGATTTTTGTTGTTGTTCCTATTCCATAGCCAAGATAAAGGCAGAGCTTGCTCCTCTCACCCCCCAACGTGAACGTGGAGGTAAGCGAGATGAAATCTGTTCTTATATAATTTTGTTCTGACTCAGTAGTAGCTCCTACCACTCCCTTTCACACTAGCCCTGCCCCCAGGTCCTCTCTGGGACACTATAGATAGTGTCACACCCTGCTACTTTGTGGTGAGATCTGTCCTAAAATCACTTGCAAAACTCAAACAGGATTCAACAGTTCAAGCAATTCAAATGTTTAAAGGGGCACCTGACTTGGGTTTAACATAGAAACAAGTGCCAAATGGACTTGAGTTTGAGTCAGACCACAAGATAGGAAGGTCTCTCTGCCTGATCTGTTCCAGTGGTAACATTCACTAACTTTGTAAAAACTGGTGACTTTTTAGGATCTGCCTTCTGCTCTAAACAGGAAACTCTGTGACAGGCCATGCCTGTCTTGAGCTCCTCTGTCCCCCTTCCCGGGGCAAGCCCAGTCCTAGGATATCACAGGTAGTATTTACTCAACAAATGAGAGTCCACCGTTGCCTAACTTCTAAGAGGAACACTATACAGAACCAGGAATGTGCTTGAACATTAAAAGGCTTAAGAATGCTCTGAATCTGCAAAGTAGTATTTAAATTTATCCATATTATTTTAAGTAGATGGGTATTTTAAGTTGAAGTAGAATGACCAAATATTTGTTGAGCAATAATCCTCAGCCAAACACTGAGGCACTAGGATATGTGTAATTTTGTTTAATCCATACAGGAATCCTAGTAAAGAGGAGTATGATCCCCATTTACAGATGAGGAAACAGGCTCAGAGAGCTGGGGTAACCAAAATTCATACGCTATCATTTCAAAACACCTTGATCTCCAAATCCCCATAAAAGCAACTGACTCCACGAATATGACATCAAATGACTAATCTTTGAAATACGAACGCTGAATCAGTTTTGAAAAAAATTCAGCAATTATTTTGCAGGAATTCCTTTGATAAAACTAATCCAAAATCCTATGGATATTAGCTTGCCTGAGAACCCTACTTAACACAAGAGCAGTGTGTTAGCTTAACTGCCATCTTAGCTAATTACTCATGATATGGCATGGGCTATGCCAGTCTATTACAAATCACTAGACAGAAGTTATGTGGCTTTACGGTATATAGTTCTCATTCCCACAACTTACATTTTGATGGCATTTGTTACTCTCTGGAAGAAAGCCAGAATTTCTGAGTAAAATCTATCAGTCCTAACAATGTGGACATTATTGTTACAGAAAACCAATTGAGAATTGAGCAAGATCTTACGGTAATGGCTAGAACTAGATTTCTTTCTCTTTCTTTCTGGAGTTCTTTCTGTCTGGATTTTTCTGTTTCCCGGCACAGTGGGGGAAAAAAAACCCCTTTTTATTAAGGTTATGAGAATCAGAAGTGTGACCACCCCTTTATACATTTAAAATAAATGACTTAGGATGGGTCACCATTTTAAAGAGACTTTTACATATGGAACAAAATCCAAATCACTTTGCTCTGTAAACATTTGGGTTTGCAGCATAGTTTCATACTAAAAGCTACTAATCAATGTTGGGTCACAGGCTCTCCACAAACTGACCAAAAAACATCTCTAGGTTCACTGGCTAATGAAAAGTTAAAATGGTCTTTCAGAGCTCTCCTATGAGTTGCTTCTCCTTTCTGGTTCTACTTTTTGATGCGTAAAATCTGGGTGGTAGACTCTTGACATTATTATTAGTAGCAATTATTATTGATATTAAATAACAGTGAGAGAAAGCTCTGTGTGCCTCCATCAAAGGGCATGCTTTCTCTGATTTACCCACTCTATACAGTCCCCACTGGACAGCCTCATCCAATCTGTGACTTCAACGATCAAGTGTACGCCAGTGGTTTATAAATCTTTACGAGCATTTAACTAATCTTTGTTGAGTTAGCTACTATCTACCACTGTTCTACGCTCCTTGGATACCCTAGTGTACAAAAGAGACTGAAATCTTATTTCTGTGGTAGTTTATGTTTCCTAACTTTGTGTTCAAACTGCAGGAAGAACTGTCCTGTTGTCTGGGTTCCAGAGGCTGTGTCTTACTCATTTGGTTTCGCAAATCAGTGCTGAGTGCCTACTATGCATCGGGCACTAATGTAAGTGCGTAGAAGACAGAGGTGAACGAAACAGATGTATAAATGCTTAAGTCACAGTGGAGAGGAATAAGCATGTCAATATGTATAAAAACAATATTAGGTCAGATTCACAGAAGTGCTCCAAAGGTTGGCAGGATAGGAAGTAACTGGAATGGGGGTGACTGGGAAGGCGCTAGGCATGGAAGGGGCTGGGGAACAACAAGTGCAAACGCAAGGCACCCAGGTGCCAAGGCTCTGACTAGGGAAAAGTGTGGCATTTTGTCAGAAAAAGAAAAGGGCCAATGCGGTTGAATTGTAGTCAGCTAAGGAAGCGGGGAGGAAAGTAGAGAGGTGACATAGGCTGGGAGCAGACTGTGTAAGGGGCTTTGGGAAAGCATTTGGAGTATAGCCTCAGTACCATTGAAGGGCTTTATGCAGGGGCGTAACAGTATAATTTGTTTAGAGATTTCTCCACCTGCTGCATTTGTACGTCTATTATATCTCTCACCAGAGTTCTAATTTGCACTATAGTTTCTGGTGAATGTATTAATAGCTGTCCTTTCTACTAAATTGTGGTTCTGTGAGGGAAGTGACGGTATTTTGTTCTTGTTTCTGTCAGTGCCTTGTGCTCCCCGGTAATGCTGAGTGCCTACTACGCATCGGGCATTGCTTGTCAAATAAATTGCAACATCCTGCAGCCTCTGTCTTTCTTGTAATAATTGTAGTTGTCCCACTTCGAATCTTTGTGGGAAGCTTGCAGTTGCCCACCAGCTCTGAATGCGTACATTTTTCCTATTTGAATTCCTCTCAGGTCTTCCTGTCATTGGAGGGTGGTCAGCTGACTTCCTGTGTCCCAGCCAGGTCTATTCCCTGCCCTGGACTGAATGTCCCTCTTCTGTACAGCATGAGGTACGCTGCTGAGAGTGCTGCGTACAGCGGCCCTGCCTGCTCTCAAAGGAACCAGTGCTTCTAGCATGGTACATTGTTGTACAGCCTCAAATAACAACAGGAGATTTACTGCCCACTTCCACGTGTCTGGCACATTAAGGACACAGCCTCCCTTCCCACTAGCTGTGCAACTTTGGGCAAGTTACCAGTCATTTAGGAACTTCAGTGTCCTCATGTGTAGAATGGGGATAATAATAACAAACTGCCTCTTAGGACTGTTACAGGCTTTAAAAGAGACCACACACATCCAACACTTAGCACAGCACCTGGAATAGAGTCAGCACTCATCAAATGTCATACTAAAAGGTCAACTAGTAGTGGTGTTGTCAGCATGCATGATTTTATTGACTCCTCATAGCAACTCTGCAAAGAAAGTCTTATATCCAGGGTCAGTATTTAGCTAGCGTTCCCAGGTATGTCCGGACTAGTTGCTACTCTACTGCAGTATTTCCTAGTTGCCAAATTAGCCACTGTCCCAAGCCCTCCAAATTCTCCCCTCCCCCTAGGATCCTGCAGCATGCTCTGCTCAGGTTATTCCCCTGGGATTCCTCTTCTACCCATGATCCAGCAACTAAAGGCACGGGTCCGGCAGGGCAGGAGGCCTCCGGAATCCAGGCACCGCTCAGAGGGCTCTATTCTGAGCGCTGACTGGCTGATGAACCTTGTTTCACCAGGTAAAGTGAAGTGCAGAGGGGATAAGTACCCTCTCTCCACCAGTCTTCTAGGTGGAAATCCTAAAATGTCAAACTTCAGAATCTCATGCCCAGGTGTACTCCTTTACACCAAGCTTCTCATTAGACACTGATTAGAAAAACCTAACAAAATCCGTTTTTTTGCTTCTTGAACTTTGAGGACTCTCACCTGGACAATAGCAAATGGAGTGTCTGCTGAATTCAGGAAGTAGCTGATGACATCTCCGAGCCAGCACCTCACCTGCCTGTCCTTGTCTTTATTCCCCAGCCCACTCACATCCCTGAAGCTCATGTGAGCACTATCGGGCCCAAAGCATTTTACTCTCACTTCCAACACTGAGGTCTAGAAACCTGAGCCCTGGAATAATCTTTAAAATGAAGACTCTGTGGAGAGCCACACTGTTAAGTACTCACCACTTCTATCCCCATTGTACAAACTAAAACGAGAATTAGAAAGCTGTTAATAGGTGCATAAAAATGCGCCAACTCATCTATCGTACATATGAATGCTAAACAGGAAATTAGAATGATGTAGAGAATAGATCCCACGATGACAACGAAATCCAGAGCTGGGAATTGAAAAAGATCCCTCTTAAATTGAAGACACATGTCTGGACTTAAAATGTGGAAAGTGAAGGTGGTGTCTCCTTGTATGTATACATTGACTTCTTAATTGTGCATTCTGAGCTGCAAAGCCCCCCCCCCACCCCCGGCTTGCCCTCAAATGTAAACATTTGAAAAAGTGTCTTATTAAGGTCTAAAGTCTTTCAAATAGATTTTAAAGGTTGAGCAGTTACATAATTGGCTCAGTTAGATCCAATTACACAATTAGTGTAAATTGGAAATAATAGAATCAGAACATATAATTTCATAATGATGACATATAACAATAATGCAGAAATTACGTTGGCAAGTGGTGCTCGTGAAGGAGGGGTGCATTTAATTCTTAGAAGACTCGATGTCTTTCATGAGCCCAAACATCTCCCCCTTCAACAGTTACGGCTCAAAAATATGTTTTAACTAAGCAAGATTTATTTTGAGTTCTAGACCCAGAAAACAACATCTGGAAACTTGTTAGTTCTTTTTCTTCCTTACGTAGCTAAAGTAACGGGTGACTGGATTTGTTTTCTATCTCATTAAAACATCATCCCTTTCTTTCTGAGGTCTTAATAGATTATTGCAAGGAAGAATTCATTCTCAAGGGTGAGTTATGCTGAAAAACCCACCAACGCACATCCTGGCCCCTCCTCTGCTGGGAGAGTAGCTTAAGACGCACTCCTGAGGGTTTGTGCATGTGTTGGGGGAGCTGGGCTGGGGAAACGCTGTGAGAGACACAACAGAGGGATTCAAACGTCTTGTCTCTCAAATCAGCCACCCGATTTTTAATACCGTGTTCATTATATTTGGTTCAGGTGGCATAACCCTTCCTAGTGCATCCGTATTTTCCGATTTTAAAAGAGAGGAAAGGTGACATTTGACTAACGAGAAATTCATGTTCCAAATTCTTGTGGCTATTTTGTTGTATCTTTCTGCAGATTATGTCCAACTAGCAGAGGGCTAAGAAGAAACCATTCATTTGTTAATTCACTCATTATTTTATATAGTCATTCAATAAGCATTTTGAGCTTCCTGAGGGAAGGGACTGTTTCTTATTTATCCTTACATATCAAACGCATAGCACAGCTGCTAGCATATGGGAGGGACTCAATGTTTATCGAACTGCTTTTTAAACATGTTACAGATATTAACCTGCCCTGGTATCACTCAGAACAAAGGGCTATTTTACTCGTGGTCAAGACAGACAATTATGTTAACAAAAACATGAGTTAAATTGTCCTAGCTGACTTTGCCACGGTGTCAGAAAATAGTTTTTAGTCAAGAGTCCAATATTTAGAAGAGTTTAAAAGTGCCATGCACTAAATTGAGGGAATGATCCTGAAAAAACCATGGTCGTGTGTGTGTGTGGGTGCCAGCCAGGGTCCTGATTACAGCCAAGTACCACCCGAACACTCCAGGCAGATAGCAATTCTCTGAGTACGTGTGGTGCCTCTCTGGTTTCGATCCTGCTGTTTGTCAAATTAAGCAATAAATATCCCTAAAGGCCCCTAACATAGCTCAGCAAATGAACACTAAAATATCTGAAAATATCCCTAACATGTTAGAGCCACATCTAAAAGCCTTGGGCATTTTTCTAATGATCTCTGTTTTGTTTGTTCCTCCTCAATCATCATCCTTTGGGTAACGGGAGAAGCAAAAGTGCTTAGTGATGCTCAAAGGCCATCACCAGGCCAGGCTGCAGGATTTATCCTCTTACACCTTTTCCTCTGGTTCTTTTTTGTTTTTTGTTTTTTGGTTCCCTTTCATTATTTTTATTTTCCTTCATGACCCTTCCTTTTCCCTTCTCATATTCTGTTCCCAACACATACTAGCTCAAAATATCAACGCTTATCAAAAATGAGGGTTTCCTTGCAAGAAGGAAATATATTTCCCAAAACACCTTGATTTACTCGTATCTCTCCTATCCCAGAAGATGTTTTGTGTTAAAATCAGATGCTCAGTTGTAATAGATAAGTATGACATTGGGGATGGGAGGGCAGTGGATGGCGGGAGGGGGGTTTGTCACTTTGTGAGGGGTGAAAAGGAAAACTATTGCATTGTTCTGTACACCTGAAACTAATAATAATAATGATAAAAAAATCAGATGCTCAGATAGGAAATATTTTAAACAGCTTGATTTAGGGTTTAAAAACAGGGATGAAGAAGTTTTAAGTTTCTGTTACTATTTCAGAGTCGTGATCCTATCACTGGATGGATTTGGAGGCACAAATATATCTGCTCAGGTTCTCACATCTAGGAGCAATATATTAATTTGTTTACAATGTATGTGTTAATGCATATTGGCATAAATCTTTCTTATTTATATATTAATATCTATAAAACTCATCTTCATCCAGCACACACCGCCAATCTGCACAAAGCCTACCCTGTGTGACGCACTGCCCCCCCAACCCACACACACACAACACACACATACCAATTCCTCTCTACCGCTGCCCAGTTAGATGTCACTCTACATCTTTAAGTATACACAGATTTTCATTGGTTCCATTCTTAGGGAAATTATCCTATTCTACTTTGGGTTTGTTATTCTCCTCTCCTTCTTACTAAGCTCTAAACTCGCTGGCAGAGAAGAAATGTATCAGGCTTTTTAGTATAGTCCCTGAAATCTTTTAATTCAAGGGACATATGGGTGCCCAATAAATATATATTAGTTACATTTACTCAAACTTTGATGAAATACAGCAATGTGAAGTCACACTTTAAATGCACTGCTTTCCACATGGTTTCTTACCCAGCAAGCAGAAATAAAATGTTTCACACAATAGTCCCCGTACATTTCAAGATCAAGAATGTATAAATAATAACTAGAGTGCATATCCTCAAAATGACTATCTTTTTCCCTAATTTAGAAGGGAGAAAGGGAAGAAAAGATATATGGATAAAAAAGAACATTAGGTCCTGTCTATTGTCATATGAAGAATGCAGAGAAAACAACTCATAGGAAGATGCAAGTCAATAATTAAAAAGAACATGAAAAATGCTAAACTATCAAAATTCAGTTTACATGTAGCTCGTCTGTGACACATAATATTGTCAGGTAAGGTAAACTATTACAATATTAACTTGTATGTATTAATATGTTAGCCTCTGAAAATGTTCTTTCATTGCTCCTTATATTATAGTTTATGTCTCCCTAATGGATGATAAGCTCCCAGGAGGAATGATACGGAGCCATTGTTACCTGTCTCTCCTACCACCTTGGCCTTGGTGCTCATTAAATGTTATCCTAGGGTCCACGCAGCAAAAAAGGACCATGACTCTTCTAAGGGCCCATTCTCAAATAGTTAATACAATGTTGAAGGATAATTTTTGAGAGAAAAATCCAATATACAGCTATGCTTATTATAAGGCTACAAGAATTTATATCAGATGCAATGATATTCACTAAATGTGTATCATGGATGCACTAAAGTTGTATCTCTGGCTTCTCCTTTTTTTAAGATTTTTTTTTTAATTGGGGAATTGGGGGGATGGGAACAGTGCTGGGGAATTGGGGGAAGGGGAACAGACAAGTTGCTGTCCTTTTGTTCTTCAGTCTAGTTGTGGAGGACGTTGCTTCACTGGCCCAAGTTGGCACCATCATTGTGCTCTTCCTGGGCGAGGCACATCAGTCGCCGGCTTCTGGACGGCCGCTCACAGCGGCTGCTGGCCACTCACGCTGGCTGCTGGCTACACACGGTAGCCCATGGCAACCCACTGCCACAGAAGCTGCAGCCTACGCCATCGCCAGCGATTCATGGCAGCCCAGCTCCAGGTTGAGCTGTTGTTCAGCATCTTAGCTGTGGAGGGCAGTGTCACTGGCCCTCATATGTGGGATTCGAACTGGGGCCCTCTGGCGTCCCAAGTATCTCTGGCTTCTCTTTAAGCCAGCTAGTTTTAATCTTCTATGAAACTGAAGAAACTTTGAATGAGGGACAGCCACACCCTCTGTGCAATGCTACTGATCTTAATGAGGAGTTACAAGCAACAGGACCACTGCAAATCCATCACCAACACTGGCAAACCCATGCAAAGTGTATGCTGACAGAAAGCCAGTGCTTTCCCATTGAGATCGGACATTATACGCCTCACAAACACAATTGAATTTCTTAAACCCTTGATTTCTGAAATTCAAGGAATTTCAAAAAGTGTGAATCTTCTGTTTATATTTGGCAATGCGAAACTTCCAGATTTGGGGAATTGAGACACCAGCAACGACAGGAAGTATGAGGTCAGAAGATGACAGACGAGACAGATGGTGCTATTCACTGCACAGAGAATTCTTCAGTAAATATCTGTGCCCTTGAGACTTCGATTTGGTTTTTTATAACTAAGAAGTCCACTGGGAACCAATGATTTAGCCAGTGAAGGGGCTCTTCAGTGATTGACAGTCTTATTTAAAAGTTACCAAAGTGACTGTGAAAACCTTTATATTTTGGGAGAAGGGTAAGGTAGAGAAGATAAAAGCATACAAAATGCAATACAGTCCCAGATTAAAACCCACTGATCACTCACCACAATCATTTGGGCCACATAACTTTCAGGTCCAGTGTATTCAGTTGGGTCTTTAACCTTCACCAAGACTAGGAAGTACAAATAATGCCACATATTGTGTTCTGACTTGATGTGCTCCTCAAATGAAACAGTTTTATTATCAAACTTGTCCCTCTCAAGTCCTGCAAAACACAGGAAACACAACATATATAATTTATCATTTAATTAGCACTTACCTCTTAGCAAAAAACAAAACATAATAATTATGTGAAAAAATCTTTTCTGTAAGAGTGTGCCAATTTAAAATGTTACGATTAAAAGCAACATAGTACATAAGACCTCCAGAAAAAAGGCCATGGTTTACAGATTTCTTCTCAACTAACATCAATCCCCAGCCCCCACCCATGGGTCCTTAGAAATGTATAGTTCTATTAATAGATACAAATTTTGCAGATAATTTTCACTATAGCCATATCAAAATTGTTAAATTAAATTGGACCACAAGTCTAAGAAAAAGAAGGAAAAATGCTTGTGCAAGAAAAGGGCACACTTGCAATCAGGACAGATAAAAGTCATTTTATCCAGGAGCTTGGGTAAAATGAAGGAAGGCAGCTGAGAGAGCTATCTTTTCAAAATCACTTGCAATCAGTGAAGGGTAAGTGAATGTCCACAGAGACCTGAGCTCTGAGTGCAATAAGGACTCAGGCTCGTCCAGCCCCATAGACTAATGTGTTCCAGGCATTTGGGGAAGGGAATGGTCTGCTCCATTTCCAGGGCACACTTTCAGTCTCTGGAAGGACACTGAGGAAAGGATCTGGGTAGCAATATTCTGTTCTCTCAAAGGTTGAAGAGTGGACAAAAGGAAATGAGTGGAGATGGAGAAAAACATCTATGGAAAAATGAATTCAAATGCCAAATAAAATGGGATGTTGGGATTCAGTCTGGTTTTGCAGTTCAGATATTGGAGAAGAAATCAGGAAATACATTCAATTGCAATCCTGGCTACTCTTTTCCTAAGCATTTAAAAGGAAAAAAAAAGGTCATTCAGCCATTCTAGCATGAAGAAGACCCTTCAAATAATAAGACACAAAGTACAGTAAGTAAAAAAATCTGTCCCCAATAAAGGGGTGACCTTTTAAATTATATTATTGGATATTTTAATGGAAAATACCATAAAATTCAGCTGGCTGATGGCTATGCCTCATCTTATTTGGCCTATCATCAGCTCAGCATGCCCCAAATAAAATCCAATCCTCTTCCCCAAACCTACTCCACCCACAGTCCTCTTTTCATTCCATGGCAACACCACTATTTCAGTTGTTCAAGCCAAAAGTCTAGGAGCCATCCTTGAAATCTGTCTCTCTCTCTCTCTCTCTCTCTCTCTCTCTCTCTCTCTCTCTCTCCAATCCATGTTGGAATTCTTTTGACTCTGCCTTCAGCATATATTCAGAATCGGATCCCTTCTTACCACCTCCGCTGCTTCCACTCTGGTCTGAGCCATTATTATCTTTCGTCTGGGTTTGTGCAATAGCCTCCCAGGCTTCCCTGTTTCCACTTTTACTCACTACAGCCTATTCTCAACACAGCAGTCAGAGTGATCCTTTAAAAATCTAAGTGAAATGGTGTCTCCCCTTTTCCAAATCCTGCAGTGGTTCCTCCCCTCCTTAAAGGTCAAAATCCTTTAAATGACCTACAACAGGTTTGCCAGATAAAATATTGGATTGTCGGAAAAGTCATGAAGCATTTTTGCAACAAAAAACATCGAAAAAATACGTCATGACTTTTTCAACAACCCAATACACATTGTCCAATTGAGTTTGAATTTCTGATAAATAACTGTTGAGTGTAAGTACGTTGCATGCCATAGCTATTTGCTAAACCCTAAGTGATTGGGCCCTGTAGCCTCTCTACCCTCGTCGCCTACTATCCTCTCCCTCGCTAAGTCTCATCCAGCCACACTGGCCTCCCTGCTGCCCCTCGCACACAGACCCCTGCTTCAGAGCCTTTGGGCAGGCCGTTTCCTCTGCCCACAACACTCTTCTGTTCTCTGGTGTCTCTCTGACGAACTCACTCATCTTCAAGTTTTTGCCCAAATCTCACCTTCTCAATGTGGCTTAACTTAATCACCTCATGTAATCCTACCACCTGTTCCTTCCCTTTTGCTGACACTCTGGGTCACTCTTTCCTTTTCCCTCTTTTTCCGATAGCACTTAATCACCTCCTAACAGACTGAACATATTCATATCCACAGTCTTAAATCAAAGTGGACCACAAGTCTAACGCAAAGACGTAAAAACGATTGTGCAAGAAAAACCCTGCCTGCTAATCAGCGTAGAAGAAAGGAATGTCATTTCATCCAGGAGCTTATTAGGTTAATGATCTATTGCATGTCCATGGGGAGATTATCTGTCTCTGTTATTCACCAATGGTCCCAATAGCTTAGAACCGCACCTGGTACATAGTTGGCACTGAATAAAATATTGACTCAATGCCTTAAGAATATTTCACTCCTAAAATATTGTCCCACTGGGGTGACTATAATTATAAACAGATAATAGTAACTGTTGATGATGATGTGGATAAATGAGAATCCTCACACTACTGGTGGAAATGTAAAATTGTGCAGCTGCTTTGGAAAAGTTTGGCAGCTCCACAAAAGGTTAAATATAGAGTTACCATATTACCCAGTAACTCGACTTCAGAATGTGTGTGAGAGTGTGTGTGTGTGAGTGTGTGTGTGTATAAATATATATATATATATATATATATATATATATATATATATATATATTCATAATACTATTCATAATAGCCAGAAAGTAGAAACAATCCAAATGTTCATCACTGAAAAAGGATAAACAAAATATAGTATATCTATACAATGGATTTCTTTTTGCATTAAAAGAAACAAAGTACTGATACATGTTACAGCATGAACCTTGAAAACATCATACTAAGTGAAAGAAGCAAGTCAAAAAAGACCACATATTATATGATTTTATTTATATGAAATGTCCAGAATTGGCAATTCTATAGAGGCAGAAGATAGATCAATGACTCCCTTGGGCTGAGGAGGATACAAGGTTGGGGGTGGTGGTGATGAAGTTTCTTTTGGGGGTAATGAAACTGTTCTAAAATTGTGATGATAGATGCATAACTCTGAATACACAAAAAAACCATTGATTTGTACGTTTTAAATGGGTGAGTTGTAAGGGATATAAATTATATCTCAAAAGAGCTATTATCCCACAAAAAGTGAAAATGTTGAAGTAGATTTTCTCAGAATTTAAACAATTATCTACCTGTTGCAATGTACATAGAGCTATAAAAATAATGTCTACTATCAATTCATACATAATATGGTAGAGGAAACAGACAGCAGACATTTTGAAGTGGTATAAACTGCCAAGGACACATAGAGTAAGGCAAAATGAATTCTGACTAGATATATTTAAAAAGGTTTTGAAGCAGTACATCTGACTAGGTACCTTTTAAATGATTTCAAAGAGGCATAAAGCTTTGATTGTCTGGCCTTGAAACATGATTATAGCAGGTGAATGGTAATAAAAGATATTTCATTTTTATTGAGCACATACTTATGCTGATAACTTATAAAGAATATCTAAATATGCTATTATAAATGCAGCAATCTAATCTGACCTTTTAGCACATGAGGAAACAGATTCAGAGGGATTCAATTAATTGCTAAGTTAACACCTCTAGTTAGCAGAAAAGTATGTCAGTATTTAAATAAAAATATTTCTGACACCCAAGCTATGTTCTTTTGCTATGTTCTTATGTTCTGGGCAGGGTAAATGGCATGGCAAAGCTAGAGATCAAAGCAGATGACCTATTTTGGGGAGTGTCAATTCCTCTGGTGTGGCTAGAAGGGAACATTTGGAAACGATGATGAAATGGTACATCTGGCACACACCATAAGGAGTTTTAAATGCAAAGTTAAGGAGTCTGCACTTTATTCTGAAGGCTTGCAAGTGGCGACTGGCATATTCAGAGCTGTGCTTTCAGTAACTTCCTGTGGCAGGATCAGAGATTGTGGGAGAAGAGGCTGAGAGGCTGAGTCCAGGGTACTAGTACTAACAATGGGGAAGAAGTGTAGAAGAGGGGAACTGGTTATCTTTCATTTTCATTGGTTCTTGCTCTCTAAGCTGTATTGTCTGTTGCCCTGGTTTCCACCATCATCATGCTGATGAGTTCTCAATCTGTATCCCAAGTACTGACCTTTCTTCTCAGCTTCAGTTTCTATTTCCAGCTGCCTTCTGGATAAATTCTCCCGGGTAGCTTACGGGCCTGTCAAGCTCAACTCATCAGAAATGTGTTTCTTTAGCCTTTCTTATTTATCTCTGATAATGAAGTCCTTGTCAACCCAGGAAGTTGAAGTCATCCTCAGACTCACGCTGTGACTATCCCCTCCTTTCAGGCACTCTGGCTTTCTCACCATTCTCCAAACACACCAAATCCTTTGAAAACTCTATGCCTCCATCTAGTCTCTTTCCCGCCTTCCCGGTATTCCTTCTTCAAAACCCAGCTCAACCTCCACCACAACTCTGACTCCCCCGCATACAACCAGTTAGCTGATGCTCTCTGTGTCCACAATACTTGGCTACAAAACTGTGTTTCTATCTTCGTCTGTACTACTTGACTGTCTGCCTTATTTTTGTATTACCAGCACCTGGCATCGTAGCTGAAAAACAGTAGGCATTCAACTAAAGTTGGCAGAATAATTGAATAAATGAATAAGAGAGGTTGAAGAGGAATTCGGAATGAAATTTAAGAGGCCTTGACATCCCGTGAGAGCTATTGATTTAGGTGGAATCAAGAGTGATTGAATTTTCTGACTCGAATGACTGAGTTTAAGGTGATATCACTAAAGCAACAGAAAGAAAAAAGAAGAGAGAAAAGAGATTTTGCAGGGAGGATACGTTTGATTTGGGATGTGGTGAGTTTAAGATCCTATAGAACAACAAATGTTGGGATGTTAGGCAGGAAGTCGTAACTCCCAACAGAGAGTTAAAAGTGTCAATATAGGAGTTCAAGGATAAATGACATAACATGAACAAAGAAAGCCAGGATACTGGATGAGGCGACCAAGGAAGAAAGAAAGGAATCATAAGAATAGCTTCGTGTGCTTAATACAAACTTTTCAGGAAAAATAAACAGACTCTAGTTATGCTGTATTTCCGTTACAGTGATTAAGGTAAGGGTGCACACCCACCTGTGTCCCCAGAGTCCCCGGAGTCCCATCCCTCTTTTCTGCTCTATTTTTCTCCACAGCCCTTGTCATCATTCGGCATTCTACTATGTGGGGAAATAAGCTCCATATGGCAGTGCTTTTTGTCTAGTGTTTTTCACTGCAATACCCTGGCACATAGTAGATGCTCAATAAGTAATTATTGAACAAAGATATGAATGAATGACTTTAATGTGTAAGTATAGATAATAAGGGACTAATATACTGAGAGAGAAACATAAATGACCCCTCTCTCACACTATAGCCTTTATCTCCTATTAAATCATCTAGAAAGATCTTTACTTCTATTCTTACTATCCTTATGATAGGGATTCTGACATCATCAAATCCTTTGTCCGTTTTATTATTTTGTCTCTCCTGGTCTGTCGACAGCCCCTTTTCACTGGATTTTCAGCCTCCACTAATTCAAAATTAGTAATTATTGTGGATACCAGAGCCAATTCATTTTCTATGTTTACTGCTTCAGCTCTGTCATCTGCTCATTATCACCCTATCATGACCGCCTTCTGGATCACTAGCAATTGTTTTCTGAGTCATAACTCTCAAACATCTGGTCATTGCCTTCAGTGCTAGAGAAGTCCCATCTGCTCTCATCGCCTGTCACAGTATCTACCTCCTCTGTTGCTACTATGGGTGTCACTTGGTACACGCCTGGAGCCAACTCTCTCCTACTGTGGAGACTCTATTCTGTTATTTATGTGTTATGCCTCTTGGGATCACAGCGTAACACCCAACTCTTTCAAGAACCATTTCTGGATTGATCATAATTACTTATTTTATAGCCTACTAGAAGTATAATCCTCAAATATCCCAAGTGTTTAAATCATTATTGTAATTAAGTTCTTATAATATTTATGGTGTATATTAGATCTTACATGTAGTAATTCCCAGGAATTAATGCATATCTACATATACATTATCATAACACTTCTCACATGCTTCTGCTGCAAGTCTTTTGAGGGCAGAGAGTAGAGAACCCTTATGTTACTGAGGTTACAGGAATCAGCAGCTAAAAGTACCTGGACCACTTTTCAAAATTTAAAAATGTCACTATTTAATTTTAAATGTTCACATTAAATTTGTTCTACTTTACACCATTCTATTTACTCT
>NW_017731974.1:291676-292584 GCF_001890085.2 Hipposideros armiger | reverse complement strand
TTAACTTTTTTCAAAAGTAGACAATGTTTTCTATTTGAACGCCATCTTCTTTTCTCACTCAGAAGTCTTTCTCCACACTCTAGCTTTTTCTACCACATACAGGCCGAAGATTCCCCTGTTACTGTCTGCAGTGCAGACACATTCTCTGAGGCTCAGACTCATATGGTGACCTCTGTGCTAAGTGTATCTCACTGGGGTGTTCAGTACAGAACTCAATTCCAGCATTCATTTCCAAAGCTAGATTCAGCATATTCCCACCAAAAATTACTTCTCCTCTTCTATTCTCCAGCTCAACTGTTGGTACTATCATCTACCCAGGTACTCCAGCTTTTTCTGATTCATTCCAAACTACTGAGATTTAAACGTTCTGCCTCCTAAATATTTCTTGACTCTGTCCTCTACTCTTAATACTTCCACCACTAACTTTCCTGAATCAAAGTTTCATTACCTTTCACTTGGAGTATGGCAATAACCTCCTACCTGGCTACCCTGTGTTGAGTATTGTCCCCTGATGAATGACCTCCCATGATGCCACAGTGCTCTAAAACAAAAATTAGACCCTGTCCTCCTCTACTTAACATTCTTGAATGGTTGACCATCCTCTATAAGTCTACAGGATAAAGTCCAAATTTTGTAATATAGAAGGTCACATATGATCTGGCCAACCTCTTCTCTAGGTATGCCCTGCTTTGAAATTTAAGCTCCAGCAACACTGAGCTGCTTATAATAACTGAAGACTTTCATTGTTCTATTCTTCCCTCTGTGCCTTTCCTTATGCTGGCCATTGTGCTGCTGCCCACGTTGATATGGCCATCTCCCTTCCATCTCTGACTATCAGCTCCATCGCCATCTCTTCTAAGAAGCCTTTCTTGACTCTTTCTTGTCTGCCCCCTACCACAACCAGAAGA
>NW_017731974.1:281175-285986 GCF_001890085.2 Hipposideros armiger | reverse complement strand
AAAATAATTTTATGGTTGGGGGTCACCACAACATGAGGAACTGTATTAAGGGGTCACGGCATTAGGAAGGTTGAGAACCGCTGGTCTAGGCAATGGTGGCTAGGGTGTAATAATGAAAACAGAGGCAGCTATAACAGAAGTGAGAGAGTGTGGTTGTTTACATGCAAAAGGAAAGAATTAGCAGAAATAGACTTTTAATATGGGGACCTTTAAAAAGAACTAGATATATACATGTAAGGCACTTAGAACATTGTTTGGCACACAGGGTGTAATAAATTCTAGGTATCATAATCATTATTATTACTGAGAGATGGCTGTTACATCTTATGCAAAGTTATAGTTTTAACATAATCAACACATTTTATACTTGAACAATATGAGGTTAAATTATCCTCACTTTCAGTTGAGTATTAGTAAAATAAAGTATTTTTCTTAATTCATCACAGAAATAAAATGCTTCATATGAGAGGAATAAAAATATATTCTATTTCCTCCTGATCTGAGATGTTAGTAAGTTTTTATTTTTTAATACTTGAATAAGAGTATGAACCATGCTATTTTTCAGCTTTAATAATTAAGTTATTCATTTTAATGGTTTCTTAGGGAGCAATAGATTGACATTGAAATATATTTAAAAATCTGAGTGCAACTAAACACCTCTTGTTTGTTAGTCCTAAACTTTAATTATAATCAAGTCATATGGAAATGCTGATTTAAAATGTTTTAACTAGGAAAAAACAACTAAAAATACTGGGCACCCAGAAGGAAGCCAAAATGTAGAGTGGCATTAAAGATGATCAGTTTCTGATATTCATCGATCTTTTTTTGTTAAAGTAAAAGACCCAAACATATTAAATTTTAATTACTCATAAGTGTTAGACATCTGTGAACTTCCTCCCTTTTCTGTACATCCAAATAAGTTTTACTTAGAAAATAATTGTGACTATATTTTGTAAATTTCCTCAAACAGGCCTACATTTTTAGAAAATCAGGCTGGTTTTTTGGGGGTTTTTTTGTATTTTTTTAAAAGTGAATATTTTTGTCTAGGAAGTCAGGGAGGTCTGCAGCAAATGAAATAAACATTTTTTTTGTTTTTTTTTCAACCACAGATTGTGGCCAGTCACTGTGCAAACATGCAGCTGCTGGGACAGTGACCCTACCTGCATCTGCTGGGGCTTCCTCGGGAACTGGCCGTCTGCCTCCCAGTCGCCACGAGGCTGGTTATTATGCTGCTGTGTGTGTCTGGGCCTTTGAAATGTGGGCCTGCTGTCCACAAGGTAACAAACCAAGCCTATCACACATGCACACTAGGGTTTGCAAATTAAAATTTACTCCTGTCTTAAACATATAGAAAAGCTATTTTTAAATCTACGTGACACAGTGCAGCATACACCTGATTCTGGCTTTCTCTGTACTTTTGCAGTTAAATGCATGTGGCCAAAATTGAAAGGTGGCTAGGGATAGAAAATGAAATCCACGGAATTTTCAAACAGATGAGCTTTATCACTTACCACATCAAGTGCAAAAAGGACACAGAGGAAAGAGTAGATCAATACAGGATTCCTGGAGCCTTTTGTACTGATTGAGGAATGATCCCTGATCGTGAACAACTGTCGTCACCACCTCTGGCTCCCAATAGTCTCTGTCACACCTCCAGGGCTAACATTCCTCCGCTATCCTTTCCTCCCTACTGTGGGAGCTTTTCCTGAAACAATCATACCTGCCTCTCCCTGCAACTCACATGGAAGCTAAGAAAAATGGAGACTTTGCCCCAGGATGATATACATGGAAGAATTGTCCCTGTTTATCGAAAGGGAAAAGGGAAGTTATGTTCTTTGTGTGTAATATATTAGGTGAGTAACAGGTTGTAGAGGTTCTTAGGGGAAGCCTTTTATGAATTTGTATCCAGGGTTAGAAACCAATACCCAAACCAACTTGGTAATAGAGCAGAGTTTCTCAGCCTATACATGTGACATTTTGGGCTGCATAATTCTGTGGTGTGTGCTGTCTGCTGCATTGCAGACTGGTTAGCAGCACCCTTGGCCTCTACTCACTAGATGACAGTAGCACTCCTCCCAGACTTCTGACAACAAAAAATGTCTCCAGGCCTTGTTAAATATCTCCCGCATGGTGCGGGGAAGGGAATAAACTCCAGTTGATAAAGATGTAATAGAAAATATTTATATTTTAAAACGCCTTTAGAAGAGAAAATGCATACAGAAAATTTTGCAAGCACTCTCTGGGAAGGGATTTATGACAGGCAGAATTTTAACCATCTCTAAATTTTGGCTAGGGAAGAAATAATTTATAGAGTTTAATTCTTTAATTAGGAGGCAATAACACTTAGAAGATTGGAACGTGGGCTTTGGGATCTGAGCTCTAGAGTGATTTACTAGCTATGTGATCTTATTTAAGGTCTCCTGTCTTCAGTGTTTTTACCTATAATACATGATTAACAGCATCCATCTACCCTTAAACAAGCCTCNCTTCCATGAGTCGCCGGCAACAGTGTAGGCTGCAGCCCCTGCTGCACTGGGTTGCCATGGGCTACTGTGTGTAGCCAGCAGCCAGTGTGAGCGGCTGTCCAGAAGCTGGTGACTAATTTGCCTCGCCCGGGAAGAGCGCAATGATGGTGTCAACTTGGGCCAGTGAAGCAACGTCCTCCACAACTAGACTGAAGACCATAAGGACAGCAACTTGTCTGTTCCCCTTCCCCCAATTCCCCAGAGCTGTTCCCATCCCCCAATTCCCTAATAAAAATCTTCAAAAAAAAAAAAAAAAGAACCTTTTAAATTTACTCTTAGGTTAAATTACCTAAATGGCCTCTTAAATTTATGAATAAATGTTAAGCTTCTGGAATAGATCATGTTGATCTAACACCTCCTTGTGCCTCCCAATATGTCTCCCTATATCCCTGTGGGCATAGAAACAATATCCTGCACAAGACAAAATTTGAAATAACTTGGAATTAGTGCAACTATGCTTTTTGTCTGCAGTATGTATCCATTTAGTACTTACTTATCTTCCTTTCATGCCTTATAAGCCACTTAAGTATAGAAGCAATGTTAATTGGAAGCTGAATAATTGGATAGTCATTCATTAAGCAGATATTTATGAATGATCTCCTATACATACTATGAAAGCATAAATATGGATTTGATGTGGTCCAGGTCTCTTAAAGAAGAGAAATTAACATGTCTGAGCACTTACTCTCAGCTAAGCATTGAGCTAGGGATTCCAACATACACGATCTCATTTACACTCACAACAACCCCAAAATAGGGCATTGTATTCTCCATGTTCCAGATGCGGGAACAATAATTCAAGGTGAAAGGAAACTTGGCCAACCTCAGATAGCCAAGCTGTGGAGCCAGTGTAGGCCTACGTCTATTTGACTATAAAGTTCATGTACTTTCTACAATATGACAATACATAACATCCAAAAGAGGAGGTAAGACAATAAAAAAACCTGCAGTACCATATAGCTAAGTGTGACATGAAGAATTTAGGAGCAGACGTGTTTGCTTCTGGTTAGTGAGATCAGAGAAGGCTTCAGGGAATAATGGCATTAAATGTGGGCCTCAGAGTAAGGCCTAGCTTAGGAGTCGGGGCATTCCAAACAGAAATGCCATACCTGAGAACACATGGGGAGTTAAAGATTAGTAATGCAGTTGGACTACAATTTGAGCTATAAATGGGAGAACAATGAGTGAGAAGGAAGGCAAATAAAAAGGGGGGAGCCCAATTGTGGGGCACCTTACATGCCAGGAAAATGAGAATTTTAGAGTTCAAGACTGCAATGCTATTGATAGCCTTTTGAGTAAGGACATGATGAATTCAAAAGAGAAAAATAAGTCTGGCAGCGCTAAGCAGGCCATTTGGGGGTAAGCCAGGGTGAGCCTGAAAAACCAAGGTGTGGCAGTGGGAATAAGTGGAAGGAAGACTGGGAAAGACGATTCATTAACCCAACGTAACTATTGCCCCTGGAAAAGGTAAAAGGAGATGCTAACAATGATGACGTGCCCAGCCCAGATAACTGAAGATCTAAATGACTGCAATATGGAAGTCAGGGTAAGTTGCTGGGTTAAAGGAAGGAGATGGAAAGGCATGATGAAGTGGTTTTTAGCTACGGTAAATACGGCTGCCAAGAAGTCATACCCTTCTAAATGTCAGTCAGCAATTGAAAACAAAGTTTTGGAGCTGTGGTTACATATTTGGCAATCATCTACATTAAAGTGATATTAAAGAAGAGGACAGAGGGAAGAGGCGAGGAGTCAATGATAAAATCAGAGCCTCTTATTTAGGGGTTGGGAGAAAAAAACAGGATCTTGTGATGGAATCGAAGAATGTGCAATTCAAGGTAGAAGAAAAGGTCAGCAGGAAATTAATGAGGAGATACGAGAAAAACAGTTCAATTTGATGATGAAGGTTATTGTAATATTTTAAGAAATTTACAGGTTAAAGGCTTTTTTAATAACTATGAAAAGCCAAAGAGAATTTTGACAATGAAGGGGAAAGCTCAGAGGAGCAGGAAGAGTGTTTAAGTGATGGGCTTCTTTTATTGTTCATCTTTTTTGTTGTTAGAACACGGGAAACAGGATCATGTCTTAGAATGAGGCTCACATCCTACTGATATATTCTTCCAAAATAAACTACTTTTCGGACGTAGTGCACTGACATAATAGCTATTATGCTCAAGAAGAAAAGGGCTTAGAGGAAGTAGTGTAAAAGCTAGAACATGAGACACACAGAAAGATTTTCAAGGGCAGCATCTTTGTTCTTCTGTGAAGCTCACCCTTCGATACGATGGT
>NW_017731974.1:267070-273600 GCF_001890085.2 Hipposideros armiger | reverse complement strand
TTGTGAACCAACTGTATTTTAACATCACTCAGATGAGGGATCCCACTATTTTCACTGTATTCAGAGCTATTTATTTTTAAAACATGCACCTCAAGTGGAGGGCTGAAGCCAGAGATGTGCAAGTACCGAGTGCCGCGTCAAAGGTCGCAATGCAGTCTGAGCTGGACCACTTACCATGGAGGTGAGCCCCGAGGCAATTCTGGTTTAGAAAGTAGAAGAAACAAAACTGCTTTGAGAGGAAGGAGAAACGAGGAAGAGGTAAGGCTTGTGGTGGCAACAGTCAGAGCAGCGGAAGAGATAAGGAAGGCAGGATATCAGGGAGAAGGCTCAGTCCGCAATGCCAGTTAGGTCCCCGACACCTGTGGTGGGTCCTAATGAGATGGCTAGGAATGTGATGAAAAATCGTTAGAAATGCGTAAGAAGGGTTAAAGGAATTTTCAAAGAGAAATATGGTTTTCCAGTAATGAGATCATACGGAATATATCTAGAAGTTACTTTGCAACAGTTAACTTTGCAATCAAAGCAATGTTATACCTCATGGCAGGATCTGAATTCACTTATTCAATCAACAACTAACCTGGTCATGTCACAGAAATATTTATTAAGGACTTATTAAGTGCCAGGTTAATGAGTACCTAGAAGCTACAGGAAACTGCTCCCATCTTTTCCCCAGAATTCAGAAATGAGGTTGTTTGTTCTTGAACAGGAGAGCTAATAAAATCCATACATAATTCACATGATTAGCCATTGTGAAATAAAAGAGATTGGCTGCAAATATATAATGAGAGAATTGGCTTTCTGTGTGGCATATAAATGGGAAAATGCCCAGGTCAGGTCAATACCAGTAACAGTCCAGTCAATGTGCTCCACGCCAGTTTGATACAGTAGCCTCTGTGAGCTTGGTTAGTAAGGTTCCACCTTTGTGAGACGGATCCACTCACAGGATGTTATGCAAAGTTCTCAGGCCTTCAGGCTGAAAGCCAGGTCCTGAGTCATGATAAATGCACCTAAGTAAATGCCACCTTGTGGAGACCTATCTACATAACCAGCTGGCCTTCCCCAGGCCACACCTGTCTCATTTCCCTATATCACCAGCCCCTGGGCTAGTGATAGGAATACGGGTGGAAAGATGAAAGTGTCACAGCCCCTAGGAATAGTGTATGTTGCCCTAGGAAAGATGGGTTGGCAAAAGAACAGAGGCAGTGAGTGCAGTGTCACAGGGTACTGCAGTGTGCATCTCATGGGCAGGCAGGGACCAGATTGTGGAGCAACTCACACACCAACATGAATAGCTTAAACTTTACCCTGAAAGCTGTGGAGAACCACTGAAGAACTTTCGACATGGGCAAGGTGGTTTACCATTTAGTTGGTAAAATAGTTTGAGATAAAAGATGTACTGCAGGCCCTTGAATAACATTGTTTCGTTCAACATTGTTTTGTTATAACATTGATGAGGTGCCATAGGAACTTAACTCTTGTTTATATCAATTAGCCTATCATAAAACTGGTTTCATTATATGTCGTTTTGCTGTAGTGCCAAGAACCTATCACCGACATTAAGTGAGGATTTACTGTACTTAGATAATAAGATAAATTAACATGTGATAAAAGCCACAGAAGTAGTGCAAAGAGATTAGAATAGGGAGAGAACCTTTAATACCATGGATAATTAGAGGGGAGTCCTTCTAACTGATGAAGACTCCAAGTTTGCCTTGAATATTCAAAGGACTAAGACAGGAGTAGAGAAGCCATCCACATGGCAGAGAGTCCCAGGAAGTCAAAAAAATATTTGCTTATATGATGAACAGCAAATAAACAGCTTGTAGAGAAGTGGAGGATAAAGCTAGGAGCTCTCTGTGAAGCTCCAGAGAGTTTGGGTTTTACTTGGCAGGCAACGGAGCACGGTAGAAATCTTGAATTGGGGGTAGGGAAGGAAATATTCAAAGCAGTCATTTCTGACAAGTAGTCTAGTAGTGATATAGTGGGTGAATTGAAGAGGAGAGAATGGCCAGAGGTGGAAAGACCACTTAAGGAGGCAGTTGCAATAATTCAGGCATGATGTACTATGAGCCTCAACAGCGTCATGACAACGGGAATGGGAAGGATGAATGAATGAGAGATGATGGACTCTGGGCACGAGGGAGGAGGCAGGGTTAAATATTACACTGAAGCTTCTAGCCAGAGGTGACCCGGGAAAGAATGGTTCCATTAGATCATAGAAATATATCATTCAGAAGGAGGAAATGGATATAGGGTATTTTGATGAAGACAAGAAAGAATCTCAGATGATTCTTATGTTTATAGGATAAGAAGATGAGAAAACATTTTAAAAAGCCAGAGAAGAGAAGAGAGCTGGAAGATTACTATGATCCAAAATTAAGGAAGAAAATAATCTAAAGATGGAGAAGGTATCAAAAAATGTCAAAATTACAGAAGGGCCAAAGGCAATGAGAAACAAGAAAACGGTCACTGGATTTAACAATTAGGTCATAGGAAACAATAGGAAAGTGGCAAATAGTGAAAGAGAAGATAAATGATGCAGAAGTTGAAGGAGAGAGTTTTAGGCCAATGTTTCATAGGAAAATTTGATACTAAAAGGAAGGGGGTTGATAGGATATTAGTTTGAGGGGGAGGGGGATAACAGAATGCAGAAGAAGGTTCAGTTAGGACCTAAGAGTGTTCTAGGAAGAGGGGGAACAGATGGTGGGAAGGAAAAGATTTCAAGCGTAAGAACAATGGTCTAGGCCAGCGGTTCTCAACCTGTGGGTCGCGACCCCTTTGGGGGTGGAATGACCCTTTCACAGGGGTTGCCTAAGACCATCAGAAAACAAAAAGATATTTNCACCATGAACTTCTCTATTATTTTCCTTAACACATTAGATACCAATGATATTTATTGTATTTTAATTCCACAATAGATTGTGAACACCCTGAAGAAGGGCATGACTCATTTGTTTTCTCAGAACATAACTCATTATTACAGGTGACTACTTGGTACACCTTCGACTGTTGGAGGAATGTTGGAAAGGTTTGGAAGAGTCATTAAGGGAATGAGACAGTTGACAAAAGGTGAACCAAAGAGGGAATGGGACTTACTGAGGTCCCCATTTAAGTTATACAGCATAATGTGGTGATGAAGGCTTTATGCTTGTTTTGTGACTTTTATCAAAAGATTCTTCAGCCCAACATAGAAAAAAAAAAAGGGATGGTGAGTGTAATGTGGAGTTGGTGATTATTCAAGGAGGGGCAAGGATTCTGCGGTGACTAGGCCAGCTACAGAGACAACTAAAGCCAGAAAGGGCTGAGGAATATGGAGAAGAGGGTAGAGCCAAAGGGAATGGTGAAGACAAAGAAAAGGTTGGTCCTGAAAGAGTTAATGATGGGAGAGGGGAGGACAGTGTGGTGAGAGAGAGGCAGGGAGAAAGGGGTTCTGGGAGAAGGAGGGAGTGGGGGGGAGAAAGAGAGGGGGAAAGGGAGAGAGAAGGAGAGAGAGATTGATTAAAAATGGAGAGAAAGCATCTAGCAACCAAAGATTTTTTTCTATATCTCTGAGTCTATTTCTGTTTTGCTAGATGGGAGAGGGGAGGTGACAGAGGAGAAGGTGAAGGGATTAGAAAGTGCAAATTAGTAGACACAATATAGTCATGGGGGTATGAAATACAGTATGGGGAATATAATCAACAATGTTGTAAATGTTGTAGGGTGCCAGATGGGTACTGGACTTATCAGGGGGATTGCTTCATAGACCGTGTAGATGCCTGACCAATGTGCTGTACACCTGAAGCTGATGTAGAATAATATTGTATGTTAGCTATAATTACATATATATATATATATATATATATATATACACACACATATATATATATATATATTCATTCACGGGTGGTAGACTATAGCATACAGAAGACAGTCAATGGTATTGTAACAGCTATATAAGATGTCAGAGGGATAGTAGCTTGGTGGAGGAGGGTTATCACTTTGTGTGTGGTGTAAATGTGTAACTATTATTTTGCTTTGTATATCTGAAGCTAATAAAAAATGAATATATGTATTTAAAACTGGAGAGAAAGCACAGTTCAGAATCTAAAACATGTCAGTGAGTAAAAGTTCAAGCTGCTAGAAAAATCATCTGTGGATTCATAATCTAACAAAATAAAATGAAAATGATTCTGCTATTTAATCAATATGTCACTGTGATGAAAAATCTGTTTGCCAGTTGACGGAACACTTTGGCATTGTGCAAAACATTTTATAGTCAGAGCATCATACAAATTGTAGAAATAATAAGATTTGAGATGCAATTCTTCTATTTGTGGAACAGAGAACCCAAGTCCAATGCTGTTATATAATCTGAATTTTGTCCAGCTTTCATTTTGAAATAATTTTTCCCAAAACATGACAAATAAACATTATTCTAGTCCTTCCCTCCTCATAGGCAGTTTCTTCATCTATTTTAGTATCTTGAGAACACTTACCACAGATGAAGCAGGTGGTCTTTAGAATTTCTTCTTTTTTCTGTTTTTCACTTCTGAGATCAGCAAAAGTATCAATGATGACACCAAAAATCAGGTTAAGAACGATAATGATAACAATGAAATAGAAAAGAAGGTCATATACCACTCGGGCAGCAAACAGAGGCTCCTGAAATAAAAATTTAAAATAAAATTATATATATATATATATAGACACACACACACACACACACACACACACACACACACATTTTCCAGGCATGGTGATTTAGCATATTTTTCAGCATAGAGAATATATTCAATAAGTGTTTGCTAAATTAATAGTATTCCAAGTTGGAAAAAGAACCACTTTCTAGCTTTGTTTTAAGTGTCATGAAAAAAGCTTCATAGCCTATTCCCAGAACGCCTTCCCTCCTCTAAGACTTACATTCCCCCCATTCCCACCCCTTCAAAGGAGAGACATACCTTTGATTAAAAACCCCTTTACTATGTCATTTATGCTAAATGCATTTTGGCACAGTGGGTCCCACCCCAGAAGTTGCACAAAAGGTATACAGATACCAATTCCAAAAGCCAGCGATTAGGGAGTTGAGGAGGACCTAATGATTTGTCAATTTTTGGAGCAGGCTTTGTTCTTGGCTTTACAGGGTCAAGTACATACAGCTCAAGCTATTTCTACTTGATGAACAGTATTAAAATACACATTAGTGATCATGTAATCCAGCTGTTTCATAGATGAGGCAACATTAGATAAATTGACAACATGATATAGCCAGCCTGTTGAAGAACTGAGCTTTTTTAAGCTCTCAGCCTCATGCTTCAGCTTTTGAAGCTAATGAAAAAATTTTCAGCCTTGCCATTTTAATATATGAAATCCTGTTAGAATGTTTAAATTGTATATTAATCATAGATAAATTAATGGGGACTATTCCTGTTCAGAAGCAAAGAGTAGATCTTCATGCCTCAGAAACTTGATAGACGAGAGGCAGCCTGGTCTGTTTTTTATGTAACACTCAACTCCTCTGTAAAGTTTGTAGTCATGATTTTGTTGCTGTAATATAAGACACCGTTCAAACTTGGAACAAGTTCATAACCCTACTGACAACATAGATTTTGAGTACATTAGCTATTTCTATGTAACCCTAGCATACAATTAATTGGCTTTAATGGCCACCATTATACTTTTAAAGCAAGAAACAAATAGTACTTTGAAAACCAAAACCATATTGTAAACGTTGCTAAGAAAGGCTTTAAAAAAATGATTATGAATATGCCACTTACATTTTTGGATGGCCTTCTCAGCACGTCTCCCACTCCGCCTCCGTTCCTGAGGCCCTGGTTCAGGACGGTGACAATACACATAAGGAGAGTGTCACACGTCCTTTCAATGCCATCTTCATACTCTTGGTCAGCTGTAAAACACACAAATGAAACAATGCAGCAAAGTCGTGTTTTGAAAATACACCATTTTCTACTTTCAAAGATCTAATTCTCTACAACCGTGCCATGACACAATTTTTTGAAGTCACATAACACCTATTTTATATGTGGCAGCCCATGACTGATACAGACTGTCATTATGCTAAGTGCATTTTGGCATAGTGGGTCCCATCCCAGAAGTTGCACAAAAGGTATACAAACACCAATTCCAAAAGTCAGCGATTAGGGAGTTGAGGAGGACCTGGCTTCAAATTCTGCTCTGTTCCAGTATTGCAATTGGGCAAGTTCTCTAACCTCAATATCCTCATCTGTAAAATGGGAAGCCTGTTTAAAGACTACACCCATCAGAGGATTACATTTAAGATATGTAAAACACTTTGCATAGAGATGGCCATACACATAGTAGGTACTTAAAAATTAGGGCAGATATGATTTTATTATTTTGGCTGTGTGTAAGCTTTGTTAATGGCCAGCATGGAGCTACGGATAAGAAGCACAATGTACTATTTATGTGAACAATTTATTTCATGGGAACAATTTATTTTATGCAAACGTACTTATGGGAAAATATTTAGGGGGAAATCGGGAGAGAGAAAAAGGTATAATGTGACAGAA
>NW_017731974.1:213040-261333 GCF_001890085.2 Hipposideros armiger | reverse complement strand
AGTAACAGCATTTGAAACAATGACAACAGAATGCCTGGATGAGTATCAGCAATGCCTGGGGAATTGCAGAAAGTCTAACATTTACAGAATTGCACAGAGCTGGGCAGCCACAACCTGGGATATGCTCACACCATGTATGGTCTGGAAGATCCCACTCTAGGAGATTGTGCTCTGGTGGTTACGTCACTGTACTTAAGAGCTTCCAGCTACCATGCTGTGGATGAGCACCACCAGCTCCGCTGCTTGTGCTGGGCCCCTGGGGTCAGCCATCTTTCTAGACTCTGACAGGAGGAACACTAACTAGCTTTGTCGTTGGTTGACTGGCAAAGTAATATTCTGTTCTTAAAATCAAACCATAGTTAAAGTGTATGTGCTTTAAAATAAAGGAAGTAATTTTAAAGTCATATTCAGCAATAGAAGAACAAAGCAGGAATAGGGTTACTATATACAATACTTTGGGGCCATGTTGTTAAAATATCTGTGCTAACAAGAAAGTAAATTTTTTAACATTATTTTTCATTTTATGTTAAGGAAAAAGAATGTGGACTTGAAAAGAAGATAGTTACTGGTGACAATGAACTGAAGTTTAAGGTGGCTAAAAGATCCTAAGAGCTATTTAATTTTACTGAGCTATTTAATTTTACCCAGTTATTTGAACTTCCGTATTTCCCCATGTATAAGACGCACCCTTTTTCAAAAAATTGGGGTCTAAAAACTGGGTGCATCTTATACAGTGGCTGTAGATTTTTTTACTTGCATTTCCCGCTTTTTTGCACTTGTCTTTGCGCTCATTGTTTCGCACTTGTTACCCGTATATTACGGTAGGTTATGTTTTGCCACGTTCTGACCAGAAGTGGCTCAGAAAAGATTTTTGTACAGTGCTGAATTCAAGTTAAAAGTGATCCAGTTTGCAAAAGTGAATGGAAATCGTGCTGCTGAACGTAAGTTTGGTCCTCCCCCAACTGAGAAAACAATCTGAGACTGGCTACAGGAAGAAGAAACCCTACTGAAAACGCCATGGCAGAAGAAGGCCATGAGAGGCAAGTCAGCGAAATGGCCAGATTCAGAGAGGGAATTGAAGATATGGATTGAAGAGCAAAGGGCAACTGGGTGATTCGTCATCAGACACAGATGAGGACAAGCTAATGGTTGGGAGTTTTCAGTGATGAGGAGTTGTATGAATTTTATGATGATTAAAACTTGAGTTCAATAACTTTATGTAATACATTTTTTTTCAAATTTCAGGCCCCAAAATTAAGGTGAATCTTATACATGGGGAAATACGGTATATCTAAGTTTTTGAAATAGCTGTGATTTCTTTTAAAAATCATGGATAATGATAAGAGAGGATATCCGTAGACCTGAATTAGAGATTGTGACAGATTCTGCGAGCTGCTGACAAATAAGCTTGATGCTTGTCCCCAAGATAACATATCGAAGTGGATCATTAAAGGGATTGTGTGGGAAAGAGTCAGGATCAAGGGAAGCCAGTATGGGTTCAGACTAACCTCAAATTGGGGATGTGGCAGACATTATGCATCTGGGCTTTGGCAAGGAGGCTTTGAGAAGGAGTTTCGTGATATTTTTTTAAAGATGGAGAAACATGGGCTAAATGATAGTTTATTTAAGACAAATTCCTATGTGGTTGAAGAATTGCATGAAACCTGACTATGTCAATGTTAAAGCATGTTTCTAGAAGCATGCTAAAGAACTCTGTCCTTAGCACTGTCCTAGGCAACATTCCTAGCACCTTTAATGAAAATCTTTTAGAGCAGAGATTGGCTTTTTTTTTTTCCCTGTAAAGAGCCATGTGACAAATATGGACCACATATAGTCTCCAATGCATACTTTTGTTTAAAGGAAAAAAAAACTTAAAAAAATATTACAACTATTCTTGGCCTGAGGGCTGTATAAAAAGAGGTGGCATGTCATATTTCCCCATGGACCACAGTCTGCCATCCCTGCTCTAGAGCTGATCAAACCTGGGGCTGACACAAGACAGGATATATATATATATATTGCTTAACAGAATCAGGATCCATAAAGATACCTTGAGCCTCATGGCACTTAGAACAGGAAGGGTCTGAAACCTGGAGATTATCTGGTCAAAAAACTCCTATTCACAAGACAAACTAGGCTAGCCCTTGGATTATGGGTTGGCAGAAATATATTGAAATAAATGCATGGTTTTACACTTGAAATCCCAAGCTCCCAATTATGTGAGTACAAGGTAGGCATTTATGGCTTGACAGCTGAACCAGTGAAGAAGGGCATGTTCACCAAGAGTCAGCCACATACGGATCAAGCGTGTAGTGACGCTATCTAGAATAAGACAGTGCCACTCAACTTCTCCCCTTGGAGTGGTACATCAAGACTGAGAGCTGTAAGATGTGAGGAAGGCTGAAGAAACTGGAGGTGTTTAAACTGCCGGATGCATGCAACAGGACTCTAGAAGCTGCAGAGCACAATAAAGCCGCAGAAACAGAGAATGAACTGGTTTCTGGTTTGGAAGCCTTGAGTGGGTACCCAGGAGGTAAGGGAGGAGGAAATTCTCGGTGGCAGCTGCTCACAGCGGCTATAGCTGGTAGGACATTGGGGAAGGATGTATTCATGTGTTTATTTCTCCCTCTAGGTCATAAAGTATGAAACATTTAGTCAGTGGAAGGGACTCTCCATTGTTTCTCAAGCAACAGTTCAACATCTCAAGGAAAAAAGGCAACTTAGGAAAGAAGGCCCTATCCTTTACAACCGTCAGACAAACAGCATGTCCCCAGATGGAAGTGGGGAAATCCATCCTTACAGTGCGCTTAAGTCATTTTTCCCTCATCTTCCCTGAGTCCAATTTTGTCCTTCGTCTACATAACACAGACTATTGGGTTTTCGGAAAAGTCATGATGCATTTTTGCAACAAAAAACATAGAAAAAATACGTCATGACTTTTCTGACAACCCAATAAATCCACTCCTTTTTTTACAGATAAAACTTCAAATATTTAAAGTCATATACTCCCTAAATTGCTGCTACTTCTGGAAACAGATCACTAATTCCTTCCACAGTTCATTAAATTTCACATTTGCTATAGTTTCTAAACCATTGAACAATTAGGGTTTAAAAATTCTTTTTATATGCATGATTCCATTTGCTCTTCAGAATCGGGGAAAGTACCACAGTCTCTCTGTCTATCCTTCTCTCCCTCCATTCTTTCCTCCCTCCCTCCTCTGTGGACAGCCATCTGAAGAAAGTCCAGGATATTTGCATAATATATCTAAAACACAGGCAAGTCCGGAATTATAACCCAGACTTTTGAATTCTTAGCCCATGCATTTCCAGATTCTTTGTTAAAGCCTATACAATTAAAAGGGTCTTGTTTAGTGTGGCATGGCTTTGCAATATGGTAACAGGATTTTTAATAGCACATACCACAGGATAAATTTGATAAATTCTCGTGAATAGAAATAATGTAAGAAACAGGATGGGAATACAAAATGGCAGATATGGGAATCCTTTGTCTGGTTTGAAACTTTTTGGTTCTCTTACTCCCCATTCTTCTATTTCAAACCACCACGAAATTCCTAAGCAACTCTCTAAACGGTAGTAACATTTATCAAATAAACATATCTGCAGAAGTATCAAGTTCATACTGTACTGGAGCTGTTTTTACAGACCTGTATTTGAAGCTGGTATCGTGTGGGAGCAGTTGTCCCTGTCACATGTTTCCATCACTGAAGGGAAACTCATAGGAGAAACGTCATTACTCCCTGAGAACACACGAAGTAGAATATGGAATAGAGATAAATATGCAAAATACAAGAAATGAACATACAATTACATAGTCATACAAATAAAAGGTACTATTACTCCAACTTAGCTGTGTTCCTAAAGTCTTTGAGTAAGTTAGTTGGGAACGCTGAACAGTTTTGTCTGTTGAAGCTATTTTATAAATAGAGAGTAGGTTCATGGGCCAACCCACTGAAAGCCTTTTACACCTTTTTTAAAGTGAAGATAAAGTATTAATAATACTGTAGACTTTAACCATCATGTGCAACAATATTTCCATGGCCAAATGCATTCAGGGTTTGAACGTGGAATGTCAGGAACATATTTCTGCCAATGCTGTTGGTGTTTCCTGAGCTCTAGGCCACTGGTGGGTCCCTATGGCTGAGGCAGAGGCTGCAAGTAGTAGCTTTCTAACAGGGACCAGGGCATAAAACGCCTCAAGGGAGCAAGAATCTTCTGCCACACTCCCATTCAGGATCCTTCTTTTCTTCCTTAGTCCCCAAGGATCCATCTGCCTGCTCGCTCACCACCATTTCCCTGGCCCAGAATGGAACAGAAAATAGCAACTTTCGTATATATGTGAAAAAAGTTTTATAAAAAATACTTTTGTTGTTAGTAAGAAATACAAAGTAAAGAAGTTCATTCCTCTCAAGCCTATTTTTTATACCTAGCTATCATGGGAGGTCCGTAAGATGGAGGGATGGGAGCAAAGTTCGTTTTCATGTACAATGGGTTGAAGAAATATACAAGTGTGTTTCCAAGCAACACCACACCAAGGTTATTCTAATTCTTTGATGACATGAGGGTGGAAGTGGCAAAGGAGAGCTGGAGTTAGGACAGGTGATGAGGAGAGGCCCAGGCCTGGGGTTGCCTGCAACAGAAGCACCGGAGCTGAGAGAGCTAGAGTCCACTCGAGGAACGGAGGCCACATATATGACCTCATGTCTCCTTGCCCCCTGACTGGGGCAAGCATGGGGCAAAGAGCGGGTACATCATTTGGGGGTGGAGTAGGATTCAGATGGTCAGAGAGGAGGGAGAGAGGTGGCATTTCTGAGCGTTCCCTGGTAGTCATTCCCTTACTTACTAAATATTTACTGACTCCATGCTAGACTCTGAGAGCCTGGAGCTAAGGCCTTGGAGAACCGACAATCCATTAGGGAACAGAGAGGTACAGACATAATTTTCATTGACTGGACAAAGTGAAGTACAGGTAAAGTTATGTAGTGTATTAGGAGAGGGAGAAGTGAATTCTAGAGAGAAAAGAACAACAGGAAGCATTTGGGAGAAAGATCCTTCTAAAGGAGACATGGGGTTTACAAACACAGGAAGATGAGGTAGGGAGAAAATGGAGACAATTCCAGGTGCAATTTGTATGACAAAAGGCACAGAGACCAGTAAAGGCACAGACAGCACAGCAGAGCGACCTGAACTTCCAGGCTAACGATTTCAAACCAAGCATCCCACAGCCAGCACAGATCCCAGGAAGGTTTGTGAACTAAGGAGAGAGCAAATCAGAGCTGTGGTCAGAATGAATGACTTGGGCAGGCAGAAGAGAGGCAGAAGAAGCCACACAGGAGGTTCCTGCAGTATCCAGGGTGAGAGGAAATGGGGGTGAGAAACAGGAGGGCAGCCCTGAGAATAGGGAAGAAGAGGCTCGTGTGAGAGACACTGTCATCTCCGCGTGTCACCAGAACCTTCCCTCACAGATCCTCCTGAACACTGGCAAGTGGGGGGGCTCCTGTGTCTGTGGAGCTGCAGAGGTAGGCTGTGCATTCCCCCAGATCCCCACTGCCACTTGCAAATTCCTCACCCCCCACTCTCATGCACGCCCGCGATGCGCCTGTCACGCAGCTCTAGGACTCTCAGCCTCCCCTCTTTGCTCGCATCTCCTGGCTTTCTGATTATGATGGCTTCGCGTTCACTGAAGAACTGCATACTTCTGCACCGAATTTCACTTGCTACCTAGGTGTGTTATCCTCAATAATTTCACTCAACTTTGGGAGCAAATAGTGTTAAAGGATAAACTTTATGCCCTGTATGAACAGACATAAAACATGGCATTAGAAATTAAATTTAAAATGTTAGAAAAATATGGGTGCTTTACCCAGGGCATGGTATCACATTCACTCTCAGTCTATGAAACAAAACCTCTCAGTCTATGAAAAATCAGGAGTTTTAACTTTGGTAGCTGTTCTTGTATGCCAGATTTTCACAGTATCTCATAGCGTAATCTTTCTCTTATTTAACAGCTTTTCATATAAATATGCATAAATATTTTTAGTAAAGATCTTGACATTTGAGGTCTATTGTTGCCTATTTCATAAAAAAAAAACCAAGATAATTTTTATATTTCTAAGAAAGATATTTATATTTACAATATAATGGCACTAAATTCCTTTTTAAATAATACAATTAAAATATTTACCACTAGATTCAGGTAGTTTATGATTCATAGATAGTTTAGCAAAAGTGGAGTTTTGGGGTATTTATATAGATGAGCTTTTCCTCTAATTATTTACACCTGTGAAACTCTGGAAAAAGTAACATTTAAGGAAGAACAAGAAAGGCAGTCACAGAAAATATTTCATGTTCCTGTGAATAAAAACTAATACCTAGGTATGAAATTCAGTCTCGTTTAATAACTTTCAATCTACATACATGATCTTTCTATTTTGCACTTTGATCACTTAAACTAAATGGTAGATCTAAATGTCATTTAATTATCCCATATTCTAAGAAAGATACTACTATATATCATCAATTTAAATAATTAAGAAATGTTAAAGGTAAGAAGGAATAAGGCTTAGAAGGCACTGCTAATTAAATCATACCTTTAAATTTAATGGTGTGGGGAGAGTCATTTTGTGGTTTCCATTTTCTATAACCCACAGGCAGCAGAATCACACAGAGAAACTAACAGCAAAGAGCAGAGCTCTGATTTCTATCCAGCAAAGTAGGAGAGGAGGGAAAAGAGTAACAAAGAAATTTAACCAGAACAACAAAAGGTAGGACAGGGGAAAAAAGAAACCTTTAGAGATCATAAGTACAAATTCAAAATAAGATGGAAAATACAAGCTTTCACACTACAAGAATCACAGTGACTGTAAAGGGATGATGTCTAACCAGTTAGCCAACACAAATAAATACTGTACAGAAATTCTGATAGCCATGTACTGATGGATTGAGGCTCTTAATGACAATATTTTCAGTATTCTTTTCTATATCAAATTTCTTACTATCTGGTGGTTTCAAGTAAAAACATTTGTCATTTTTAATTTTTTAAGTATAATATGATGTACTGTGAGCAAACATCTATGGGATATTGGTTGTAAGTGATGGTAGCTCAATGTTCTTGGAAGAGATAAGGAAAAAGAGGAAGAAAAGAATCCCAAAGCTATTATTCTGCACTGAAGGTGCTGACTGTCTCCTGGAATATAGTCAGCATTGAAACATTGTTACTGAGGCTGAGCTTAGATGATGTTTCTTGTATAAGAACATTCCTATACACCTGGACAGCCCATATACAGCCTAAAAGTATTTCACAGGCATGAGCTCTTAGTGAACCAGAGCATGTTTTCAAAGGAATGAAAGAAAATATTTCTTCCATTAGTGTTTATCTGTAATCCTCTTAACAAGCTACCAACAAATCCCATCTGCCATCTGAGAAAGCTCATTTAGTGGTAAGAGCAATACCTGTAATGGGAGTTCTGTTTTTCAGCCTATCCACTTCCATCGTGAAGTCATCCTTCAGAAAAAGGAACCCAATAATGGAAAACAGGTAGACAAGGATGAGAGCGAGGACAGCAGTTAGAATAATGGAGCGGCCATTCCGTGTGACACTTTTGATGACATTGAGCAGAGTCTCTTCTCTGTACACCAAATCAAAAAGCTACAAAAATACAGTAAAACAAAAAAAAATGCAAAGGAGCAAACAATGAATAAATATAAAGGTCATTACAAATACAAATGCAAACCATCTTAGTTTATTTGTGAAAAAATAGCCAAAATGACATCTCAAAAATGAACCAAAATATGTATTTCTGTCCAGTTGGAATGGATTAATAAACTGTTTTTCAATAAAGAGAACTCTAAACACAACATATACTATGCATCTGTTAGTTTCATAACCAACATGATTTCAATTGTGTAAGACATGGATAGTATACCTTTACATTTGAATTTAGAAAAATTATTATACTTAACCAACTTAGTTACTTATTCCATATTTTTAGGCCTACTGATATTCTGCAGTTGATTCTGGAATGCATAAAATGGCTAAAGTGAGAATGCTGAATTAGGTTCAGCTAAGTGAGGAATAGTTAACAGACTCATTAAATGAATTGTTTAATCAAGTGATTAGAGGTGAAATTACAAAAACAATTTTATGAGTCTGTCACAATAGATAAGATGTGAAATTTAAAATATTTGAGAAATGCAAACATCTTTCCTTAAAAAAGGGGGATAATGAGGGCACAACATATTACGTTACTATATACTTTTGGAAACAGAAGTAGAAACAAAAACATAATACACAAATTTGCTAATTCACTTCCTCTAATGGGTTATTATCCATTTTGTATTATATTTCATAGTAGAAAATCTATGCACTAATCAAGAACCTAGATATATGTTTGCTATATGTAGTCAACACTAAAAACAATTTTATTTATTGCAATATAAAAAGCTGAAATTATACATTAGCAAGTACATGTTTTACTATCAAAGCTGGTTAAAAACAATAAATTAGCATTCACTTAATGAAGGCATAAATATCTGTTTGGAAATAAAGAGTATATTGAAAATTGGAATAATTGGGGTTTGTCTTCTGCCATCTGTGAGGAGTGATTAGAATTTCTAAACTGGCTGAAACGATCAATTATCAGTGTCATGCATCCTCTCAGAAACATCAGGGCCTTGTACTCTGTTTTTCTGAGTATTAAGGGTTAAACAGTTACTTTCCAATTTAATAGTAGCCTTGGAAATAATTGCTGTACAGATAGTAACTTGTTTGCTCACCTTAGGAAACTGTTATTTTATAATGGCCAAACATGCAAAAATATGTTAACTATTTCACTATTTATTTATCTTCTGGAGGGAGCAGAAAACTCTAGAAATAAAATCAATATTCTTCTGTATGAATTAACTAATGCAAACTCAGCTTCCAAATTATCAACATTCTAATTTAATTTATTTAAGCATTTAGTTTACATAAAGGAGTTTTTTCTTAACTTGAACTCAATAGCCTCTTAAAGAAAAGGTCTGGCCATGGGCTCTAGGTCATTTCTGGATAGTTGTTGAAAGTTTATAGCTTTCAAAAGTCCATGGGATGCTTGCAAAAACTGTGTATTCCTGGGCCCCACACTACACTCATGGAATCACAATCTTGAGAATGCAAAAGGTGTTGACATTGGACAGGTTGATCGTTCTTTCTGTTTATTTCTAAAAGGAAAATTTAGAGTGTGGTTTTTATTATTTTGGATTAAGGATTGACATTTGTGGACAAAACCAGGAATGCATATTTATATAGCTTTTAAAATACGAAAATATTTAAAAAATATGTTTAAATTTAATTTTGGTATTATGTCCACTACAATTTCCTTCTAGTACTCAAAACATCGAAAAGGACTATATTCTTTGTGTAACCAACCCAGTGAAAAAAATTAGCATCAGTATTGTAAAATTTGAAAGGTAAAAGACAGAGGAAAACAAACTAAAAAATAAGTTAAGTAACATAAATTATAATTACAGTATTATTAATAGCTCATATAATCTTTCAAATATACCTTTATTTTATCAAATACCTTTACTTGGAAGACATAAAGATTGCTATACATCATTTTACATTATCTCTTTAATGGATCTTGATAATATTAGTCATCCATACTATTCCTATCCATTTTATAAACAAGAACGTTGAAGCACAAAAATATTATAGAATATTACATCACAGTCAGGTTAAAACTGCTGGGTATAATAGGACTTTAATATGTCACAGGCATATTTTTAAAAATGGAATTTTTTTGATAAACCAGAGCAGAGAGGGGATTCATTTGGATCCCTGGAACAGAAAAAAAAAAATTCTCCTTTTGATTGGTGAATAATCTGATTAACTGCCTGGAAGAAAATTTTTAATCTAAACATATGGGGAAAATTCACTCTTCGCTATGGCTCATTTCAAGTGTTTCAGAGTAAGTGGAAAAGGAGCTTTTTTCAGTCTTCCTACATGGGTGTGCTAGACAATAGGGAAGCAGAAGCCAGTGGATTTGTCCCACATGGCCAAGCAAACCAGGCCAGCATAATGTTTTTAGGTCTTCGACTTGTCTTCAGGAATTATTTTACTGGGCAGTGCTCTCTACTGCATGTCAGTTATGGGCTAGAGAGATAAAAAATTGCTCCTATGCATGATGCTTTACGTTTCAAAACATTGTCATATATTTGTATTGACTCCTATACAAATAGCCATAAAATATACATGTAGGAAGAAAAACTGATCATCAGCAAACAAACAAATAAAAAATTAGAAGAATTCTGAAATCCATTTCATTAATTAAGTATATGTAGATACGCAGATAAGCTTAACAACGATGACACTAAATCTGAAACTTAACTTAAAACAACTCATTGTCTTTTTGCTAGGTTGGCAGTTTTCCCCTTCATTTTACTTATATGCCATCCTAAAGATACACATAATATTTGACACTGTAAATAAAATACAATGATTCTATCCCCATTTCTCTCCCACATTCTGTTGGGGAATCTCTAAATGTAAAGGAAACTACATTTTGGCTGAAACCAAAAGCAGCTGCTGTATGAAACCTGGGTCAAGAGATGGGGTCCTTGGTTCCTTCTCAGAAAGGAAATAAAGAATCTACCACCTGGGCCGGCCGAGTGGCGCGTTGGTTAAGAGCTGGCTTGGGACGCCAGCTCTGAGCATCAGGGTCCCGGTTCGGATCCCACATGAGGGCCAGTGACACTGCGCCCTCTACAGCTAAGATGGTGAAAAACAGCTCAACCTGGAGCTGGGCTGCCGTGAGTTGCCAGCAACGGCGTAGGCTGCAGCCCCTGCTGCAGTGGGCTGCCATAAGCTACCGTGTGTGGCCAGCAGCCAGCGTGAGCGGCGGTAGCCGGTGTGAGCTGCCAGGGGCCGCTGTGAGGGGCCGCCGTGAGGGGCCATCCAGAGCCCGGCGACCGATCTGCCTCACCCGGGAAAAGCACAATGATAATACCAACATGGGCCAGTGAAGCGACGTCCTCCACAACTAGACTGAACAACAAAAGGAGAGCAACTTGTCTGTTCCCCTTTCCCCAATTCCCCAGCACTGTTCCCTCCCCCAATTCCCCAATAAAATCTTTAAAAAAAAAAAAAAGAATCCACCACCTATGTGGTTTCTCAGAGAAAAAGATTAAAAATAATAGTAATTCATGCTTGTTCTAGGAAATTCTAAAAATAACATAATTTGTCCTAAATGTCATGCCCTGCTTAAAAAAAAAAATCAAAGGAAGAAGCAAAAGAAGCAGCAGCATTTTGCCTTTTTCAACAGTGATTATCCACAGAGATGTACTCACCAGGAAGCTATAGAAGAATTCATGCACAAAAAGGCCCAGCATGCAAACCAGGACATATGCTACGTGGTAGAGAAAGGCCATATCCAGGATGACCGCTCGGTAGCCTCGGGTGAATGTGCCACGATTTCCGACAAAACTCACCAGAAATACTATTTTGTTACAAAGCTAAAGGGAGAAAAAAATTAGATTTTACTGTCTCATTTACCCTGAAACTCACATAAATAGCAGATCACTAACAAAACCCATTATTCATGAATCTGTAGTTTTCTTTTATGATTTCTCATTTTGTAATTTTTCAGCACTATTAACAAATTTGCAGGTAAACATAATACATACAGAACTTGTATCCTTTGCAGTTCCAGAAAAAGAGAGAAGAATGATTAAGAGCTCCAGGTATGAAATCAACACAGATCTGAGTTTAAATCCTGGCTCTCCAACTACTATTGCCATGACTAAGGTCCTGCATCTGTAGGCCTTGATGGTCTCTTCTGAAAAACTGGACTAAAAAGAATTTCCAACTCACAGAACTCTTCAGAGGATTAAACAATTCATAAGGCATATGAACCACTTAGTACAATGACTCTTTAAATACTGCTCATTATACTTTACATATTAAAAGTAATATATATAAATTTTTTATTACACTAGAAATGTAACAGAAAAATATCTTTTCAGAAAATATTCAGAGATCTGTCCTTGATATATGTTTTTTAATCCTAGACATTCTCTACTGAGTATTATTTTAAACAAGCCATTACAGATTATTTTTACATTTAATTTACTTTAAATACATAAAAATTATTAAATACCATATACATTAAGTTAAATATATATAATGTGTGCATATATTTTCTAAGCTCTGTGTGGTAAATTCAATAAGCATTTTGGAGTGTTTATTATGATTGGTATAATGTATTTATATTAAAACTATATTTAATATTGCCTTTTGTGGCAAAACTTCAGACAGAAATTTATACTGAGAATCTTTGGCAATAACAATGATCTGTGCAATGATTTCCAAAGAACACAGTTATCATAAACTTAGTGTCATCTATTTGGTTCTGGAATCACTGCATTATTTATAAACTAAAGAGTCAATTTTGCCTCTTAGTCACCAAGGAAAGAATTACAGATTTCGAAATTTCAGTTTGTTTTTCCAAATTGTTCCCTGAGTTCTTTAAGTTATCTAATGGCACCATATTTGTTTTTATATGTCCAAACCAAACTTTGGGGGGAAAGATTGCTCTTTGCAACATTGTTGATTTTTTCAATATACATAGAAGAAATTGCCTTATGGAATGATTTTTAAATAACATAAGGAGCAAAATGCTTTGAGGCAGAAGTGAAATTTAAGAGGTTAGAAAAATATTTTCCTTCAACTTTCTGAAGTCCAATTCAATACAGATAAAATAAGAAATGGGCTATCATTGCATGTTGTAAAAATAGCCAAACCAAATAGACAACATAGCAACTAAAATGTTCAAACCTTTATTAAGTTTTACCCTCTGTTAATTAACTATCCTCTCAATAATCAATGTTATCAATTTTTTCATCATCTTGTTAACAATTTGAATAATGTTAAACAGGAAGTCTTACTTCACTATATAGTGTTTCATTATCACATCTTTAGATTATTATTAAATATAGCTACAGTAGAAGTAGAAAGGATGTCTTTATATTTACTAGCCAAGAGCAAATTTAATATTATAAGAAGTCATTATTTTAAAAACTCAGGAAATACATACAAGGTGCTGATATAAGTGTAGTATGTGACAAACATTTATGAAAATAGCGAAAGGTAGAATGTATGGGTGAAGTAAAATAGTGTTTTACTCTTGAAATTGTTTTGAATGACTATTGTTTAAATTTAAACTACCTTGATTAATCCACTATAATACATCAATATGAAATAGAAATAAGTTCTGTAAAAATTAAGTTGAAAATTGGAATTATGACTTTCTAGAAGAATGAATGATACGTTTAAGAAAAATTATTTATATTTTGTTTCCTGATCTCTACTTCCCTAACCTGAATCGTAAAAAAATCATGCAGGAAAACTACTTTTAATCCCTATACACTGCGGAAAAGTAATGCATTGAATTCAAACTCTCAAAAGAGAAATACATTTCAGTTCTTAAATAATGCTAAAGCATGGACACATTTCTGCCTAAAAGGGCCTCTGCCATTTTTGCATGAAAAATACAGATTTGCCTTATTTGTTTTCATATTGATTCTTTTTTTTGAACCTTGGCACAGGGCTTCATATTGATGGATATGTCCCTGTTCTCCTGACTGAGCAATGAAGTGGGATGGAGTTGATGCTGGCAGTGGCATCTACCTGTTTCTGTAGCGATCAGAAACAAGGAAATTGTTGTCCTTTTGTTTTTAAGTGTTCATACCAAGGTGAAATAAATGCAAGGATAAATGATTGTGTAGGAAACAAGTTGAATTCTGGTTTTCCCACAGCATAACCTTAAAAAGTACATGTTGTATTTTACATAGCATTTTCTATGAAAACTGAAAATATTTATGCAGAGAAAGAAGAAGTTACAAAAACATTCTCCCTTCTCATGTCATGACTTACTTGATGTTGTCTAACCTGTCCTTTATTTGTCAATACCATTATGGAGGCAATCATTGCTTTTATGGCAAAGGTCTATGTGGGCAACAATAAACGGAGGGTATGAGAACTGGGCAAGGTAATTAAAAGACCATGACCTTCTATTAATAAAACTGGTATTGAAAGGACCCTCAAGTCAGTACACAAGTACCAATATAAATGACCACAAGTACCCCATATCTTTTTTTCTCCATCTATTCTTCAAAGATGCACTGGATACATTTTTGAGGACAGGGTGTATTGTGAGATGGTGGGGGGAAAAGCGGGGTGGGATAGGAGAGGGAAACAGCATCAATGTAAGCTTTCTGTAGAGTCTTTTAAAAGTGATCCACCATTCAAATGATTTACCAAAAGATCTTCTATAATCAAAAGCAAAATTAAGACTCATTTGTTAATTAATGTATATTAAAGCAAGTTTGTTAATTTTAATTAGGCAAATTAATTCTGCAGTACAGTAATACTTTCACATATACTTTATAGCTCATTGATCTGTCTTGGCAGGATTTTTAACAGTGCAGTATAGTAGAAAGACCCCGGATTAAGTTGTTGGGCCATAATGGGTTCCAGTCTTGGCTCTGCCACTAATTATTTGGTAAATCCTCCTGGTCTCAATAGGATGCTATATATTCATTTCTAAAAAACGAGATGCCCAGAAGTGAATAATCCTTAAGATGTCTCATAGCTTTGGAGTTCTCTGTGATGTCCTTTCAATTGTACTATTTTATGTAATCACAGAAGTTTATAGCTGCCATTATATTATTCTTGTTGTCTTGTTTGGTTCTCTATCCCTGATCAGGAATTCCATCCCCATCTTACATCGTTCCTATGGGAAAACATGACCTATATTCCAGGAATAAATTCCAGCAAAAAAAGATTGTCTACTATTTATTGAAAAGTAAAACTGAATTTATTGTCTTGAACAACAGTTTAACTCTATTACCATATTTCCATCAACTTTCTCTCTAAAAATGAGATGATTTGATTAAAATAATCTCCATTTCAGTGACATAACATCTTAGGCAGGATAAGGTTCTATGGTCAAAGCCTAAGGTGAAATTTTCACGTAGTCAGAATTGCCTCGGAAATCTTTTACATTGCCCCTCTCCCCCTCCACAAAAAAAAACAGTACGGTAAACAAGGGTGTTGTAATCTGTTGTGTCTTTCACTAAATTTGACACATGCTGGCTTTTCGCAGCACTGGAGCAATTTTCTGTTTCTGTAGCTGATATTAAGATGTTGTTAGGAACGTTCAGTGGCCATATTACATGAAAAATGGTGTGTATGTGCGTGTTGGAGGTGGGTGGGGATTATGAAAGTTTTGACTCAGAATATGTAACTAAATTTGTATATGTTAAATGAACATATGTTGGGACTCAACTTTATAGATTAGCAGTGACATGAGCCCTCCCAGGAAACTATTTACAGGTAAGTAACTAAGGGAATGACACTGTTAAATTTGAACACTGTGGCTTCTAGTTAATAGATAGCTATCTGCTAAACTCCATTTGCTCTTCCTTTCTGCAAACTGGTGAGACCAACTCCAAGAATAAGGAAACATTTCCACTGTACAAGCAAGGCAAGTGATTTATAAATGCTATTAAATAAATTATACATTTCCAGGCACTACTAGAAAGGAAAAAAACAATGTAGATACTAAGTGTTTAGAAGATATTAAAAGATCTTTCACAGGTATTTACTGCATTATTTATTATTAAAAATATCCAAAAATAGAAACAATAAAACATAATAGAATGGTTAAACAAATTATATAACATCAATATGACTGGAAATATCATTGTTATTAAAATGAGATTTACAAATAATTTTAATGGTATGGAAAAAATTAAGTGATCCCAAATTTATAAAATGTGTGTTTATATTTGCCAAAATAATATGTTAATTTCCATTACCAATAACTAAAAATGCAGTGTAGTGGGTGGGAAGAAAACTGTGCTGGGTTATAAGTTATACTCTATAATAGAGAAAAACATTTGAACCTTTGAAACATCTCTAATACTGAGATGACTCTTATTACACGAGAGACAAAGTAGCTGCAATTTTTACAAAACTTCAATTTTTAGAAATGAATAAAGATGATAAAAATGAAGCATAATAATAAATACAAACTGATAACAAGTGCTCAGAATATAGATTGAAGTTCTTTCCTCCCACTTGATTCCTTTTCCAAAAAAGGGACTTTCTGTATTTGCTCAACACTATGAAAGACACCACCTCCAGAAACAACTCTGTGAACCAAACACTTTTATGATCATAATAGTAACATCTTATAATTAAATCGTACTTCACATATTACGTACTTGGTAAATGGTAGACTTTATTGCTACTATTATAATCATTATTACCGTTATTGTTCTTTTCTAAATTTTTACAATGATCTTCCCAACAACCCGCTGAGGATAGACCAGGCTTTACTATCTTCATTCCACTGATGAAAAGAATGAAATTTAGAGCCTATTGATTTGCCTAAGGTCTAGAATCCTGATTCTCATTAGGGCTTAACTGTTGGGTAGATACTTTCTTTTGTTTTCCTGTTTCTTATACCAATAATTTTAGCACTTACTTTCACTTGTTACTCAATGCAAACTTTTAAGTGTAAATTGAGTTAGTAAAGATATAAAACTTAAGGTACAAAACATGACTGATTTATGGGGGGTTTTTTCTTGCCTTCTGGGAAATGGTAAATTATAGATAGATTTATGAGCTTGTTATGTTAAACATTAAAGTAAAGGACTATTTGCAAAAAAAATTTATTAATCTTTACAGTATCAAAACTATAAACCAAAACTCTTTTTATCAATATCTACTATATAAAGTTACAATTATTCCATTTAATTTGCCGCAAATCTAAGGTGATTATTTCCTTTGGTCAAAAAGCCCTGGACTGGCATATCGTAATGTATCATTTACGGACTGTGTAAATGGATGTTTCATGCTGTGAAGGCTATTAGAGTACCCTCAGATTCATATAGTTAATCAGAAAACTATATCTCCATGTATATTCCTTGTCACAAAGAAATTAAAGTATAAAACGTGTTTCATATGAACAGTCATTTCTTATGGTGGAACTATTCTCATCAAACCAGGCAGAAGTTTTTTTTTTTTTATCCTGCTCCTAAAGGGGGGGGAAAATACTTAAAATATTTTTGGTTATTATATCTTTTATATATTCTTGAAGCTTCTGGATGGCAAGAACTATATCCTCTACCTCTTGGTATTTTCAGTGTCTATTAGATAGCAGAGGCCCAATAAATATTTGCTATTTTTGGCCCAACTCTACTTAGCTATTATTTTACTTTACCAACTTGGATTTTATCATTTGGATTAATGACTTATTGAGGATCAGTTACCAGTGTATAAATATCATTTGCTTCTTCAAATAATTTGGTTCAGTATTCAATGTACTTTTTAAAGAGAAAATAAGAAGCTGGTCAACCTAGTAGGTTTAGAAAAACGTAGATAAACCCATTAAGATTCCTTAATTAGCCTGGTTGGCAATATTGCAAAATTAGCCTATATCAAAAGTATTGAAAGTACAAGCTCAGCTTATGTAAACAATTTTTGAATGTTTAAGTGCCAGGTATTCATATGGGAAAAAAATGGAGCTGGAAGGGAGTAGGGAGGACAGGATTATATCTATGACTGTGATAACCTCTGCCCTCAAGAAACTTTTGGAACAGTATATTTAGTACTTCACAGAATTCTGTACTGAAAGATTTCTTTGTATGCGTAGTGCACTTTTCTTTATTGACAATGATTGAGGATTAATTGGTAATTTGGTTGCTTGAATGTTCTAGTTCACTGGGAGCTGTCAAATATAGTCATGTCCAATTTCTGAAGAATTATATATAGGATCAGAAACATAGAACTGATCATACTAACTGAGCTTTACAAGCCTCAAAAGTTTGGTTGACTATTTAATTTATTCATTTTCAATAAATATTTGCCACATATTTCATGTGCAAGGCACTATAAATGTATAAGAACACAAAAATAATGTTTCCCTCATTCATTCACTCACTCAGCTAATTTCTTTAAGAAATATTTGTTGAGTACCAATGATATTCCAGACATTGAATGATTAATCATTATCCTTAAGAACTGCATAACGTAGTAGGGGAGATAAGGCCCATATATACAGGCCTATATTTAACATAATATGCAGGATATTATGTTAAAAATTCAGTAAAAGATACCGAAAATGCTTTAGGTATTCATCAGACATATTAGCAATATTTATTTGTTTACCTGGCCATTTGTTCTTTCATCAACCTGATGACTTACCTTTTCTTAGTATCCCTTTGTGACTCTGCCATGCAGAAAGTCTAGTCCCTTTAAATTTTTATCTCTTGTGTGAAATTACCATTATTTGGAATAGTATTCTGGCCTATTTATTCTAAACTTACCTAACTTAAGTTTTGAAATGTGCTCTCTTGTTCCAATACTTTAAAATGTAGTAGAAAGAAAATTAATCTCATCTATGGCTTTCACAAGTTTATAGGTTTTGTTCACATAAAAAGAGCCCAATTTCATATTTTCTCATACAGCAAACCTTTTTCCTTGGTCATTTTTCTAAAAGGTACTCACTTCCAAAATTCTACTAACTATAATTTAATCTCTCTTACATGATTTAGAAGTCACTTTTGGATGTTAACAGTGGCTCGAAGTCATTTTTGTCAATAGCTAAAGGTATAGGATACAGAAGACATTAAAATTGGATTAGATTAAACTGATTACAGAATTGGGTCATGCCCCAAATGCTACCTTCTTACATATATCAAATTTTACTTGTGATTTTTTTTCTTGCTATCAAAATTAAGAATGCACACATTAGGGCCGGCCATGTGGCACGTTGGTTAAGGAGTGCTGGCTCTGAGCAGCAGGGCCCCAGTTCGGATCCCACATGAGGGCCAGTGTCACTGCACTCTCTAAAGCTAAGATGGTGAATGACAGCTTGATCTGGAGCTGGGCTGCCGTGAGTCACCAGCGATGGCGTAGGCTGCAGCAGGGCTGCAGTGGGCTACCATGAGTGGCTGGCAGCCTGTGTGAGTGGCCGGCAGCTCGCATGAGCTGCCGTGAGCCACCGTGAGCGGCCGTCCAATGGCCGGCAACCGATCTGCCTCACCAGGGAAGAGCGCAATGAGAACACCAATGGGGGCCAGTGAAGCGATGTCCTCCACAACTAGACTGAACAACAAAAGGACAGCAACTTGTCCGCTCCTTTTCCCCGATTTCCCAACGCTGTTCCCCTCCCCCAATTCCCCAATAAAATCTTAAAAAAAAAAAGAATGTACACATTAAACTCTGGTTAATTCAGAGTCACAATAAATTAAATTGACTGTATTTACTATATGATTTAAAACATGTAGTTATAATTTTACATTTAGTACACTTTTAATTAACCTATAACAGTACAAAGCTAGGTAAGGTACTTACGTTAGCTGCACCAAGAAGTATTAATGTCGGCCCAAGACCTATTGTATATATTGATCTGAGCATTACTGACACGAGAAATGGCCGAATGCCCACAGGCTTGGAGAAGAAAAACAGCATAGATGTGCAGATTGCGACTGCTATCCAAAGAAGAACTGAGAACAATGGAGAAAGTGTACCTGTAAGATGTAGAATAAGTTTATTTTTACTATGAAGAAAACTAGAAAAATGTTGAAATATTTGACTCTCTATTTTATATAATACATATAGCAAGTCAAACCACAGGACACTAAATTTGAAAACACCCCACTCTACACACTGTATATTTAGAGGAAATGTCTTTGAACACATTATAACTTTCTTTCTAGGAAGTTTGTGATTAATTTGAGTATGCTTACATCCTCACTGGTTAATGCTCCTTCCATTAAGTCTGAGAGTTGTTCATCTTTCTCACCTACAGGAGTTACTTGCTACTTGATAGAGGTAGCCCACTTGGGAATCCTCATTTACAAGTTATGATTAATGACCATTAAATGTACAGCTAACTCATGTGGACTCTGGTATTCCTCCACGGAACTCATACTTTGTCTTGTTCTATTATTATCAAGTTTCTTTATTACAGATTCCTCTAAAAAATTCAGAATATAGACTATCCAGTCTTTAATAAAATGGACAAGTTTTAACTGGTAAAACACATGCGTGTGTATATATGTCAGAATGTATATGTGTCAGAATGTATATGTGTCAGAATGTATGAGTGTGTGTATCTGAAGGCCAACTCAAGCTGTAAAAAAAAAAAATGTTGAGCTATTTAAATCATCAGAAAACAAAAGTTCCAAATGTTGTAAAAATGAACTCCATTACAAACAAAATCTCTTTCAAAATTGTCCAAAAAAGAGTTTAAAACTATATGTCCTTTAAAAAGAGGTACAATTCATGGATTTTTCCCCTGACATTCAGAATTAAGGAATCCCCTTCTGAGGGTCATGTGGGGCTGGATTTGCAGAAGTAAATGAAGGGGCAACATTCTTGAGCTGATTAGATCAGTGTTGTGGCCTCAGACATGAGTGGATAGGCCGATGAAGTCAGAGGGGAAACAACAAAATGGAGATTTTCCACTAGTTATTTCTTTTGGCCATATCTCTTTTGATTATTTATAAAATTAACATTTGCGTGCAAAACACTGGTGTGCAGGGCTTTTGTATTATCATCAAAACCATGGGATTATCTGGACTCCTGCAACGAATTCTGTGTAAGCTTTTTAGTTCATAGTGAGTGCTAAAAGATCAAAAGTAGGTAGGAAGATCCTGTTAGACATTAAATACAAAACAAAAAGTCAGATAACAGCATTGGTTTAGACATGTTTATTTTTGCAATGTTTGTTCTTATGTTATCTCTTCAAGCAAGCAGTGATGAAAGAAGGTTGGGAAGAGAGATTTGATCTGCCCCTTCACCACATTTATGATCTGATAAGATTACTTGGGAAATAAAGAAAAGGGGTAATTTGCTTTGGAAATTACCTTCAATTCCTATCCTCTGGCAACACTAACAAAATGGGTACCCAACTCATGTTTATTGTGATGTTGGCTTGGAAGCACGCTATGTCTACAAAACATAGCCTGACCACCAACTGCCCTGATTTCACAGATCTCAAAGAGCCATGGAGAGAATAATGTCTTCAACTTCCTCTCAAGCTTACTGGGATGCCATAAGAACATAAGCTCTGTAAGGGTGAGGACCATTTCTGGGTCTATCACAGTGCCTGGCATGCAGTAACACATATTTATTTGTTGATTAAATGAATACACAAAAATAACCTGTGAGCTCATTTTAAGTAACTGAGTCTCCAGTTATAAATTCCCCAAGTTGTGGAGCGTCATTCTTCAGTTTACTGAAACTATCAACATCTTTGCACATTGAATAACTTTTAGCCAGCCATTAGACTCCAGTATAACTCATAAGCAATGACTTGGTGTGATATTTCTATTTAAAAAGTCTCAGCTTTCACATTGGTAGTCACACTGTGCATTGTCATTAATGCCCAATCGGCTAGCCACATCTTGACTACTCTTCCCAGACAGTATCCAGCTTGCTAAGATTTCCCCTTGATTAAACAAGAAATTATAACCAGGCACTTAAAACTGGGAATTTGATCTCTTTGGAGAAAGAACTCAAATAGCATCTAGCACAGTACCTTGAACATATTTAAATATTAAATACGTACTTGTGAATGAATAATAAACTTAAAAGTTATTTAAAATGGCTATTAATTTACAGTATTGTCAGCTGACCATTGACAATAATTTGTAATCATATTCTGTGAGAATAATCATATTGGTTTCTAGCTGAAGATCTATGCTAAAAAATAAATTGAAATCCTCTGGCAAACGCTAGAGAAGATAGCACAGATCTTCAAAGTCCATTTTCACCCATTAAAGATGGGATGGGGGACTGTCTTTTTACTTTATATTTGTATCAATTTTCTATAATGAGGATGTATTGCTTTTGTAATGAAAAGAATTTTAGAATTCGCTCTACGTTTTTAAATCTTAGAAAGTAGAAAGTTTGTCCTTTTTAAAAGAAAATTCAAAACGCAAAATTGGGAGACCTCAGTTCAATTCACATGATGGAACTCTCCTGTCTACTTCACACTGATTAGTTTGCGGTATAGAACGTGCCACAGCTGACCTCCCATTCTCTCTCTATTCCTATGCCTCCCACATAGCCTCATAAAACTGCCCTGTTTCCCCCACCTCAGTCCAACTAAAGTAGACATCTATCCATAAGCCCATGGGAGATCTTTACTACTGTGCTTTACTCCTTTCTTCATTCCTTAATTAGACCTTAAGCTCCTAGAGGACAAGCACAGCTTTACCAACTTCTGTCTCTCTAGGGCCTAGCACAGTGCCGGGCACATAGCGGCACTCCATCAGTGTGGTTAGTAAGACGAATGCATCAAAACCACCTTGAAGAGCTTCTTTTCTTTAACACAAAACACTTGAGGGAAAAAAGAACTACATCCAAAATTTGGACTTTTTTTTTTTTAAATCACATGCTATCTGGATATAAGACATTCTCTTGGCGGCAATTTTCTCCACTAACTAGTCTGCCTTTGCCAGACTGGGCGGAAATGGTTGGCATGACAATGTCCAATTTCTACATAGACATCTAGGAGATTCCCCAGCATCAACAGCTGCTGCTTCAGCCACACCCAACATAGCCTCATCCCTCAACTTCAGCACAATTTTCTTTTTTAGAGAAGCAGATGTTGAATAATCCAATCAAGCAAATTAAAAAAACCCAAACCAAAACCCACAGACACACAAATAAGCCCTGGATTCATGAATAAATTCAATCAGAGCTCCTCAAAGCAACAAAAGGAGATAATCCGCAGTAGGGGTTGGGGGTGCCTATAAGCAGATCCTCTGAGAATTACATTCCCCTTATGTGTCTCCCTTAACTGAGAGACTCTATTCTCTCAGTTAATATTATCGCCAAAGTATGAACCAGATATTTAAACACAAGCAATTCCCAGTAGCTCATGTGCGATCAGGCTAGAAAACATGTTTGGAGAAAGCATACACAGCCCATTTCTTCTGCAAGCTGCACTGTCCTCACAGCCACATGGGCCATAGGGACTCTGGAGCTGCTTCTATTAGGGTCTGGGGTTAGGACATGAGGCCCATTTTGACTACAGGTCTCTTTTGGGCCCGGGATTCATCAAGCGATTTTGTGATCAACCAACTTCTAAATCCAGAATCCAGGGACCTCAAGGTTGGATGGAATCCCCTCCTTTCTTCCTCCCTTCCTCTCTTCCTCCCTCCCTTCCTTCCTTTCTTCTTTCTTTCCTTCCTCCCTCCCTCCCTCCCTTCCCCACTCCCTCTTTCTTTTCCTTCCTTCCTTCCTTCCTTCCTTCCTTCCTTCCTTCCTTCCTTCCTTCCTTCCTTCCATTTCAAAACCCTTTCAGGCTTATATAACAGTTGCAAATATAATACAAAATTCTCACATACCCTTCACCTAGATTCCCTGAATGTGAATACATTACATAATCACATTACAATGATCAGTATCAGGAAATTAATATGTTACTAACTTTATGTAATCTATAGACCTTATTCAAAGTTCCTCAAATGCCTAATTAATGTCCTTTTTCTAGACCAGGATCACACACTGCATTCAGTTGTCACGCCTGTTGAGTCTCTTTTAATTTGGTGTGTGTGTATTACATGTCACCGAGTCAGCTCTGACTCCTAGCAACACTAGGAATGAGTGACGTCCACAGTGTCCTGTCCTCAACAGCCCTGCCCAGCTCCTGTAGACTCATGTCTATGGCTCTTTCATGGAGTCAACTCATCTCATATTTGGTCTTCCTCTTTTCCTGCTGCCTTCTATTTTTCCCAGAAACACTGTCTTTTCCAAAGTATCCTACCTTCTAAGGATGTGCCCAAAGTAGGGCAGATTCAGTTCTGTCATTTTTGTCTCCAGAGATATTTCAGACTTAATTTGCTACAGGACCCACTTCTTCATCTCTCTGGCATTCCAGGGTAACTGTAGAGTTCTCCTCCAACACCGAATTGTAAACAAATCATTTTTCCCCCCATCAGCCTTCTTCACAGTCCAACTTTTGCATCCATATGTAGTAATTTGGCATTTCAATCTTTATCTTTCATAAGCTTGAAGACTACTGGCCAATTATTGTGTAACATGTCCCTCATCTTGGGTTGTCTGAAATGTTCTCAGTTTATGCATTTTGGTGACATTGACATCAATCACTTAAAGTGATTTCTCCACTTTAAAGTTACTATTTTTTTCTTTTGATATTAGTAAGTATATTGTGGTGAAATACTTTAAGACTACATCAATAAACTGTTTCTCATACTTTTTAGCCAATGTTTACCTATTCATTTAGTATCCACTAATGATTCTTACTACTGTGATGTTTGTCAAATAGTGATATATTTATTCTATTTCCATATTCCTTCTACACTTATTAATTGAAATATTACTGTAAGGAATAGCTTTCTCTTCTATCAATATGGATTCCTGGGTTCTTATTTTATTCTATAGGTTATTAGGTATTACTGTCAATATTGATTTTTTTTTCTCTCAAAATTTCCAGAGTTAGCCACTGGGAGGCCTTTTAAATTGGATGCTGTGTTCTTTGACATGTCCCCATCAATTTTTTTTTTCAGCACTTTTTGGAAGGAATCTTAATGATCAATTAATTCATCTTTAAGTTACCTCAAAGTGCTCCTGGCAAGTAGTCACCAAGCCTATGCTAACAAAATCCAGCATTAGAGAACTTGCATGCCCAGCACAGAATTTTCCTTCTCCAGCCAGATCTGATGGCCAAGTGTACTTATTAGCCTTAGCTTTGTTTTCTTCAGCCTTCCTAGCTCTACACAGTATGGAATTGAAGTTAGAGACTCAGCTCATCCTGACCAAAATTTTAACCTTATCCATTGAGTTAAAATTAAGTAACTCATCTAAAACTATAACCACATTACCCAAACATAACCTTGGGATTCCATATTACCAAATGGCAGCTCATGCCTCCCCTTCCCTCTTAGCACCAACCCCACACTCAGATACCTAAGACTGAACCTCCATGGTGAATACTACTGCTAACTTCTATTCAGTCCTTTTTGAAGAGTAAAGTCTGCATCTGAACCTGATGATGAAGCACCATGTTTTCCAGTCTTGTTTTTTGTTAGTCCTGTTTCTTTCTGAGGCTGGAGCTTTACTCCAAATGTTACTGTATACGTGGTTTCAAGTTCTTGTACAAGGACCAGTTCCCAATACCCTGGGAGTTTGTTCAAAAATACATAGTTCTGGACTCCACTTCCCAATTATTGGGCAAATCTTCCTAAGCCTCAGATTTTTGACCCATAAGGATGAAGTGCTTATTTTACAAGATTGTCAGGAAGAGTAAATGACATGATGTACACGAGGTACTCAGCTTTTTGCCTGACCCAATCTAAATGGTAAACATCATTAGCTCCCATTATTATTATATATATTACTATTCTGTAATTAGTCAGGTGAGTATTAAAAATGCATCAGGTGTTCCACTTTCTCCTGAATGAATAAAGAGTAGATGTCCAGAGGGGTGGCATTGCCCATCACCATTATATTTCATATACAACAGGTGGCAGCAGAGGCTATACGAGTATACATTGGCCCTGGTAGTCAAGGAAGAGACTTTATAGAATGCCACTCAGGAAAAATTATGTGAAGATTTGTTATCTTCCTGTTATCTGTATGCTTCCAACCCAAGCATCCATGTAGAAAAGTCCTGGATTGGAACCAAACAGTTAACCTTCTACTCTGAGACCTGCCATTTTTTAGCCTCTCTGGGCTTCTGTCTCTTTATCCATCAAATGAGGGTTTACAATTAGATGATTTCCAGAATTGCTTCCGTATCTAAGACTTTATGCCTCTATTAACCAGGATGCTACAATTTACTTTAGCATTCTGTGTGCAGATGATATTAATTTATCATATCAAGCTGGATTTCTCTCCTTAACAAGAGTTACACTCTTCTGTGCCAAGAGAGCTATCATCACTAAATGAGACTAAACACGGTAAATAGAAAGCTTTTTCCACTTCCCACTGTCTTTGCGACTTCCCCACAATGGATGACCAAATACTTGCTACATTTTTCACTGCTATGTAACTCACACATTGGTCCATTGTCAAACATCCCTCTTTTAGTACTGCATGCCTTCCAAAAAGTCAAACTTTATTCATGACCATTATACTTAAATGTTCGGACTCGGATATCTATTATCTTAATGGATCTTTAAAATAGGAAATTACTCCCGGACTCCCGGTTCCCTTCCTGCTCACCTCCGGTTCATCTGCAATAGACGTACATACCTGCGGCTGTCGTTATACCATCCCTTTCCCTGGGCTTCCCTTTGTAGTATTAATCTTTACCTAGCAACACCACCACCACCAACTAAGTTTTATTGAATGATTACCAGGCACTATTCTAAATGCTTTGCCTGTAACATCTCATTAAATTCTCACGGTAATCCTATGAACAGATGAGATACACCAGCACCTTGTGGTTATAATTTGCTGATATCGCTCATCGTTTCCTCCAAGTCATATTACAAAGTTATTTATCTGTTTGGATCACAAGCCTGGAAGAACGTTTCTCATTCTTAAACAAACTTAACTTCTACAGCCCCACCCTTTAACATATTTCACTTAAAATGAGATATTTTCTTGTCTTTTCTTTTGTAAAACCTCATGTATTATTTTAATAAAATTAATTTCATAGTCAATCATTCATGTAGAGAAGTCCTAGACTGGAAACAAAAGAATTCACCTTTTGCTATATCTGAGATAGTCTCTATTATTACATCCCGTCTTATGTTGTACATTTTTTAATTTTTCAGATTTCATGTATGCTCATTATAAACACCTTAGATAAGACAGAAAGCAAAGAACAGGGAGTAAAAAATAAATTCCACTACTTAAGATAATCACAATGAATATTTTGGCATAAGTTCTTCATTTTCCCATATATTTCTATAATTGAGATGATAAAGTATAAAAATGCTTTCGGTAATAACAGGTAAAAATTATAATTTTTTTCTACTACTTTATTTGTCAATATATAATATAGCTCTTCTGTATATGAGCTTTTTGCAAAATAACATTTTTATTGACCACAGTTTTCTGCCTACTCCACTTACCATAATTCTCTACTTCCAATATGAATACAGAAAAATCTATTTTACAAGAATTAAATCATTATGATTTTGAAGCTCTAGTTAAGAAATGCATTAAGAATATTATTTTAGAACTTTAAAATATTTCTCATTTAAAGAAAGACAAGCCCTTGCCTTCATCTCCATCGTCCCCAAATGGGTAGAAGAGTGCAACGGCTAAATTGATGAACACAGCCAAGTTGAAGGAAATGCTTCCCCAGAGAGAAATGTGCCTCGAGAACCAGAACAGTGCAGGGTTACCTAGGAAGGAAGAAGTGCAATGGGCAGAGAAGAAAAATAAATTTTGGTTTCAACATGTCAGCCCTACTGAAATAACATTTTACTAAATGCATTTCGTAAACTAATATAAAGCATATTTAAATGAACAATATGACTTATTTTAGAAAGTTTATAATCAATATCATATCGGAGTTTTCTAGTTGATTCCTTCTTTATCCTTTATCCAGTTTATGTATAAACCATTACAGAAGGGTGAGTAATTTTCCAATTGCTAAAGGTGGTCAGAAAAGGTGATTCTATAATAATTCTCTCTGATGGATCCCTAGAGCAGATGAGGGAAAAGACAGTTTAGCAGCTGCCAGAGGCCCTTTTTAATGGGATGGTATACATTACTGTATAATTGAGTAAAATTGATACATTTGTCCCACTCCAGTGCCTTAAAGTCAAACAAAAAACCCAAAATCCTGACACAGATATATCTCTGATGAAAATTCCTATGACACAGTCACAGTTACCTGAAACTGAAACTTAACAGCATGGCACAATACCATTTCCTGGGAGCTAGTAATCTATAATATTATCTAAGTTTTAAAACTTCATGCTTGCTAAGAACTTGTTGGGTTTGCAACAGCAGAAGATGAAAGATACAATAAGAACTACCAATAAGTGACAAAGGGGCTCAGTATTTGTCATCAGAAAAGAATTAGCAAATACATCTACTGAATACAGTTTACATGTTAACCAAAAGTCAGCTCTTTTTACCTCTGCTAAGTAATTGAACAGATCTGTAATGCATATAAGTTTGACCCATGACTTCCTCAAGTCTTGTCCATCCTCTAACTCTTAATATCTTAATATCAGATTTAAAATACTGGAATTAATTGAGGGGTGAAAGCACATAAATTCTCAAATAAAAACTATAAACTTTTCAAATTACTTTCTGTAAACTGTACTTCTCTTCAGTACATATCGCTTCCTTTTCTTGGAACGGAGCATTTCAACACTGGAATAGGCTGTGATTAACCATGGCATTAAGTTGACAAATGTATCATAAATTTTAAACATCTGCATCTCCATCATTCCTGAATTAGGAGCCCTCATTTTTAAAAGCAGAATATTAAGATAAAATCAGATGTTGATGCATAGATTGGTTGTAACAAATCCATCAAGTGAATTAGATTCTGTCTATAATCTCAAAATAAGTGGTTTCCAATTTTTATAAGTAAAATGTACATTGGAAGTTATTTTAAGATTTGTTTTTTGATAAATGATGAAATATTTATCCAAAAACACAGACCCCACAAGCTCTAGTTCATTATTCAATTCACCTTCTATCAAGGATAAAAATGTATGTTTTTTTCAAATGTTCCAAATAAAAATGTTATGTCTTCTTCATATGTATTCTGGACACACAAAATTTTCTCTGAATTCTATGAGGTCCTATATGGTAAAATGCTCAGAGAGCATAGTTTCTTTATTTTTTTTCAAATATTGTGATACAAAAGCCTGACAAAGCATACCACTATCTTATATTCAAAGATGGTGTGTCTCAAGCTCCACTCAAATTCATAAACCACAATCATTAAAGTTCCTAGACAACTAGACTGATGAAGCACTGTTGAATAGGGGTATTGAGAACATACACCTGCTCGTCTGGAAAATGTCCCCAAAAGACAGAAAAGACCTAGTAATCAAGAGTTTCCTATCAATTTTTGTTAAAAGATCTTGTTATTCTTTATCTGGGAAAATTAAAGTTTATTTTAAACTTTAAACTTTTACAATTTTTAAATTGAGTATTTCCAAATAATCTTGAGACAGAAATAAGTGAGGGGAACTGTATCATACTCATTTTTAGCCTGAAAATTATAACATTTCTCTATTTGAATACCAGTGTCACATTTTTTTTTTTAGTTTGATTTGGCAATGTAAAGATATGTGGAAAGGAAGAATGACTTTCAGAAAAACATCAAACAACCTACTCCATCATAAGATTGCAAGACAACAGAGGATGAATGCTGCTGCCAACCTCTCTCCATCACTCCCTGACTGTTAAGGCCAGTCAGAGCCTATTCAGGGACTTCAAACCTGCAGCTGTTCCACAGTTGAAACATACAGCTGTAACCTTGTATTTCATAATATTTATAAAACGATAGGATCAGCACGAAAAGATGATCTAATTAGTCAGAGTCTTCTGTTTCCATTAAGCCGCAGGTGTCTCGGCTCTAGTTGTACACTGAGCTTATATTCTTAAGCCTGTGAGTGATTTCAGTAACATCATATGGCAAGAAATTAAAATCCAATTTAAAGGAATGCTGTCATGTGTCCCGAAGCATCAATTTATCTACCATTATGCTCAAAACTCACCATCTTAGTTTATTGTACTTACTCCTGATTTTCTTCTGCCACTTCATTTCATTGTAGAGGTCTTCTGTTTGCTGGAAAAAGTCATTCACCTTACTTCCTTGTTCATCCCTTTCAGTCGTATTGAACACGCGGCTCTTAGACTCTCGCGTAAGGTATTCACATATATTGGGGACAGGAAAAACGATTTGCTCCATGGTCCTATCATGCCGAACAATCTGAAAATATTAATTTACATGTGTTTCAGCCTTGAGACACCTCAGTCTTAGACTATTGTTTTAGCATGAGTTTATTAATGATGTTTTATGAATTCATATATTTTATGAAAAATATGCCAGCTTGGAAGTATCTAAAATAGTCCTTTACTGTTCTGCTTTACATTTTTCTCTTTAAATAAGAGAAATTAACTGACAAATGTATCATAAATACTATACTTTGTTATAAATAACAAAACCCAAAATCTTTATTCTTTCTGAATTAGCATTAAATTTTTGCCACCCATTTATATTTTCATGAAGTACAACAGGGAACTAAGAGGGTGTTAATGGCTATGTCACCTTAAACACAGCACTTGGTGTATTTGTATCTTATTCTTCCTACAGAGGGCTGTTAAGAAACAAATGACATAGCATACTCCATATGATGAACCTTAGGCTCTACAAAAAAAGGTGCTTTATTTCATTAAAACGTTTTTTTTATTCATGGCAAAACATAATTTTGGTAGGAATATTATTCATTCTAGCCTATACCTAGATATAAATAATCATTATTTTGAACTTCTCTTATTTGGTATTTGTGACAGTTTCACTTTAGATTTTTTTTTAAAAAAGGCTGAATATTTTCGTACAGTTTTACTATATAACAAGGATTTGCGTTGACTGCATCTCAAGGATCATAATTATGTAGTCGGCCCAGTCCTCAAGAACGAATCAGGGCTGGCCTAAGCCAGGAGTCGTTGACTTCCCTTTGCCATTGACTGGTATGTTGTTGAGCATGTGACCTAGTTCTGGAAAATGAGTTGCAAGGAGAAATACCTGGGGGGGGCGGAGTAGCTTCCAGGAAAGATTTTGCTCCCTGAAAAGGCAGAAAGCCACGAGACAAACAAAGTAATCCCAACAGCAACAACAAAAAAACAAACACCTAACATGAAAGTACTGTTGGCCCATATCCTCTTTCTTCCTGCTTAGAACAAAAGGCAGTGTAAGGGAATGATGCCTGAACGTTGGCAGTCATTTTGCCACCATGAGGTGAGATATCACCAGCATAATAAAAAAGACCTCGCAGAAAGAAGGAAAAGGCCTGCATATTTGAAGACATCATTGAATCACTGAATCAATTACAGAACTACTGGTATCTTTAGACTTCTCATTATATGGGATAATCAAATATTTTTATTGTTTAAACAACAGTCAGTCTAGTATTCTGTTATTTGTAACTGAAGCTATCCTTAGTGATATACTATAAATGCAAACTACATAGTAGAATACAATCACAAAACAAACAAGATGAAATTTAGTAGTGGTAAGTAAAAATTCCTGAACATAGTTTAAAAAAAAGCCTATTGTGTGCTTGCTTCAGCAGCATATATACTAAAATTGGAACGACATAGAGGAGATTAGCATGGGCCCTGCACAAGGATGACATACAAATTCGTGAAGCGTTCCATATTTTTAAGGAACTCATACAACTCAACAAGAAAAAAAAATCCAATTAAAAAATGGGCAGAGGACCTGAACAGACATTTCTCCAAAGAGAACATAGAAATGGCCAATAGATATATGAAAAAATGCTCAATATCGCTAATCATCAGAAAAATGCAAATAAAAACCACAATGAGATATCAACTCACACCAGTTAGAATGGCTATCATCAACAAGACAAATAATAAGTGTTGGAGAGGCTGTGGAGAAAAAGGAACCCTCATACACTGTTGGTGGGAATGCAGATTGGTGTAGCCGCTATGGAAGGCAGTGTGGAGGTTCCTCAAAAAATTAAGAATAGAATTACCATATGACCCAGCAATCTCTCTCTTGGGTATCTACTAAAAACAATCTGAAAACATTTATCCATAAAGATATATGTGCTCAGGTGCTCATTGTAGCTTTATTTATGGTGGCCAAGACATGGAAACAACCAAAGCATCCTCCATAGATGATTGGATAAAGAAGATGTGGTATATATACACAATGAAATACTATTCTGCTGTAAGAAAAGAAGAAATAGTGCCATTTGTGACAACATGGATGGATCTTGAGATTATTATGCTAAGCGAAATAAGTCAGACAGAAAAAGTCGAGAACCATATGATTTCACTGATATATGGGCTATAAAACTGAAAGCAACAAAGGAACAAGACAAACAAATAAAGAAACAAAAACTCATAGACACAGACAATAGTTTAGTGGTTGTCAGAGGGTAGGGATAGAGGGGAGTGCAAGATGAGGGTAAATGGGATCAAATATATGGTGATGGAAGGAGAACTGACTCTGGGTGGTGAACACACAATGTAATATATAGATGATGTATTACAGAATTGCACACCTGAAACCTATGTAGCTTTAATAACCATTGTCACTCCAATAAACTTAAAAATAAAAAGAGCCAATTGTACAAAAGAAGAACTGGACCTATTTGGTATGGTAGACAATTATGTGGCCAGGGATGGCGGGAAGAAAAGGTTTACATGATCCAGCAAAGTCAAACGTTTACAAAATCTCAGGGTACATTTAAGAAATAGTGTCTTGATTATTATAAGCCAAGCTATTCAGCCATTTTATGATATATTATGTTTGATTCTGGTTGTTGTCACATTTTACAAGGGGCATTGACAAGCTGGAGGGATTACAGAAGGAGAGGGGAATGTGTTCATTGTCAAAAGCCAAAGATAGATAATTTTTTCAATACATTTATTCATCAAATGCTTATTCAGTCCTTAATTGGGGAACTCGGGGGAATTCAAAGTGAAAAGCAACATGAACTCTGATCTATGAGCTTGTAGTTAGTAATCATGGTGGTTCTTCAAATGTTAGAGCCAAGCTATTACGTCGACAGGGGAGCAAATGCTCTGAACAGTGGGTAAACATTAAAGTGGGCTAGCATGCACTCCAACAAAAAAATTTTTTTTCTAATTATTAGAGTTGTTTCAAATTGGATCAGTTTCCTCCTGAAGTAGTGAGGTCTCTATCATAAGGGAAAATGTAAAGCAGGAGCAGGACTATTATAGAACAATTCCTCCTTGGATAGGTGAGTAGACCAGGTAATCCACAAGGTCCTTCCTATATCCTAGGATCTTCGAGTCTATAACTTATAAATAAACTATTAGTTTCAACAATATTCGTTATTGCAGTTATGTTCCAAGCAGTGTTCAATTTTGGAAATACAAAGATTATCAAGACCAGTCCCTGCATCAGGTGGGGAACAAGTGACACATGAGAAGCTAACAATATCCCAAGATGATACATTAAACTAACAAAATGATCAAACTGCTGTAGGAGCATATTGGGATGAAATTAATGAATGTGTGAAAAAAAGAGGGGAGGTCTCTCCTGAGTAGGTCCTATGAGGTGGTCTTTGAATGAGCTTGAGATATGGTCAACATGAAGAGTTTAGATCATAAACCCAGGCCCCTCCCTTGAGCCCTTGGTTTCTATATCCAACTTCATAGATGCCTCAAAGTCACCTCAAATTCAAATTTATTCAAGAATCAACCAATGCTCTTCCCCTACCTTTTAACTGCCAAAGCTACGATCCCTTTGCATAACTCCAATTCTATTTTCTGAAACCAGAATCACAGGGAACATCGCTTTCCACACCATTGCCCCAACGTTACATGTGGAATCCAACATCATGTATATGTATATTTTTCTCCAGTCTAGTCATCTTCAATACCACTATCTCTCACCTTTTTTATTATTATATCCCCCTATCTGACCCACAGGCATTCCCTGAACCATTCCCTTGTCCAATTCTTTCTCCAAACAGCAATTAGAGTAATCATTTGAATAGAGTCATCCCCCTCCTATATTCTGTCACACCTTCCCTTCATTTGCTTCTACCTGAAATCCCATGCCTGGTCTTTAGTAGACAGAAACGTCTCAATTTTTAATATATTCTTTAAGGAGACCTTCTCTGTGAAATTCATCTGGAAGTCCCCCTGGCATAGTTAATTGCTGTTTTCTCTACATTTCCTTGGCCCTTTGTGTATACATTTACTACACAGAATTATCTTCTATGTTGTATGTGTATGTAACTGGTAGAGCGTAAATGCTCAGTAGACATTTACTGAATTTATGTATTTACAGCTAAATCTTTCCTCACTGCTGGGAAATCAATAGAAGTCCAACTTCAACAACAGCCCCATCTCTCTCACACAGGTGTTGACCCAATCCTGACCTCTGGCTTCCCCGCTCTACCAGCTCTTCCTGATCGCTTCTAAATCACCTAGCTCTGTACTTTGGCTTCTGGAACCGTCCTCAGAACCTTGGTGTTTGATGAACTATTTGCATTAATTTCTCCAGCTTCCTGACTTTGCCAGCCTCCCAGTTCCTAAGCACCTGGTGTAGTAAGCAATGCTTTTGCTGCTGGTCCAGCTCATGGACTCCATTAGGGCAAGTCTCCCATGAAAACTAGAGTACTAGTAGTGTTTATAAATGTTAGCAACGGGTCCATTTTGTGAAACAAGGTAATGATGCTCATTATTCCAAAGGTTTGGCAAGAGTAAACAATAAGGTATCGTGATTATGTATCTTGAAAATTAATAGCAGTGACTTCCATCATGCACTCTGCTGAAAACTAAAATACATCTGCCAAAGTGAATAAATGTATGAATGTAAATTACTAGTGACATGCGTCAACTACTCTACTCACTTCTGCCTGATTAGCTCTGCCAACTAGTGTCAAAATGATACTAGAGCTAGTAAATGAAAGCCAGATGGGTCTCACAACACAGAATGAGAAGTCTATGTTGACCCACACCTCCTGAACTGTCATGGGCCATTAAAGAATATCTCATGTGGAGGAGGTCAATGGCTGTGTACTGAAAATGGAAACTGCTAAATCATTCCAAGTTTATGTTATCGACAAGAAGGCTTTATTAGTGCCTTCCATGTCTCCTACACTTTTGAATACTTTCTTACACAGAGATCTCTGTTTTAATAAGCCTTCTATAATTTTTTAAAAAGGAATCTTTTCTTGAATGACAGCTCTATTATAATAATCTTTTCTCTAAAACATCATTGCTCTGCAATGATTGCGTCTATGACCAAAAAATAAAAATAAAAAAATAAAAATGACCTTATTAATTACATAATAAAACTTACATATTTTATAGTTCTGGTAAAAAATTAAAGATAATTTTGAAAAATGTGCACCTCAGTTTTTTACAGTTACAGTCTCACATCGCATCTTTCAGTATATACTTTTACAGTTTAAATCACTCAATTCTGCCTCGTTCTAGGAAACAATTATGAAAACAGTCTGAAATAGAAAGTAAACATATCTTTTCACAGTTGGTTCCTTTCAAGAAATAATAGAGGGTTACCTCAATCTGTGCGGTGTGGTTGGCATAATACTTCAAGGCTTCATCCCCATCATCTGGATCTGATCCTGGTTTGAGCATCTGCTGTAATAATTTGTTGTGGCGGGCCAACTAGAGGGAAAAAGGGGGAAAAGGGTTTTAGATAGTTTCCCCTTTTCTGAAAATAAACTTTGAAATTACTTTGTCCAGTTGTACACATAGCTTCACAGTTTTGGGGTTAATGGTAATTAATTACATTTCAGGAATACATGTCTATTTGAAGGGCATAAATAATGAAATTACAAGTAGCAGCTATTACTACATCAATCTTATACTTTGATTTGGAAATACATATGTTCTTCGTATGAGAAGACTGTGTCTTGTTCAGAGTAAGTGCTCAATGAATATTTGTTGGTTAAATTTATATCTTCTGCACATGCATAATTATGCTAGGAAAAAGAAAAGCCCGGTAATATATAATTGATAATCCCTATAACAAATTTAAACTACATTCACATATAAAACAACTTGATCAACTGTGCAATAGTCCAGTGGGTGTGGTACCAATATAACGTGGCAGCTTCCTATATACACATAAATAGGTATCTATATTTTAGAAGAGTTTCTCTTATGGCATCTAATCAAAGCTCTACAGTAGGAGTTTGAACTGAAGTCCTATGCTTCTGCACATTCATATGTCAAGATTGGTACTTGATGGGTACCTATCTCAGTTTCCTGGTAATTGAAACTGGACATTTAAAAAACAAAAATCTCACCGTAGATTATAAACCACTATTGGCAGAAGTAATCTTTCTCTCTCATTTGAATGTTATGGCATTTGTTGGCTAGTTCTCTCACTTTGTAGGTAACTTAGATATATATATATATATATATATATATATATATATATATATATATATATATATATATATATATATTGCCTTCATTCTCTATTTTATGGTTATCTTAAACAATTCCTGAAAACTTGTAATGTCTTTAACCTAGTTATTCTATTTATGTGTCACAATCCTCGAGGGTTTCTAGTAAGAATGTCCATATAATTCTTTTATTCCTATCACACTTTCTATCTCTTACTCGGTGCCAGGTGCTGTCCTAATCACTTACATACATGATCTCATATGGACCAGCTAAGAAAACCTGGGGTAGGCACTCTTATTATCCCCATTTCACATTTGGAGAAACTGAGGCACACAGCATTTAAGGAACCTGTCTGTGATAACAGAGCTAGAAAATGATAGAGCCAGTATTGAACTCAAGCAGCTTGGTTCCAGAGTCAGTATTCTTATCAACATTACAGAGCCATAAATAAGACTTTGTATTATTCATGGGATGTTAATTCAAATTGTGATTATAAACAATAGAGATGAATTTTAAACAATAATCCAGAACCTATAAAAACCAAATAAGCATCATCCTTGTAAGTGATAATTTGGTAAATTAAATATTTATTCAATTGATGCTGCTCTAGAGCAAATCATTTTTTAAACTATTATTTTGGAATTGACTTTCAGAAATATTTATAAATCACTCAAGAAAACCATTTCCTGTTTTTATCTACCTTTTATTTCTGACTAAATATGAATTATACAGATATTTATTACAAACTATAGTCATGAAACTTGTTGTGACTTGTAGGTGTTTCTAAAAATCTAAATGTGTTTCAAACCAAAATTATTCTAGTCATTTAGAAACATTAGCATATGTTTTAAGAAGTGCCGGTTCTTGAAGGTAAAACTGGCATGATTTGTTCACAGATTGGATCTGGGGCATGAGAGAAAAAGAGGAGTTAGGGATTACTCTTAAATTATTAACCTGAGCAACTGAAAGTTTAGAAATGCCATTTACTAAAGAGAAATGCAAGACAGACATAGTTACGGGGAGCAAACCAGGTCTCTGGTTTTGGACACATGAAGCTTTGGACATCATTCAAAAGAAGAATGACCAGAGACTGTTGGATATGTTTGTGAGGAGTTCTGTAGAAGTTGGGGCTGGAACTATACATTTAGGGGTCATCAGGGTATGGCTGATATTTAAAATCATGAGCCTTAACAAAGTCATCTAAAAGTGAGCTTAGAGAAAAGAGAACCAAGGAACTCCAATACAGGTTAGGAAGATGAGAGGTATCATCAAAGAAGACTGAGAAAGTTGGGCCAACGAGGTGGGAATAAACCAGTGAAACCAGGTATCTTTGCAACCAAAGAAATAAAGAACTTCAAGATGGAGGGAGTGATCACCCCGTCAGGTGTTGCTGACAGTCAAATCAAATGAGGACTGGGAAGTGGTCATTGGGTTTAGCAGCTTGGAAGTCACTGGTAGCCCTGACAGCAGCTGTCTCAGGGAGTGATGGACACTGAAGCCTAATGCAGTGAGATTAAATAAGAATGGGAGGAGAGGGAGTGTCAACAATGAGAACAGGCAACTCTTAGAAAGTATTGCTGTAAGGGCCAGCCAAGAAATAGGGTGGTAGCTAGAGAAGTGAATAAGGTAAAAGGGGTTTTTTTTTAAAGATGGGTATATACCATAATGTTTGTTTGATTTTTGAGAGACATGAAATGCTTGCTAGAGCAACATCTTGACTATGTGAGAATGGAATGATATTGTATATAAATGGAAGGGTTTGCCTCAGAAACAAATTCACCAAGGAGAAGCCAGTAAACATGTTTGTGGGGCCAGTGAAGGAGGCCAGGGAGCATGTCTGTGTGTGTTTCTCCAGAGAGGTTTAGCTGTCCGGTTCCAGGCATGGAGTAGGCAGAGTTGTAGTTAATGAGGTTCGTGGTTTTGCAGGGTGAGGTCAACAAACACACAAAAAAAGAAATATGTGGAAACTAAGTGTCCATTCAAGAAATTTAAACGGAACCATAGAATCTAAGCTGAAAAGGGAAGGAAATGAAGCCAGGAAGGACAATGAAAAGGTAGTAGGATAAATGAACTGGAGCTTATAAAGTAAAAAATAAAATAAAAAATGTGTTGGAGTTGAGGTGCCAGAAGAAGTGGAAGAAGTGCTAGTTAGGAAGGTTTAGTCAGGGTGAGATACTTCAAATGGAGCTTACTGACAAAGCATAGGGAGCAATGCTTGACTGGTAATGATCAGGTTTTAGATGTTTCCCTATATCTATCATTTAACTGCTTCTCACACTTCCACCACCACCTTGGTCCAAGCCACCCCAAATACTGCAGAAACCTTTTAACTAGTCTCCCACCTCCATCCTCGTCCTCTAGCACCTAGCCTTAACACAGGAGTGAGAATCATACTTTTGGTCAGATCACGCCTCTTAGCTCAAAACCCTCTTCCAAACACTGCCATCTCATTTAGAGTCAGAGCCACACCTTTCCCAGGCCAGTAAGGACTCCAGAACCCGGCCCCAGCCCTATTGTGAACTGCTGTCCTACCCCCTCCCCACAGCCCCAGCCACACTGGCTCCTGACTGTTCCTTCAACCTAAGAAGCACACTTTCACCTCAAGACTTCCGCACTGCTGTTCCCTTTGCCTGGGTTCTCTTCCTCTAGGTGTCCACATGGCTTGCTTCCTTACCTACGTCGTCAGGGCTCCTTTCAAATATTGCCTTACCAATGACCACGCTTTAAAATATCAACTCACTCACCTCCTCTAACCCATCTAACACCATTTCTTGCCCTGTTTTTCGCCATAGTATAGTATGATCTGACATATCATATTTTATAATTGATTTCTTTAACTAGCTCCCCTTATAAAAAAGTAAGTTTATTTCTTAGAGGACACAGATTTTCATCTGTTTTGTTCACTGCTGTATTTCCGGTGCTTAGACCAGTGCCTGGCACATAGTAGATGCTTAATACATATTTGTTTAATAAATTGAATATAACTATCAGAACTCTTCAATCTTAAATAAAGGATAGCTTTCCAAGGTGAGACACTAATTGGAATGATTTTTATAAACCTATTTATTAAGTAAGTTTTACTTCTTTAAAATCACTTTATAGTGTCAAAAATTACTATACTTATTTTAAGAAGCCAATAATGCTATTGTATGTGACATAATTAATAATGCAAATATGTATAAATAATTTTCATTTAGTATATCCTGCTGAACGTATCAGGTCTTCTATCTTTCCTATAGTCTTAGTAAGATAATTCTACATTTTGTCTTGTCTTTTTGCAGATAAGCGGCACTTTAAAAAAAAATGCCTAGGATTCCTTTCACATGTTCAAACACTTCAAACAATATTTTCATTCATAATTACATAAGTAATCTATACATTTCTTAGAAAAATTTTTATACCATTTTTTTCTATCTGGATGTCTTTTATATTCTTTGTAACTAAGAACCTTTCCTGACTAAGTACCCTAGTTTGTTCTTCCTTGTTCTGTGTTCAAATAGTGCCTTGTACATATCTAGATAGTAAAATTTCTCATATTGTATCTTATTAACTATTACTTCTCTCCAGTGGTCTGTGACATCCTTAATGAAAATAGCCTGGTCTTACTCATCTCTGTATTCTCAGAGACAAAAACAGAACTTGGTACATCAAATAGACTCAATAAATATTTGCTGAATCAGTAAAGAAATGGGTTAATTCATAACATTCATTATGCATGTGGGTGGGCAAGGACTCAAATCTCAGTGAATTATCTTGTTTCTTCCTTGATAAAAGAGAAAGGCCAAAGAAACCTGATTAGACATTAGACGATGGTAGAATTCCAGTGTTTACAGAAATAAAATATTTATTTTCTTGTTTCATAGTTATTGATGTACTTATATCCCATCTGCTAGACTGTAAGTTATTTGGAGAGGGAGGGACTGGGTTGAATTGAACTCTATACCAAGCAAGGACAGCATCCCGATTATATAGACAACACACAAAAAACGTAAAGAATATCTCCATGATTCTGAAATACGTGAAAATGACTGGTATCAATATAGAGCTCTCTTGGTCCAAAATAACAATTCACTATAAGCACAGTACAAAATCTCAGAGATCAATTAACATGTGTAATAGTTTTAAAAATATTTAGTCCCCTATATATATGCAATTCTATTAAAAATATTATGTAGAGTGGCCACACTGCCAACCAAAGACATCTGTTTTTTCCTGGTGACAGCCCCTATAGATACATTTTGTCTACTATTCCCTAACATATACCTTTTACATGACATAAATAAAGAAAAACAAACCCAGAATCTAAAGAAGCTATAGCATCATTTATTATTAAGTGCTCCAGAAGCGAATGGTGAAAACACTTGATAAGTTTCTGGAGAAGTTTAGCACAACAGTGGAGAGCAATCACAGTAAGAAATCTAATTTAAATCCTAATTAAAAGCTGAATGACAGCTAATGTAGACAGTCAAGGACAGCCATCTTGTGATATCCAACTTTACCTGACAGAGACCCTCACAAAAGTACTTGAAATTAGCTGATGTCACTACACAACATGGTCTGAAAAATCAACCAACAATCAATAGTAATAATACTGAGAATCTGAAATGGGCAGCAGCACTGAGTTTTAAAAGGGAATACTGTCATAGGTGGGAAATCTCTGGGTCCTAGAAATACTTGTATTCCACAACAATCTTTATTAGGCAAAATAGTAGCAATTGTTTTTTATATTGTGTAGACATGGTGCCTACATTTGTCATACCTGCTTAATAAGTGGTGCCAAAATAATTTCATCAATAACTTTTTAGCTCATTAATACAAACAAAAAAACTTGCCCTGACATAATGTATCATTTATCATATTGGGTTGTTGGAAAAGTCATGACGCATTTTTGCAATGAAAAACAGAAAAAATATGTCATGACTTTTCCGACAACCCAATAATATTGAAGTTTTAAAACAAAATGCAATGTAATACATAGGGAGATATATGATATGTATTAGTGAGGAAGGGATGAAAAGCATTGGTGGATGGTTAGCTTTATAAAAGAATAAAGACATATCCCCCACAGAGAAAGGAAGACTAGGGGTTCTTGCATTATGTGTTAAAAAGAAAAAAATGCATATTTGTAATTTAAATACATATGCAGCACTAAATAGGACACACACACACACACACACACACACACACACACACACACACACAGTACCAAAAAAATCTATACACATTTTAAGAAAGGAAAAAGCTGTATTAAAATTGTAATACTCATATATACTGATAACAAAAAATGAATAGTACAAGTCATGTTTGACTTCTGCAATTACAAGAGGTGCTCAAAGTGGTTAGCATCAGCTTAATTTTAATACAGTTTAATAAATACATACAAACCGTATACATAAACACATATAACCTACAGCAGGGTTTTTGACTAACATCATGCAGTTTTTTAAAGCCAAGATTGGGGAATAAAGAAGACAGACGCAGGCTTTTCACTTTTAGTAATATCCCTTACTGAACTAATTCACACTTATCTTCTTATCATTAGGATTTTAACGTTCATTTCTATTTAGGTCCAAGTGAGGATGGAGTAAAAAACCAAGCAATTGCACTTGAATGATATTTAACAATAATTATTCTTTGGCACTATCTGTGAATTTTTTTACATGAGATCTACTTTTATTAATTGGTAAAACTGACATGGCAACTGCCTTTCCAAAGATTACAAAGTGAGCTGGAGCCTGAAGGCAGAATAAAATTGCCTTATATGTTTAGGTTAATAATTGTACAATGCTTTTATACCAAACACACTTCTTGTTTGAAGCAGAGAGAAATCTGCAGAAGAGTATATAAACAAAGGTTTTACATATTCTGACATGCTTAAAATACACAAGCCCTGTATTTTCAAAACATCTATTTTCTCTAATTTTGTGATCGTATGGGCAAAGCACAATATTATTGTGGGATTATAGAGATAAGTAAACTGACTTTCTTCTTTTAAGCAACCTACTTTCTAGTTGGGGGAATTAAACCAATTATAGAAATGAAATTAAGATGAGGCAAACTAAGGGCCGAAATACAAGGAGACTCGTTTTTGTTTGATGGCTTTAGGAAAGAAATTGTGCAAGAAATGAACCTGATAAAGGTTTTAAAGAACGGGTAAAATGTCCATAGGTAGAAAAGGGAAGGAGTGGATGGCATGAGGAAGCCATTCTGCTTAGAGAGGGATCTGCAGGAACAAAGTCCTAGAGGATGGGGAGTGGAAGACAGGACCAGAATTTGGAGCCATACTAAGTGCCACGTGAGGAGTCTGAACAGAGAATGTTGTCGTGGGTTGAACAGTGTCCAGCAAAAAAGATACTAACCCCAGTACCTGTGAATGTGACCTTATTTGGAAATAGGGTCTTTGCAGATGCAATCAAGTTAACATGAGGTCATAGTGGATTAAGGTGGGCTAGTGCCCTAAAAGAGGAAAATTTGGACACAGACACTTACACACAAGGAACATAACATTTGATGACAGGAGAGATTAGGGTGATGGGAGCCAAGGAACATCAAGGATTGCCGAAAACCACCAGATGCCAAGACGAGGCGGGGAAGGATCTTACCCTAGAAACTTCAGCGAGAGCATGGCCGTGACACTGTGATCTAGGACTTCTAGCCCCCAGAACTGTGTGTGAGAGAATAAATGTCTGCTGTTTTAAGCTATCAAGTTTGTGGTAATTTGTGATGGCAGCCCTAGAAAGCTGTCTTAGTCTGTTTGGGTCGCTGTAACAAAAAATACCATAGACTGGGGGGCTTATAAATCGCAGACATTTATTGTTCACATTTCTGGAGGTTGGGAAGTCTGAGATCAAGGCGCTGGCAGATCTGGGGCCTGGGCAGGGCCCCTTCCTCATGGACAGATGTCTTCTCATTATAGCCTCGCTGGCCAAGGAACAAGGGATCTCACTCACTCCAGCCTTGTTTATAAGGGCACTAATCCCATTCATGAGGGCTCCACCATCACGATCAAATCACCACCCCAAAGCCCCACCTCCAAACACCATCATCACACTGGGAATTCGGATTCAACATAGGTATTTAGGAGAAACACAAACATTCAATGTATAGCAGAAGCTAACGCAAATACGAACCATAAAGGAATTTTTTTTCTCTTAACTGTGGCAAGATAAACTGAGATCTTCTTACCTATTTTTCCCCTTCTATTAGAAAAGGAATGTAGGGATTAGAAAGAATCCATTTGGGAATGGTGTCATCTGTCCAGAGCTACTCTCAGTACCGCGAGGTCCTTTATAAAGAAAATAGCCTAAAGAAGAAATAATTGTTCCTCTAGAATATTGATGCCAGAATCATTATTCTGTTAGGAGTAGGGTCAAAGTCACGTTAAGAAGAAGAAAGGGCTTTTTCACATGAGACAGTTCAGCTGTGTGGTCTCAGCATGAAATGATTCACTGTGGCAGGGATATTTGCACTTAGACACATTAGAAAGAAATCAGCTTCAGGCATTCCTAGTAGAGAGGAGCGCATCCTCTCCACTTCAGTCAGCAGAATCAAGCTTCAGGAAACCCCCATCAATATCCAGCTTTAGTCTGCGGTTAAAGAGGGAAGGGCTAGTTTCAAGGTGGAAATAGTGGTATTCCCCAAAAGACAGGAGTGGGCACATTAGCAAGTTTGGGGAGGGGCAAAGTGCGGGGGAAGGAAATGGGGAAGAGGTAAAAGATAAGCTCGGGAAAGCAGATGAAAGTACTGATTCTCCACCAGTGCAATGGAATAGATTAGTTGGAAAAGGTAACAAATCTCAGTCTTAAACAGATAATTCTTGCTCTTTTTTGTTTCTCTTTTCCAGACTTCCTTCTTCCCTAGCCAAATACGGTTGCCCATATTGTCTTGAGAAGAATTTGGGTTGAAACTGGGCGGAAAGGGAAAGAAACAATGCTCATTTTTCCAGACTTCCAAAATAGTCTCTTGAGAATCCAAACAGAAAGCCCCAAACAAAGTGAGGCCAAGGGGAAAGCCGACAATGAGTAGGAAACAGAATGGAGGGTGTTTACTGAGAAATACGGTTTGGCACACCTGGGAAAGAAAACGCACAGACTCCCGAGCACCCTGCAAAACAGCTGGGGAGGATTTGTGGACCACCAGGCCCCAAGGAAAGCATGGGGCCTCAAGGCTGTTTTCTCTCAACCCTGACACACACACACACCCACACACCGCCGCCCCCCTCCCCACCCCAGGGAAGCAGGGAACTGGCCTCCTCCTTCCCCCCACAGGACTGACAGACGGACAGTAGAACACTAGCATTACCCTTCACTAAAGCATCTTTATCCAAGGAGTTTAAAAAACATAGGTTTTATTTATCTAATATCTACAATGACTTCTTTATGATTCCTAGAGTTCAGTTTCATATTTCTATTACGATGGTGGCCAAACTAAGATACATATATAGTGCAAAATGACAAGAAACTCGCCAAAATTTTAAGAAAAACTAATTTTCAGATGATCTAGACTACTATTCATTAGGGTCTCTCTGAAATTACAATAAAATCAATAAAAGACATTTAGTGATTATAATAAAAAAATGATAGCTCAATCTTTGAAGCAGGGCAAAGCAGGAGAGGAAAACACAGTAAATGGAAAGAAACAACGCATTTTTTTTAAAAGATTTTTTATTGGAGAATTGGGGGATGGGAACAGCGCTGGGGAATTGGGGGAAGGGGAACAGACAAGTTGCTGTCGTTTTGTTCTTCAGTCTAGTTGTGGAGGACGTTGCTTCGCTGGCCCAAGTTGGCACCATCATTGCGCTCTTCCCGGGTGAGGCAGATCAGTCGCCGGCTTCTGGACGGCCGCTCACCGCAGCTGCTGGCCGCTCACGCTGGCTGCTGGCTACACACGGTAGCCCATGGCAACCCACTGCCACAGGGGCTGCAGCCTACGCCGTCACCAGCGACTCATGGCAGCCCAACTCCAGGTTGAGCTGTTGTTCAGCATCTTAGCTGTAGAGGGCAGTGTCACTGGCCCTCATATGTGGGATCTGAACTGGGGCCCTCTGGCATCCCAAGCCAGTTCTTAACCATCGTGCCACTCGGCCGGCCCAAAACAACGCGTTTTTAAGTGATTTAGGGTAGTCAGTTATCTTTGCACTATGGTTTAGACATAAAGCATTATAAAGCACTGTGATAAAGAATCTAGCTTTCCTACTGATTGCTAACATTCATCATAAAATGAAGTTTCTCAAAACTTGGTCCCTGCACCAGCCGCATCAGCATCACCTGGGAATTCATTAGAAATGCAAATTCTCGGGCCCATTTTAGACCTTCAGAATCAGAAACTCGGGGTGTGGGACCCAGCAATCCGTTTTAACAAGCCCTCTGGGGACTGCAGCCTGCTACCATTTGAGAACCATTATCCTAACAGGCATTTTTTGGTGTGTTTTTTTTTAGTTTTACAAGTTGTTTATTCAACATTGCAATTTTCCTTTCTTAGGCAAGGTAAAACTGCAATAATTTTTTTTTTAATTAAAGTTTATTTGGGTGACAATGGTTAGTAAAGTTACATAAGGTTTCAAGTACACTTTCCTAATAGTTTTTATCATCAGGACCCATTTAGATTCTTGACAGAAAATGCACTTTTTGTTTTTTTAAATCTAAAATTAAAAACAAAAGAAGCAACTGTTTTTAAAGGAGTTTTTCCTTTAAAATCCTACAAGAATAATGTAAACATTTAGACACTGTTAATAACAGTAAATAATTTACTAAATAAATTTTTCCAAAAAATTGAAATTCAGATCAGGCATATAAAAATATTCCATTTAATTTTTAAAAACTGGTCATTTATCACTCATAGAGTCCAATTTCTGAGCTGACTTTGTTCTTTTAAAAATATTTCTGTCCTAAAATCTCACTGCAAAAAAATTAGTCTATAAGGAGATTTATATAATTATTATAAGAAACACATTCGTTTATAAAATTAGATAACTTTATTTCATGATAAATATAGATGAACAAAATTACCCTCCAAAACAAGCTTTTTCCCTACAATTATTTAAGTCAAATTTATTCTTCAGTTCCATTTTTTCAACTAAAACAGGTCATAGTTTCTTCTATTGGGTTGTCGGAAAAGTCATGACGCATTTTTGCAACAAAAAACATAGAAAAAATACATCATGACTTTTCCAACAACCCAATTCTTTAATACATCAGAAACTATGTATATAAGTAATCAAGAATTTATAATTTTAAGAGAAAATACCTGTCATTTTACATTTTTATGCAAAATTGAATGAAGTATAGTATTTAATTGCTTCTGATACCAATGTAAGAATATACGTCAATATTTTCTGAATGACCAAAACTACATGAAAATAAATTGTATATAAGTGGGTCATCTTATCTGAAATCAGTGTTTCACAAAAATATTCTATATTAATTACTGCTGCAGTGTTCTATTCAAAACAAATAAAATATTTTAGGGTGAGAAGCAAGAAAAGAAACTAATTCTACATGTTTAATGGAGTTATCCAAAATACAGATAAACATTAATTAGAAAAAGAAGGTAGCAATGCAATTATATAGATGATGTATTATAGAAATGTGCACTTGAAACATACATAATTTTATTAACCAATGCCACCCCAATAAATTTAATTAAAAATTAAAATTTAATTAAAAATTTAAAAAATGAAAGAAAAAGAAGGTAGCAACTGATGGGGTTGATAGCAACCCCAAAACGAGAAACACTTAGGCATATTTGCTTGTATTTTGTAGAATTGATGAAAGACAGATATTTTTTCAGACCCTATTTCTTTTTGATGTAAATAAAGACAAGTCTTTGAAATTTCTGGGTCTCACTATTAAAGGAAGTAATGTACTTCTTCAGAGAGAATAATACTATTTCAGCGGCTTCTTCAAGCATCTAGAAATGAATTTCCTGGATATTTACCATCATGTCCCCTCCTTTGTGTTTTTTAAATATGGTTTGGGAAATTCTAAAAGAATAGAAGGACCCTTCTCCATAATAATTAACATAATGATATGTGATTGTGAATTATTATTTATTTGATTTTCACGTATCTCCCTCACCTAGAATATTAGTCCGAGGAGGACAGGAATTTTATTTTGTTCACTGTTTGTTGTGTCCCTTGCATGCAGCTACAACGGTGTCCAGCACAGAACAGCTCCTTACTACATATTTACTGAGCGGATGGATGGATGGATGGCACAGAGTGTTTCTGTATGTTTGTTCAGATTTTAATGGGAAATGTGTTTAATTTTCCAAACGAATTTGATTCTTAGAAAATGTTGAATTACAATTTGGAAGATGTTTTAATTTCTATTTCTAGAATAAAGTAATTAGTCATTTATTTTACAACATAAAGACATTAGACATTATTGCACTGCTTATCTCTTCAAAAGCATTCTGATTCTTTCACTGTTTCCAGCGATTTTGTTTTTTTCCAAGGCAAGCTCCAAGCAGTACAGATAGCCATCTTTATGAGGCCTTGGACCATATTAAAATAGGTCTTGTGGTTGACTGGGAAAACTTAGAGAGTCCTTGGTCTCCAAGTAATTGTTGGAGTGAGTGGGCTTATTATCCACATGGAGGAACTATCCCTGGTTGTGCCACTGACTTCATGGGAACACGTACTAATCACTCGACCTTTTCATGTCTAATGGACCTAGCTGTGAAATAACAATAATACCTACAATATTGCATCGAAAAGAATTACTGGAGGATCTGCACTCCTAATGCTCCTTAAGTTCCCGAACCAACGGGGCTTAGTGATGAACACAATATTACTATTCTACTCTCCTCTATGATATACCGATTCTAAGAATGAGTCAATGGCTTTTCTGTGGCTCCTAGTCTTGACTAAGCCACTTTAAAGTGGGTTAATTAAAGGCTTGGAATTATAATGATGAGTTCCACAACAGTTCTCACACTGCCAGTGTGCTCAGGGATACAATCTGAAGTGCACAAATTAGCCAGATGCAAAATCGGGGGTGGAATACAGGGAATTGAGAAGAAGCACTGTGAGATAATTTTCAAGAACTTGAAGCTCAATTGCTTGAAAGCATTTCAACCTCAGGTTTCTGCAGCTTTCTATTTCTGAGTTACATCAGTCTGAGAAATATGCTAGTGCTGTCTCTGTGTTTAACTGTCTCATCGA
>NW_017731974.1:199421-212959 GCF_001890085.2 Hipposideros armiger | reverse complement strand
ACTCTAAGTAAGGATTCAGATCAGTTGAATAAAACTGAAAAGAGACAAAGAATTTTGAACATGTATTTTGCTACTTGTTCATTCAGTGACATCCAACACCCTTTTAAATGTTACCTAGTCATTCAGAAGTTAAATTGCCCAGGTTGCAAATAAAAAGGCAAAGGGAGAGCATGCAAAGAGAGAGGAAGGGAGGAAAAAAATTGAGACAGTCATTTAGAAAACCTTGTTCTCCTTTCGTTCAAAATATATTACTAACTGGTAGAGAAGACATTTAAAGATACATGTATTCAATGCAAACATATGGATATTGTAGACAAAATTATTGCCTGTATTATAAGCTTCTTTGGTATTACATGATGAATCATCCATAAAGGAAACAATATTGTCAGATCCATAAAGTATGTTAAAATAATATAAAGTCCCACTTATCCCAATCCAAAACAAACATAAATTCTCCGTATAACTTAAGCAATCATGATTAGTGTATTCCTTGTATGTTCACTCTAAAATACTTAATGATAAACCTCTCCTCTGGTATGTGCCTAGTAATTCTTTCGGCATTGGAGTTATAATAGTGAACAAAACAGATAAACTTCCTGTCGTTATGGGGTTGACTTTCCGGTGGTGGGCAAGAAAGAAGCACACAAACATATGGCCTGTCAAAATGCGAAAGTGCTAAGAAGAAAATAAAATAGAAGGTGGGCATAATGAGCTCAGGGGGATAGAGGCTGCCATTTGAAATCAAATGGTCAGAGAGCACTGTAACAGAGACTTAGAAAGGAGAAGAAACAGCAGTTCAAAGAAACAAAGCACAATTACGTTTCTTGGCCTCAAAGCAGAGCCATGAGACCAGGGTGGCTTGAGCAGGTAAGGAGAAAGGAGGACAGGGAGGTGGGGAGAGGGGGCAGAGGGACCAGGCCATATCGGGAGGCTTTTGAAGTCAATGTCAAGATTAGAGTTTTGCTCAGAAACTCAAAGTATTATAAGGTTTTGGGCAGAGTGGTGACGTACTTACTCTGTATTATGTTTTTAAGGGTTCAGTACAGCTGTTGGGTTAGAAAAGTAGAAAAGACGCTAAGGAATGTACAGGTGAATGGAAGTGGGGAGAACAGTTTAGATGCCTATTGAAAAAATCCAGGGGAGAGGCCGTGGTGGTTTGGACCAGGTGGTAGTGAAGGATGTGGGCAGGTTCTGGAACATTTCCTGCCAGAAGAGAGATGATGACAAAGATGTCTGGCGAGCAGGATTGTACAGTGGTTAGCATCACAGGCTCTGGGGAGACCTGGGGGCTCCAACCCCTTTTTTCCTGCTAGTTCACAGAGCAACCAGGGGCAAGACATGTAGCTTCACTAAGCTTCACTTTTTTCTTCTGCAAAATGAGGTTCATAAGAGTACTTGATTCATATTTATCTCAGAGAGGTATTGTAGTGATTAGAGGAGACACAGCACCCGAGACAAAGTAAGCGCTTGGTAAATATGAGCAAAAATAATAGAAAAAGAGAAAAGTAATCAGGAACACAATGAGAAAAAGTCTCCTAGGCCCTGTTAGTGAGTGTACAGCCTGTTCTATTGGAAGCTATTGAAATGTTTCGTGAGGAGGAGGCAGACACACCAGATGGCATTTTAGAATAATCCTTCTGACTTCCCTGTGGAAAGTGGATTAAAAAGGGTCTTGAATGGAGGCAAAGAGACAGGAGGCTGCTTCAGTTGTCCAGGCAAGAAATGATAATGGCAGCAGGAGGAAACGGGCAGTGAGAGTGAGACGACTGGACAGATCCAACAGACATTCAGAGATAGAACTGATGAGACAGCTGTCTGGATGGGGGAGGTGGAAAGGTCAAGATGCATGCCAGCTTTCTAGCTTGGTAACTGGTTAGAGAATCATGCCACTCACTGAGAAAGGGAGCTCGGAGTAATTCTAGGAAGAGGCATGTGATTATCTCAGGACTGCCTTCCTGTGCCAAAGTAAACTTGGATTGCAACACACAAGAAAGGAAAATGTCAGGGCCCTCAGCACCTGGGAAGGGTCTGGCTGCATGTCACTACCTGTACCCAAAGTATTGATCTTTTCCTGGGATGTGTATTTAATGTATTACTTTGGAAAACTTCTCCCTTAGTTTGTGTCAAGGTTGAACACATGGGAGTGATCAACTTAAAAACAAATGAAATATGAGGGATTTCAAGAAATCAGTGATCTACAAGTATATAGTTGACAAAATAAGGGGTGATGGAGGGGAACAATATCAAGGAAAACTTGCCCAAAGAAATAGTTTTCTATTAAAACTACACGGACATATGTTCATTTAGTCCTCTTGGAGCTCATTTGTAGTCCTCTTGCTGCATCCTTTTAGTATCTGAACACTCAAGTTGCCTGAATTCCAGCCCTACCCGACCCTAATGAGCTGTAAGAAAGCTGATGTGCTGCTCCTTCCGGCTTCTCTCTCAGCCATCTGAGCATGCAGGCTTTGCTGCAGCTTCCAAACCCACTGACATTTAATTAGCACTGTCGCTGTGATCCCACAGCATGCCCCACCAGATGAGAACCAGAAAGCACCACGCAGAGTGGGTACAAGCTAAAACAAATCTCCTGTCTGGCAATAAAGATCTGCTTTTGCAAACTGGAACCTGTGAGTATTTCCTCTTGGCGTTTTACTGGGACTGCTTTTTGGTAATGCTGCTGTGCTAAGAGGAAAGTGAACACAAATATGAGGAGCCTTAAGAAATCTTGGAGGATGGACATTTTAAACAACACACACACACACACACACACACACACACACAAGCATACCCCTTATTCTGGAGATGAACTGCAGTGTATAAACTGAGGGTATAAAGTTGCTCAGAGTGACAGAGAGACCATCTGAGTTGGAGTGCCACCAGTGTTTATCTCATTCTCCCCACTGTCTAGGTTTTAGAACTGATCTTCCATCACTTCTATCACTTCCATCATGCATAAGATCAGGATCATGAGAGGGACTTGGCTGAGCTGCTCTGAATTGCTGCTTCTCTGACTCTACTGTGCATTCTGCACTGTGTATCTCCTGTTCGGGTCCTAACCCTACAGGCGCCTCTGCTCACCACAGTCCAGCTTGGACCCCCACCACCCAATCTGGATTGCTCTTGGGAAGATGGCTGGTGACCTGATGAGTGCCAAATCCTGGAGTCAGGCTTATGGCTGCACCTTGTATATTAAGTAGTTTGGGACCACAGATCCCACTCTTCTTCATGAGTATTTTCCAGTTTGCTTTGATCTCCTATTCCATCAGACCTCCCGTTCTCCACCCATTTCTATAGGTTTTTCTTTCTCCTCATTTCTTTTACAGTGTGGTATGCCCCAGGGTTCCATTCTTGATCTGTTGCTCCTCTAATTCCAATTCTTTTCCTGAAAAATCACATCTAAACCCACCAAGAGGCTCTTCTTAAAAAAAGAGCCTCTACATACGAATGTCTCTGTACATCTATGTTCCAAGCCTGGTTCTCTTTCCTGAGAACAAGTCCATACAATCAACTGCATGTTGTACACCTCCAACCCCATGTTCCAGAAGCTCCTCAAATACCAAAGGTCTAGAACCAAGCTGCTTCTTCCCTCATTCCATCTCCAAGACTTCTCTATCTCCAGTCTTGTAAAATGCACCATCATCTACCCACCCACCAACTTTATTCCTGAGAGTTATCTGAGACTCTCACATCATCTTCACTCTCCTTATGCCACTGTTAGTCATTAAATCAGCTAGAGGTGAAGTGGTGCTTGGACTCTAGGAATGGGCGGTGGTGATGGCTTCTTGTTGCTCCTGGATAAAGGCCAAACCCTCAGCAAGATCTACATGCCCTCTGGATCTGACCCTGCCTACCTCCTCAGCCTCATCTCTGATCCTCTCCCCCTTTGCACCCTAGCCATTCTTGCCCTCTCTTCTTGTTTGTTTATTAGGAACTTTACATATAAAGCAGTAAGAGGCTCCAGATTCTCACACTGCTTTATGGGGCCAAGGAATACAGGCCTCAGGAGGAGACAGTGAGGGGTTTTATTCATTAGTCTTGGTATGAGCTATTTTTGAAAAAGATATTATCCTGTTGAACAGCGGAGATGAATTCCTTTAATTTCTGAGAAGTGGGGGTTAACACAAATAAAAATGAGGTGATAATCAGATTAGCTTGATGGCAGGGAGGTGGAAAGCAAAAGGGAGAAGGAAGGGAATGAAATGAGTGAAGCTATGCGGGTCAGGTGATCAGACTCTCAGACAATTAGGGACCGAAGCTGAGGAGGGTGCAAGTCTGAAGTAGCTTTTTTGAAACTGTCGCCTGCGGACAACTTGAATAAAAATATCCAGAATGTACAGTAAAAAGTGATTTTGGACTCTACCCCAGACCTATGCAATTAAAGTCTCTGGGGATAAGGTCCAGGAATTTGATGCGCACTACAATTTGAGAACCACTCTTTTTGATCTCAACTTTAATATTATGCATAGTGTTTCACAAGTTGTGTATCAGATCTAAGCAGAAAATTACCTTTTCCCCAAGCTCAGTTTCTTTAGTTTGCCCTCTGACCTAAACCCTAAGTCTGTCTCGTCCAATTACTACTGCCTTCATGTTCCCCTTCGGCTTCTATTGTATTTGATTGATTCACACTCCTGTTTTATACTTGATTCATTCGTACTCTCGATCTAGTAAATAAACATATGCCTGCTCTGTCAATTGGATAGTCAATTCTCACTTATGATCAGGCTCTGCTTTTCACAGAATCTAAATTCATAGAATCACAGCAATGGGAAGAAATAATCTCTAATGTGTTCTCTTTTATCCAGGCAGAAACTCAATTAAATTATGTCTTTCTGTATGTGTATATGTGTGTGTTACGCTCATATACAAAATAAATTAAACATTATAAATAGAAACATGAAAAATACTTAAAATAAATGACCTATCAATTCTTACTCATACAGATATTTCAAGTGTGGGAAACTTGACGGTGAAGACCATAAAAACCATCTAAAGCAGGGGTTGGTAAACTATGGCTTGTGGGTGAAATCTGGCCTGCCACCTGTTTGTCAAATAAAGTTTCATTTTAACACAGCCATGCTCATTTGTTTACATACTGTCTGTGGTTGTTTTTTCAGTAGAATAGTAAATTAAATATTTGCAACATAGACAATATAACCACAAAAGTCTAAAATATTTACTATGCGGCCATTTGCAAAAAGCTTGCAGACTTACAAAAATAACACAAACTTGCAAATACTTGGTAGGTCTTATACAGCTGACAAAATGTTAGATGATAGATAGGTAGGTAGATGATAGATGATAGATAGATAGATAGATTTCTAGATGACCTCTTTTGAAGCAATCAATTTTAAATCCCAAAAATTTATATTATTTCGCTGATAATATAAATCCCAACAAGGGACTTTCCAGAACTTTCCCCTACCATACAATTTCAGATAACCACTTGGTTGTGACGTAGAATAGGGACTTTTTTGGTCTGACCAAGGATAACTTATTTCCTTTTCTGAAGCTTGACTTTTTAGTTCAGCAGTTTATCTTACAGCATTATTTTGTTATAATGGTCTGTTACTTTTTTGTGCTTCTATAAGTAGTTCTGAAACTCAAAATGCACCAACAGCCACAAAACACAAAGGCTGAGTAAGCTCATCACGTTACTTGTAAGACTCACATACCTACAGGAGTCTCTCAGGTATTACATAAAAAAATAATAATAATACTATTTTCATACCCCACCCTAATATTCTAGCACTGTCTCTATTGAAGAAGAGTATTAGTTGGTCCCGCTGTCCTGTCATCCTCTCCTATCTCACACTTCCACAATGTGTCTTCAGCATAAAGTGTCAGTTATATAGTTAACTTTTCTTCATTTATGTCTGAGCTGGAAAAACAAGTTAAACAATAAACATAGGCAGATAAATGCAAACTCACACACACACACACACACACACACACACACAAGTATGATCCAGGATCATACTTAGTGCTTTGACACAAGAGTTTTCATACTGGCTTATGTGTTTACTAATTATATTTACTCATGAGTTTGTTTTTAATTGATTTACCTCTAAATACTTATTTAATAATGCCAGAGTATAAATTAGTGCATGAATAAAAGTACAATCATTTAACAGATTTTTTTTAAGACTTGCAATAAGGCTTTTGAGTTGGTGGATATCTACTAAAGCAGACTTCGTTGCCATTTGTTTTTGTGTTATTGTGTTTAGCATTCTAGAAAATCATTCATGTCTCATTAATTTTATAACAGCATAAATAAGAACTAAGTCCCCTAAGGAACAATTTAGGAGAAATTTATGCTGTCACATTTCAATAAGTATTTCTACTGAATTTTTTTGGGGGGTACTGGAAGCCCTTCAGAATTTTGCAAAGATGTGCCCCTCCACTGCTACTCCCCATATTTGTACCACATTGAGTTCTTCATCTCTGATGGAATATACCAGAGCACCTAACCTCCACACACATATCAGGTGACTATTACTTCTTCCTCTGTTCATCCTTTCCCTATGATGGAGAAGCCGTCCTCTCTTTTTGTTACTTATCTACATGTTATCAATAAGTAAGATTCGTCTAAAATGTTAGCACCTCCACAAAGCCCTCTACAGTAACTTCAGCCAATGTTAAACTATTTCCTTTCTAATCACCTATAGCACTTGTTCACTGTAATACTCACTCACTCACTAATATACACAGTACTAGGCACTGGGCAACACATTCATGAATAACGCTTTCCTTTACTGAATTTGGAGTCCAGTGGAGGCGACACACAAGTAAACAGGCCACAGTAATTCAGTTACATGTGTCCTGTGATCAAAGTAAACACAGTGTGTGATGGGAACATACAGGAGAGGACTGGCCCGGCCTTGGTTTAGAGTAATGATGAGGAGCTTAGGTTCTGGTCAGAGTCTGGGTTTGTATCTAATGTGGAAAGACTATGGGACAGTCAGGAGTTCCATTATAGATAAAGTGTGAGATGACTAAAAAGACATTCAAATCAAGATGTAAACTAGCAGTTAAATGGCTGTCCTAATCTGGTGTTCAGCATAGAGGCCCATGCTGAAGATATAAACCTGGGTTTTATCATGGTACAGCTGGTGTTTCAAGTCACGTGATTGAATGAGATCATTTACAGAGCAAGCTATCAATTGAGAAGAGAAGAGACCCACGAACGAGTCCTAGAACATGCTGACTAGAAGCAGGAGAGAGGAACAGGAACCAGTGAAGGAAACTGAGAAGAAGGTGCTGGAAAGGAAGCAAGAAGACCAGGAAATTGTGCTGCAGGCAAGAGAAGTCAAGAAATGATTCAAGAAAAAGAAAGCAACCAATTGTGTGAAATGTTAGTGACAGGTCAAATAAGATGAGGAACGACAACAAATCATTATATTTAGCAAGGTGGCAGTTCCTGGTGACCCCACCACGCGCTGTTTTGACACCACGGCAAGGAGGAAAGCCTGGCAAGAACGGATTTAAGAGCGAACAGAACAGAGGAACTGGAGACAGGAGTTGTGTATTATCGTTTGATCACTTTTGCTATAAAAGGGAGCAGAGTTTGGGGCCAGTGGGCTAAGAGGTTTTAGAGAAGCAGGTTTGCCTGCTTTCATGCTGAGCGAATGATGGAATGATGGAGTACAGGGGGAAACTGATGTCTCTCTTTCCTCTGACTCTCTCTACGGCTTTCTCTATGGTGCTCTGTCTCTGCCACACACTCACTTTCCCATGCACACTCCTAACCTGAGCTCCTGAGCACCCCAGATACACATATTCCACAGGACTTGCCACGCGGTGGTTGTTTTTATTTCTCCCTTTAATAGCATTAAATTCCATGAGAGTAGAGATGATAACTCATTTTCACACCCCCATGCACTCCCAATGCATTGGAAAATGGATGTCTGTAGAATACCTGCTCCTGAAAGGAACCACCAATGTGACTGTAAGGAGGGAGACATCCCCATAAGAATGCAAGCTCATTGAGGGCAGGGATTTGGGTCTGCTCACTACCCTACCAGTGAGAATGGAGCCTGGTTATTGTGGGTGATCAAAAAATACACACTGAATAAAGGATGACTTAAGAATGAATTTAGCTGGGGGAGGTCATGGAGGTAATTCTGATGAGCCTTAACATTTATGGAGCACTTCCTATGCACCAGGCTCTGCAGATGCTGGACGCATGTGCAGAAATATATGTGTAGAAAATTATCAACCTTTATAGTGTATTGTGGTTTTAACTACAAATGTTTACCTTTTCATGTTACAGGGAAAAAAACAAGGTACAACTAAGTTTTTTTTTTTGTTTGTTTGTTTGTTTTTGGTGTCTGATAGGCGTTCTTTATTACTAAATTATATTAGTGAGGAAGGCCTACTCATCTAAACCTCTATCACACCACCAATAATTAATATTCTACATCAGGTTCTCTCAATAACTTCCTCTTAAAATTAAGTACAAAGAAATTTTTTAATAATAATTATAGGGGTTGGTTTTTTTTTGGCATTATACAGAATCATGTAACTTAAGTATTTTTTTTTGCCTTGGTTGCCAAAAAACACAGAATAATTAAATGCACAAAGTAATATTAGTTAATAAGCATGTATTTTATTACTTCAAAATGCTTTGTGATAGCAACATAGAAAAATATCTTTTTGGTTGGGGGAAAATAGCTGATCTTGGTTTTCTTCTTTTAGAAAAGAAAACTTGCAATTCTGTTATGTTTTCAGGCAAAGTTCTTTTAGTTGCTTATATTTCTACATATCTATTGCCAGGCTAACAGCAGGCTTTTCATGCAGCTGAGCAATTAGGATTAAGTCTATTTTCTGTAATTTTATAAGATAAAATAATCTCTTGATATTTAAAATTTTTTTCCAACTAAGTGCACATATTAAAAAGTTTCTAAGTTACCAAAGTCCCTCTATGAAGTGACCTTGCCTATCTACGTTTCACAATGACTGCTGTATTGTTCAAGTTTATTTATACTCACTCGATTATAACTCAGAAGTTTTGGTCATTATTTATCCCCAAGGACTAAGAACAGCTATTTGCATTATTTTACCCAGCGTGTTCTGCAGAACCATTTAGATAACAGTGCCCGTCGTGCTGTCCTAGGCCCTTGGATAAATTCCACTTAGAATTATACACCAGTAAAAAGTTGGTCACTAATGAATAGAATGGGTATTAATTCTATTGCCCATTATTTTGCACTCGTGGTTACTGAGAAGCTCAGAGCTACCACTGATAAACACTAAGGATATTAGCCAAGACCCTTAGCATACTCAGATTCCTTTTCCGTCTGAAGGTGTTTGATCTTGTCTTCTAACAGTCTAATTATACAAGTGCATTTCTTACTCAACCTCAAATTCCTTTTAGAACTAGGTAAGGTATAAATAAATATATAAATATCCAGTAGCTGGTTAAGTACTCTGCTACATTGTTTAAAACATAATGTAATCCAGTAAAAGAGCCATCATGGTCCAGCCACTCTATAGTGTTCACAATAGGTGTCTGCAAATTTGCTCTGCAAACATAGCACATGGATTCCCATCATAGATGAGAAGGCTAAGTCAGGGAAGTTTAGTGATATAATCAGCTAATGGAGGAAATACAGCGTGTAGGGGTGAATAATAGCTAAGCTGTCTGTACAGTATTCTAGCCAACATATTACTGAGCGCCTCTGTGAGCTGAAAATCCCAGCTGTGTTTTCTACTTTCTGCACTACAAGCAATAATAAAGATGAAGTAATTGTAAGTTAGTTAAAACCCTTCAAAGATATTAAAGATGGAAGTTATGTATCCAATTACAAACCCATCCTTCTGTGTCTACAAATAAAGTAAATGAAGCAATACTGATTACTACATATTAGCATAAGAAAATCGAAGCTGCAAAGAGGTTAAGCAGCGTAAGTCTCTAAGGAAAACATTTAAAGTTGTCTGAGTAATACATATATTTCATATGACTTCGGTATAAATTAAAATTTAGCTATTTTAAGTAATGTATATGCAAATCCCTTAAAATGAATGTAGCTCAAGAAATTCCAGCTCTGAGATCAAATTTTTAAGGGGAGAAAAAAAAAAACAGATTAATGAGGGCTATCAGGACATCTAGCATGACATAAAGAATCCCAGTCCTTGAAGCATTATGGCCAGTGTTACCATCCTCTCTCCTGAAAGGGAAATAAAAAAGAAGATATTGGCTTTGGTTGGGGACAGGGTAACAACCCAAGGTGTCTAAAATATGCTAGGAAATGCTATGCATTTTCCTGCATGGAAAAAAATATATATATATACAGAAGCAGCCCTGCCTGAAACTCTCTAGTTCTCCTAATAGATTTTGAATTCGGTGGATAGAGTTGAAGTCAGAGTAGACATAAGGAGGAGCCAGAGATTTGGCCAAGGCCTTCTGTGTTGCTAGAATTCAGATTGATGTTCTAATAATTATGTCACTGAGATATATATATATATATATATATATATATATATATATATACCAAATATGAAAAGTTAAGCAGAAAATTAATTGCTTCCACTGAACTTGGCTTCATGATCCTTACACCAAACTAACACTTAGAGAGTCCAATTTCAATCCATTTCCTATACTGCATTTTTTATTGCTCCCATTAACCATGAATTTGAAAGATCACATAAACGGCAGTAATCCAATGATTTCTTGTTGCTTGATGAAAGATACATAGATGTTGATTAGAGAATTTAAATCTATTATGCCTAAGCATTTTTTCTCCATATTTTTCTTTGTGGAAAGTTTTTTGTTGTTTTTTTAATGAGGCCTCATAGGTGCCCAGATTTTGTGAATCTACGGCTAATTAAGTAGCCAAGATGTACATACATGACATAAAGAACAATTCTAGAATGACATAGAGCATAAGCTCGTGTAAAAGTATATTACGTGGCTTGGGGTGAAGATAACAAATATACGAATTTAAAACCAAGAAAAGATCATTGTTGGTTGGATTTCACCTAAGAAATGGAGTGTGTAGGTCTCGGTTTGGACCATAAAGCAACTAAGGAAATACCAAAATGAGTTTTAAGAACAGAAAGAGATATTTTCTTACTTTGTAGGAGAGGTGGCATCATGAACAAAAGTAAAAGTTCCTCACATGAGGGAAGATATTACATGGCCCTATCTATGTAGAATTTGCTAACATGACTGGCAAAAAGTGACTTACAAAAATTAAAAGGAGAGTCTACAGTTGAATAATATCCTTGACTGAAAGAATGCTAATATCAGTTTTGTAAAATTCTATGAATCTTACATAGTACCTGTATTTCATAAAAATATTATCAGCATGCATGCATTTTTGCAGGAAATTATTCCCCTACAGGCTTCTTGAGTAGCTGCTATATGCTAGGTATGTACTTGGCATAGGAACAGAAAAAGAAAGAACTGTGTCTGTGAACAAGGAATTTACAGCCCAGTGGGGAAATTTATCATTAACTTTGATCATAGTAATGATGATGATAACAGGAAAATATCTTTCTTCAGTTTTTTATTATAATACTTAAATTATAAAATACTGAAGTTTTACAGAATATCATGTCCTAGTCATTCATTCATTTTTTTTTATTCATGCAACATTTGTTAAACGTCTACAATCAGGGTGATTATCAAAGATGATGACTTAATTCAAACTACTGTAATTCATTTCATATAAGACATAAGTAGATACCACACAAGGTCCCCTACCAGTATTCCCCAAATAAGTTCCTTTCTCTAAAATATCTATGGTGCCTTTTTGCAGAAGTTGTTGCCTCTGCCTGGAATATTCTTCCTGATCCCTCTATCCCTCATGATTCAGTTCAAGTGTCACCTCTTCCATGAATCCTCTCCTGACTCTTAAGGGAAGCATATTGTGTGTGTGTGTGTACCTCCATTTTAACAAAAGCACATTAAATTATGATAATTTATTTGTCTTCCTCTCCCCCTACATGTACCTAATTGTGAGCTTCTTGATGGCACCTTTATTCATCTTTCGAACTTAGCAAGTAAAACAATGCTTGACATGAGGTGCTCAATAAATGTTCTTAAATGACTATCTTATAATAAATGACTATCTTATAATAAAAGTGCATTGTAAGTGGCAAACTATGGCTTATGGACTACATGCTGCTTGTTAGTGAGTTTTGTTTGGACTGCTCATTGTTTTTTAAGAAAATTGATTGAGCTGTCAGCTTTTAAAATTAAGAGATTTCGTATTTTTCAAAAATTTCAAAGTTCAGGCTTCTTTTGAAATACTAGAAGAAGTGGAAATCCAGGGCCTACAATCCCAATTGGAAAGTAATGAGAGGTGAGTAATGGCCGCTTTGGAAGAGGAACACCAGATTGTCCTAGTCCCACCTGCTCCACATCACTCATTCACGTGCCCTGTCTGGCCCTGAAGGTTGTTTGGATTTTGGCCTTGATCTCTCCTACTAAACATCTCTCTGTGACCCATGGTCTACATGACACTCATGTAGCTCCTACAAGCTCTGCCCTCATAGATTGCTGTTGCTACTAAATCCTGAACTAGGTCTTTCAAGAAGAGTTAGGATTAAAAGTTATATTTTTATTATCTCTGCATTATGGCATGAAAAAATTATATAATTAATTACAAGACCTGAATTCATTACACACTAGAAGAAACTTTAGGTGCGTGTTTAACAGATTTCAAGGTTATGCAATCAAACTATCATTAAAATTTAAAAAGCAAGTAAATCAGGAAAAAGTAGATATAACTATTATGACTAAGGTTTGTTAGCCTTAATTAAAATTGACTAAGAAAAAATGAGCCCCAACCGTAGAACAAACACATTTTCAAGGAATTAACAGAAGAAATAGAAATGACCAAATAACATATTAAAGGATAGTCCATTTTATTAGTAATCTAAAATACATGACTTAAAATGAAATCCTCTTTATCCTATAATTCATTAATTCATTCAACAAACATTTGTTGAATGGTTACTATGTTCCAAACACTATTAGTTTGGCAAACATTTCTAAAAATGGTAATAATTTTAGAATTCAGCAAAATGAGTACCATCACACACACTGTGAAAAACAATTTTATAATGTGTATCAGTAACTATACAGTAGTTACTACCCTGCGACCCAGTAATTACACTTCTTGGAATTTATCCTAGGGAAAGAATCAGTGTAGCAAACAATGACTAATGCATGAGGATGTTAATCATAGCATAATCTATAATATCAAAAACATTAAAAACCCAAATGCTAACAATAAGGAGTGATTAAATAAATTATGGTACATTCAAACAAAAACAGTTATGCAGACATTAAAATCACATTTTCAACAACCATTCAGTGACACGAGGAAATGGTCATGAAAAAATTTAAAGCCTATATTTAAAAAATAATTTCATATAGCCAATTACAGTGACCTGTTATTTTTTGCCTTATGAGCCAGAAGTTATTTTTGCTTTCCACAGGCTTGTTATCTAATACTTCTCCCCATCCTGCAAAGCATATAATATTAATTCTGGCAGGTATGAAAACAGCAGGTGTCACATATTCATAGCAG
>NW_017731974.1:167075-198799 GCF_001890085.2 Hipposideros armiger | reverse complement strand
AAACAAATCGCTACACAAGAAACAATCGGGTTTAACACGTGTTAAAAGTGCTGAACAAAGATCTAGATTGCGGGCAGTGACTGTTGGGTAGAAATACAGGAATAAAGAGGAGAAACAACAGGAAGAACGCAGAATGTAAAAGACCAAGAATAGAGTAGCGTGAGGAGATCATGTGGAGGACAGAAAGCCAACAAGGACACACAGTTTAATTTTAAGGAAATTGTCTCCACTACGGTGTCAGAACTTAAGAAATTCCCTTTTTAAAGTATTTATAGTTTTATGTAGATCAGACAAGACACTTACAAGAAGTATTATTTGTTTCTTGTAACACCAGCCACAGGAAGGACTAAAAAGGATGTCACGGTAGAAAAAGCAGAACTGCCTCACTGCCATGAAAAGATTAACAACAAAAATTGAAAGTCTGAGGGCACCAAAATAAACTGTCTGTACAAGAGATGATTATAGTAAAATAAAGAGGAAGTTGAACCTTGGTTTTGGAATTACTGAACTGTGCAAAGGCAGAAACCAATCTGCATGGTCATCAGCACGCAGGAGCCAAATTATCCATCACGGATTCCACAATATGGATTCGATAGCCCCCATGAAAACACTGAACCCTGGACTCAAACAAAACCTTGGGGGTACAGCTACATGGCTGCTTCTGAAGCAAAGTTTACAATCACTGCTCTTTTGCGTTTGTGCCTCGGTGTGGAAGCTGTTTAGAAAACAGGTTTATGAGAAACTCAGCAACCGTGTCTGGCCTCCCAAGTAACCAAATATAGTATCTTGGACTAGAGAAAGCCAAAAGGGTCACTTGTGGAAAGATCAAAAGAACACAGTGGGCTTTCTTCTGTGAGGGAAATTGAATTGTTCATGAAAAATTGGTGGGAGGAATCGCCCCATAGAGAATACATTTATAAAGTGGCAAAGTAACAACACCCTCTGTCGCTGTAAGAAAATAAACAGACTGTTGGTTAACTCTACACTGTTGGCTACATACACTGTTGCATATATTTTGCCATTCCTAGCCACTCGTTGAGTTCCTAGAAGGAACCCATATGGACTCTTATTTTATAGTTACTCTCTTACAGCTTAATCACAAGGCTTAAAGAATTCAGCAATTCAGAATCTCCTCCCCCTTACTCAGTCTGACATTCTCTTCCTGAAGTCTGGCTTTATTTATGTACTTCTCTATTGTACCATCCTGGCTCTGCAAACTACTTTTTTTCCAACATTTTGGTTTTGAAAAATTAAGAAACCTCTATATATTAAGTCATTTTCACATCCATTGTTTTATGTCTTCATTTCAGTATGTTGTTCCTAACCCTTTGTTACTTCTTTACTACCTCTGAAATCCTGAGAATTCCACCATCTTTGAATTTAATCTGTTCTCTCCAAGCACTTTCATAAAGTCAAATCTATCAAAATCATTGACATTTATGCTGCCTCTGGTTTTAACTTCTTTCATATTTTATATCATTATCATTTGATCTATGACTAGCACTTCCATTCTTTATCCTCATTCTCTGTTCTTCTCAACATCCACCTTAGCCTGTTTTTAAAATTTGTATACTCTATTCTTACATTTAACCTGCTTAAAACTGAGCTGACCTAACATAAGTATTTTCTTGACCTTTTTATTGTTACTCATATTATACTGGTAATATGATATTGCATTTCTAAACATCTTCTTCATGGACATGGGGTAATATGGCTCAAATATCTACCACTCTACTGGTTTCAGAGCTAACTTAGCTGGTCGAGTTGCTCGTTTCTCACTTAAAAGCTATATGATCAGGTCCTGTTCACAAAGCTGCTCATTCATGTACAGGGGACAGCATCTCTAGACAGAGCAAGGCTAGCTTTCAGTCAAGAGAATATGGGTGGCCATATTCCCCAACTTCCTTCTTCTAACACTTATTACCACTCACTCTTCCTTTCTCTTCTTTGCTGTTTTCCTTCTACAATGCTATAGCTTTTGAAGTAACTCCTTGCCCATGTACACATGCTATATTCATTAGAGTAGCCCATATGATTTTAATGCTCAGCCTGTAATTTTTTCCTTTTTACTCACATTCAATCTCATCATTCCTTTTCTAGTTTGACTCAATTACTGTCACCAGATTTCTTTCTCTAAAACTATACCTTTTCCACATCCTAATTCTAAGTGTTCTACTTCCTTCAACTTGTCCTTCATCTTACCTTTCAGTTCCTCAANATCAAAAATCAAAGGAGCAACACTCTTCTTATCCAATTCCAGCCTAGTGAGAAGCACATATTTTCTAATTATAATATTTGGAATGACATAGAAAGGGGAGGGGATTGCCTATAGCTATGTTCTTAACTCTGGAACGACACTGCCAGGCTCCAACCCCTTCTACACTACACTGCATGCTGACGGGAGGATCTAAAGCAAGTTACTTCACCACCCTGTGCATCAGTCCCACAGTTGGCAATGGAATAGTCATAACTCTTAACTCTCTTTGGTTTTCTGTGATGATTAAATAAGTGAAAATATGTAAAGTACATAGAACAGTTCCTGGCATACAGTAAGAGCTATATAAGTTGTGTATAGTTGATGTTATCATTGCTAATATTAATACTATCCAGATCATGGAACTTTACAGCTTACAAAGGGTTTTGTACATACTTTCTCACTTTATAGTAAACCTCACAAAAGTGAAAAAAAAACTTCTAATATGCTAAGAAAATGGCAAAAATAATAAATGATGTCTGAAAATCCTAATTTGTCCATTAATCAGCCCTTGGAATTATATACTCACAAGCTAATACGCATATACTTCACTATATAAAATAGACCTTACAATCTCAACTGAAGTAGAAAAACATTATACCTGAGTTCAAACTCCATAGCTGGTACTAAAAATGAACAAAGAATAGGTATGGATAGAATAGGATTATGTTCTGTTTGTCTTAGTCATACTCATTTAAGGTTGGAAAACTTTACATATTGCTACATTACAGGTTCAGCAGAACGAATTTCTGTTGCAAATATGAAGTTCTGACAAGAGATGAGAGGCAAGCTCCGCCCTGTCTTGGGGCATTCTTCATGGCCTGCACTATCTGTGATGGGGTACAGTGCTGCTCGCACAGATGCAAGTCCTTTCCACATATTCCTTTACCTCAAACAGAGTAGCTGTAGAAGCATTGTCAGAAATTCTGGTGCAGGGCTGTAAACTATTTTCTCAGGGCTATAATTGTCATGGCAGAAATTTGGGGAAGAACTAAAAGCACATGAAGCCATCCTGAAAAGAATCCTACAATTGCGAAGTCTGACTTCTGCACTCACTCTTCAATTCCAAAATGAATTCCTGACTGGGTTTCCCATGGAAGGTGTCTTTGTTGGATTAGGCCAAGTAGCAAGAAATAGCAGTAGCAGTCTTTTCCGTATCAGAGTTAATTCCAGGCCACAAGACACAGCTTTTAGCCAATGTCTTCATGTGAACACATCCCAGATGTGCTACATGTAATGTAGCCAAGATAACTAACAATCACCTTCTGAAATTACAACAAAACATCTCCATAAAAAGACATCTTCTGTGGCCAGAGAAGTCATGCTGACAGTTTGTGACTATCTGGGAAGACTGGTTTTTTCCTGGCCACTTCCTGTTTCACCAACTCCACTGTATCAAAAATTAAGAAGCCTTAGGAATTATTGCCTTTCATGGAGAGAAAGGATAACAAAAATTTATTAGTCATAGAAAGGACTGAAGATTTCCTTTGATTTTTGAGAGAGCACAACACTGCCTTAAAAGGAGTTAATAGCATTAGGAGTGAAGAGTTCAAGAATTTGATATTTGAGGTACCCATTCCACATTTGTTCCCTTTCCCTTAGAAAAATTACAAACTAAAGTAATATTTTTTTTCCATTGTGGACAATATCATCAAGACACCATCAAAATATGACAGCACAACCATTATCCTAGAAAACTAAGTCCTCAACTGGAAATTCAAATGCTAATGAAAACTGCAAACTAAAGATGCTTAATTTAGGGTTTTCCCTCAAAGANAATTCTAATGTTCAAATCCATTGTTTTATGAACCTGAAACTGTTGAAAGGTTTTTAATAGTGCTTTGCATCTTTTTTTTAGTTTTATTGAGATATAATGGACATATAAGTTTAAGATATACAATATGATTTATGTATTATTGCAAAATGATGGCCACAAAAAGATTTAACATTCATCAGCTTACAGTTATATTTTTTTCCTTGTGATGAGAACTTTGAGAATCTACAGTCTCAGCAATTTTCAAATATATAATACAGTATTATCAATTATAGTCATTATGTTGTATATTACACCCTCAGTGTTCATTTCTTTTATAATTGAAAGTTTGTACCTTTTGACCTCCTTTACTTAATTCCCTACTCCCCAACCCTCACCTCTGGCAACCACAAATACGATCTGTTTCTGTGAGGTTTTTTTTGTTTTGTTTTGTTTTAAGATTAGATACATAAATGAGATTACACAGTATTTGTGTTTCTCTGTCTTACTTCATTTAGCATAATGCCTCAAGGCCAATCCATGTTGTTGCAAGTAGCAGGATTTCTTTCTTTTTTTATCACTGATAATAGTGCTTTTTAAAAGATTTTTTTTATATTTGTGCTCTTTTAAGTAAAATATTAGATAGTGACATAATAATATGCTATAAGAATCTTAAAATGAGGAAAAGTGATAAGGCTTGCCTCCCCCTTGTGCAGATTTGCTGTAGGTTCCGGAAAGGTGTCCGTTCATGCCAACTCCATAATCACCTTTAAAGTATCGATTCAGAAGTATTTTTCTTAATGTGCTACCCTAATAAAAAGAACAAGAAAAGTGTTATTGTTTCTTTTTTCAATAAAAGGGAAAAATATCAGTACATGAAAGTGTCACTTAAAATGCATTTCTTCACTGATGTTGATATGTGGAAAAAATTAATTTTATACTGCATACTATTTCCTGAGGCAAAAATTTGCAAATATATTTCCCAAGAAAATAATAATAATTTTGCTTCTCCTAGAAATAAAGAATAAAATATAGTGCTTTCAATGACTATACTAGAAAAATTACAAATGCTATAAATTTGAGATTGCTTTAAAAGTTTAGGGTCCCACTGTTGGTAAGAAATAAATTAGGGGCACCTAAAGAGAAATAGATTAAAAAACACCCTAAGAATTGGGAAGCAAAAGCCTTAAGTGGAGGGGCTTAGTAAAAAGAGCTAGAAAAGTGTTAGGTGTACAGCAGGTGATCAAAAATTAAGCTTGATAAGACCAAGTGAACTATATTTAAACTCCAAAAGCTTTATTCAGTAGACAGTAGGCAAAAAACAGTGTATTTCTTTATAAAACATGCAATTTAAAAATTCCTAAGTCTTTAGTTTTGTACTGATTACAAGGCATTTTTTAAAATAATATACTTTGCCATATAGTTACTTGAATGTATATAAGAAATTATTTAAAGAATACTTGTTTAGACGATTTAAATTAATACATAAACTACTGAGGTGTTACCCCCAATCTTGCAAGTATGGAAATTGTGGTCCAAGACTGTATGTACTTAGCTGCAGATCACGCAGCTAACAGGTGAAGAGCCAGACCTGACCTCCATTCATGACTGCAAAACCCAGGCCTTTCCCCATGCCTTGATGCACGTTCCCCCTTCCAATCTCACCTCCCTTTTATGCTGCAACACCTGGCTCTCACTGCTCTTTCTCTCTCTCATGCTTTGGTTATCCTTCTTTCTCAAGCCCTTAAGATTTTGTCCTCTGTTCCATTGCCATCCTCTCCTCATCTTCCCTCTCCCTATCAGCAATTTCATCTGATCCTCCGTTGCACAATCACTTCTGCAGGTTTGACTGTCAAGCATGCTTTCTCCAGCCTTGACCTTGTTCTCCTAAGCGTCTCATCCTGTTTNACAGGTCCTGTGACTTGTAGGTGAGACTCCAACAACATCAGGTCTTAAAATGGATGCCTGTCCTGCAATTTTCGATATGAGTAATATCCATTCAGCGAGTTTTATGAAGTCTTAGAAGTTGGCTTCATACCTACAAAGGGAAGCTCCTAAGCAGAGGGCTATCAACTCTTCAAGGAAGTAGGCCAAAAAGCCACAGTAACCATAGCAACTACAGTGAAACAGTCAAGCCAGTTCTGTTAATTCAAAGGATAAATGCAACATTCACAGACCTCTATGGTCTCACAAATTAAGCTGATGACTAAACCCTATAATTTTAAAATAATGGGATGAGACGGTAGGAAGGGGTTCCAATATATTATTAATGAGGAAGTTATAGAAAATTTGTGCCTCTATTAAAACAAAGTTTTATAATTTACATAGTTCCTTGACAAATGTTATCTCATTGACACTTTCAGTACAAATGTGATGAATCACAGTGTTTTTGGTTCTACTTTATAGATTAATAAAATGAGGTTTAGTAATGACAAGTGACTTGCCCAATATTATGTAACTCATAAGTGGTAGAGTTAGTATTTAAATCTAGGTTCTCTGACTCTAAATCACTAAATTTATGAAGTACCTTCTTAAGTTCAAAACAGCAAATTATTTACCTAGACTAGCTTTTTTCAACCAGAGCTCTACAAAGCTGAACAGTATGATTTTAATAAAGACAAAAGTGTGCTTTTATAATCCTTTTATAAGGATTTCTTTTACTAAAGATAATGGTTTTTTATTTGGAAACTACCTCCATAAGCTGCATAAAGGGAAACTCTATGTTTTTTCTCAGGAGCCAAGGGTGATGAATAAACATATCTGTGTGACAGAGGAAGGACTTTCCCCCAAGAAGGAGGGTGTGGACAAGAAATGGGAGGATAGAGAAGGGAAATGAAGTGAGGAACTGGAGAGATGGAGTAAGACGAAAGCATGATACAGAGTGAATAAACCAGTGAAATTTCCCAAGAGTCAGGAGGTACAGGTTATTTTAGAAAGGAGATGTTTATAGTGGTTAAGAGCACAGACTCTGGAGCCAGACTAGACTGCATGGGTTCGAATCCTGATTCTATCTCTAACTAGCCATATGATATTGAATAAGAAACTTAAACCAACTACACCTCAGATTCTTCTTCGGTAAGCTAAGTATAAAAGTTACCTCATAAATTGTGAGGTTTAACCACAATTAATACACATAAAGCAATAAGAACAGTGCCTGATATTTAGGAGGTATTATTTTCATTATTGTTATTGCTAGTGTTCGATTTGAAATGCTAATATAAGTACCTCCTCTAACCTCCTCCTCAATCAATCTTTAATAAAGTACATTAAACATATAAATTGACTTATATGACTAGGAGGGTAGAACTTAAGAAAGAGAATCAGAGTCTTATCTCAGTACTACAGAAGTAGGGGTGTCAAGAAAATCCACAAGCTAAGAAAGCAAGACATTAGTGGCTAAGAAAACTGAGAATGTACAGTCCCCTAGGGATTGCAGAAGTCTTAGGGAAGCATGGGTTTTAGACTGCAAACAGGCAAGGAATAGGATTCAAGTTCATCTCAACCAGACCTCTTTGATCCAGGAGCACTCAGCTGACATCTGGTTTATACAATGATGTAGATAACAAGAGAAACCCGAATAGGGTAAGGCTGGTAAATGAGATTGTTATAACCCATCTTAAAAGAAGGTCTTCATATACTAAATATTTAATGCTCTTTCAACAAATATTTGTTGAATGGATATAATGCACTGTAGATATAAAGAATAGAATATGACCCCCTACTTTGAGAAAGATGAAATTTCATTGGAGGGGTGAGACATTATACAAATAACAACAAAACAAGATGATGCCATCTGATAACCCTCAGTGTCCCAGTAACAAGAATCTAGAAAGTACTGTAATCCCAAGGATTGCTTCTACTTAGAGATGCCAAAAAAAATCCTTCACTCCTATTCCCTGGATAATCTGCATCTAACCTTATATAGTTACCTAGACAGTTTCTTTAGCAAGTCCAAACTGGATATCTGGTTGTGGAAGGAAGACAATCTCCAAGAAAACCACTCAAGTCCTGCCACCAGCCCTTTCCCCAAAATCATTCAGAAGAATTTATGCTGGAGTATGGGCGAAGTGCCAAGTGAGTATTAAAGAAACAAGTGCTACGGGAGCTCAGCTAAAGGAGTGGATGCCAACGGCTCCAGCCAGATGGGGAAGACTTTGTGACGGAGGACCATTCATCCGTGGAGCCATCACTCCTGACCATTCATTGACCCCTACATTAGGCCACACATGATGCCAGACACAAAGGATACGAAGACGAACAACACGGGCTCTCAACCTTAATTCATAATTTACTGGACTTGTTTTCCAACTGAGAAGTACCAGTGTTTTAAGGTTGTTTTTTGGTTATTGTGCCATTTGCTGTTCATGAGGCCTTTATTCCTACAGAAAACTGCTATTAGATATGTCACATCGTGAAATTCCTGTTGTTCATTGCATTTGATGGCTAAATAAAGGAAAATATCCTAGTTTTTAATTAGACATGGCTCCTACTTGCCCTGAATAGGAACAAATTGATTTTAGAACTTGCAATTAGGGGTAAGCGTAGTTTCCTTCCCTGACCAAAGCAAACCCAGAAAGAGCGGGNGAAACACCGTCATCTCCACCCTCATCGTGCCCATGATCACATTCCAGTCCTTGGTTATAGGCATTCTTCATCACATCCACCTATCAAAAACACAAGTAAGAAGAGCAAGGCTCGAAATGGCACGAAGAACGTGCATTTTACAGTATGTATGTGGTACAATTAAAAACTGGGATGCTTCCTAAGACTTGAAAAGTACTCTAAATGAAAATGGCCTTAGAAACCATCTTTATTTAAATGAACATGGCAGTATTTTCCTAAAATACTCCCTGTTTTCCTTGGAAAAGTTTACTTTGATATTTGATTGTTGACAGTGCCAAACTTCCCATGAACTAAGGGACTCTGGAACCATGATAAGTAGCCGTTATCTATTAAGTGCCCACTTGATAACAGAGATACACAGTGCTGGACATTATCCTCTGCACTGAGGACCCAAGGGGGGATAGAATAGAGTATCTGCCCTCAGGGAGCTTCCTGTCCAGCGGGAGAGTAGGTAAATCAAGAGGTGAGAACAACAGTCCTACCTACAGGAAGGCTAAGTGTGAGGCACTAATTAGGTGCAAGGCAGGGGCATGGAGACAGTGGATGATGGGCTAAAGGGGTTGTAGGCAGAGGAAATAATATTTTTCAACAGGCTTTTGTACAGTGCTGTTGTTGAATGAATATATCTCTTTGTCCCATTTAACCATAAGAATAGGGAAGGTCTTGTTCCTCTTAGCCTGTTGCCTTACAGATACTAGGCTCTCATTAAACATATGTTAAATCAAAATGCATCTTATCTTACTCTTCATCTGTCCTCCTCAACTCCATTCCATTAAAGAGAGGACAAAAGAATGCCTTTCATAGCATTTCCCCATAGCGCCAACAGTGGTGCTCCTAAGACCGGGGTTTAGTCATTAGGACATTGAGCTATACATGGTTTATGTACTCAATGCTTTTGAAACCCAATGCTTTTAAAGCATGCCAATATCACTTCATGATTTCCATGTTACAAGTGAGGAGGAAAATATAATTTCTACATTAGGAAGGCGCAATAATGATCTCTGTGGACTCCTCATCAAGTCTCCACACAATTTTCTTTAGGACAAGCATTGTGCAACATTTCACTGATAAGAATAAGTATATTGATTTTATTGTATATAAAAAGGATATTGATTTTATTGTTATTGTTCAGAAAGAAGTATAAATATAATTTTTGAGGGGTACAAACATTTTTTTTACACATCTTCCTCATATATTTCAATACACAAACTAAAATAAACTTTTCTTTTNATAGTTACTCTCTTACAGCTTAATCACAAGGCTTAAAGAATTCAGCAATTCAGAATCTCCTCCCCCTTACTCAGTCTGACATTCTCTTCCTGAAGTCTGGCTTTATTTATGTACTTCTCTATTGTACCATCCTGGCTCTGCAAACTACTTTTTTTCCAACATTTTGGTTTTGAAAAATTAAGAAACCTCTATATATTAAGTCATTTTCACATCCATTGTTTTATGTCTTCATTTCAGTATGTTGTTCCTAACCCTTTGTTACTTCTTTACTACCTCTGAAATCCTGAGAATTCCACCATCTTTGAATTTAATCTGTTCTCTCCAAGCACTTTCATAAAGTCAAATCTATCAAAATCATTGACATTTATGCTGCCTCTGGTTTTAACTTCTTTCATATTTTATATCATTATCATTTGATCTATGACTAGCACTTCCATTCTTTATCCTCATTCTCTGTTCTTCTCAACATCCACCTTAGCCTGTTTTTAAAATTTGTATACTCTATTCTTACATTTAACCTGCTTAAAACTGAGCTGACCTAACATAAGTATTTTCTTGACCTTTTTATTGTTACTCATATTATACTGGTAATATGATATTGCATTTCTAAACATCTTCTTCATGGACATGGGGTAATATGGCTCAAATATCTACCACTCTACTGGTTTCAGAGCTAACTTAGCTGGTCGAGTTGCTCGTTTCTCACTTAAAAGCTATATGATCAGGTCCTGTTCACAAAGCTGCTCATTCATGTACAGGGGACAGCATCTCTAGACAGAGCAAGGCTAGCTTTCAGTCAAGAGAATATGGGTGGCCATATTCCCCAACTTCCTTCTTCTAACACTTATTACCACTCACTCTTCCTTTCTCTTCTTTGCTGTTTTCCTTCTACAATGCTATAGCTTTTGAAGTAACTCCTTGCCCATGTACACATGCTATATTCATTATAGTAGCCAATATGATTTTAATGCTCAGCCTGTAATTTTTTCCTTTTTACTCACATTCAATCTCATCATTCCTTTTCTAGTTTGACTCAATTACTGTCACCAGATTTCTTTCTCTAAAACTATACCTTTTCCACATCCTAATTCTAAGTGTTCTACTTCCTTCAACTTGTCCTTCATCTTACCTTTCAGTTCCTCAATACATAAAATTCTTTTTCGTCTTTCTAGCTATAACCTATCTGCCCTTATATTTTTCTGTTCTATATATGTATTTTGCTATTCTATAAGAGACCTAGAAATCTTCTCAATGAACCAACTCTATTACAAAACAACAGCAGCTTCTTTTGTTACTATCTTTTAGAATTTCACTGTAAAAGTAAATATATAGTAAAGATAGTGAATTAATCACTTATAAAGCTAGTAAGAAGGTTAAGAAACTCAAGTAGTAGTATAAAAATAACTTTGATTACAATAATTACTCAAGGGATACACAAGATAATAATATGTAAAATGTGACATCAAAAACAAAATGTGGGGGTGGGTGAGTAAAAATGTTGAGCTTTACAATGGGATCAAACTTAAGTTGTTACCAACTTAGAATAGACTCTTACAAATATAAGTTGTTATATGTAAGCCTCCCGGTAATCACAAAGCAAAAACCTATAGAAAATACACAAAAGAAAAAGAGAAAGGAATAGGCATACCACTAGAGAAAGTCATTAAACCACAAAGAAAGAAAACAAGAGAAGTGGCTCAGTTGGTTAAGAGCTCGCTCAAGAGTGCAATCTCTGACCAATAGTGGTTCGAAGCCCGACCTAAGCTGAGCTGCCACTGAGCTGCCAACAGGTGGCAGGATGCCTCAGCTAAAAACAAAACAAAAAAAAACCAACAATAGAAGAAGACAGCAACAGGGAAGAACTATAAAAACCAGAAAATAATAAATAAAATGCAATAAGCACATCCTTATCAATAATTACTTTAAATGCAANGTCCTCCTTCTGGGAGGTACGCTTCTGGCTTTTGCTTGCTGACAGCTCTGTCGCAGCCCTCTCCACAAGAGTCATGACTTCTACCATTTATTCATTCCCAAGCTTATCCCCTTGGAGGATATTTAATTCAATTTACATAAATCTATCATCTCTTACCAATGCAGGACATCTCTACGCTAGACCCTTACTAGAGAAAATAGCTTCAAACTCTGCTGTCCCTCTAATATTAAACATGTGCTCTTAGAAATTATTTCACCTTTCATGTGGTTTTGCCACGATGATGCAAGCAGTGTGTACAAATAATGCACGCACAAAAAAGCCAAAATTCCTAGCTACTGCTAAGTTTATCTATTTGGCAAAGGGAAACGTACCAAAGAAGATGTAAGAGCAGGACTGTATTCATTTGCAAGGGTATCAACTGCCACCGTTGTAAAACAATCCTCTCCTACAGTAACTCTATTTCTAACAAAGGCATAAATATACTCAGTACCTTCACTCAAGAAATATGAATTGGGTTATAAATGATGACATCCCCTGAAACCTATAAAATCGTGAATGGTACAGGTGAGGCAAATGCGACCTTACTCAACAGGTACCGGAGTACTGGGATTAAACGGTGCTCACTGAGCTTAAAACGGTGTAAGTCGAGGACACAAAAAATGAAACTGTGTGAGCCTGACTTTTTCATGCATAAAGGAATTTTCCTTTCATTGTTCGTCACTTAGGTACAAAACTTTCTTCCCATTTCAGAAAAGCATTACTGGTTTTATTGATTATTCCTCCCAAACTCTCTCCTAAACTACTGGTTAGTTTTTTACGTGAGCTTAACTACTTAAAATCATAGGCTGTTTTCTCAGCTTTCACACAAAATAGAACAAATACCTGTAATTCCCGGTTGTGATTCTCACACAGCAACTGAAGAAATCTCAGTATCGGCTGCATGATGGCAATTGCAGGGCTCATCGTTACCTCCTCTGCAGACTTTTCCTCGGCGTTTCCTGCGTCTGATCCTGTACACATAATGTCGACTTCTGGATCCATTTCTCTTCTGTATACACAGTATGCTTTGGATGTTGCTGAAGACGCTTCTGTTAATTGCCCTTTCATTCCCTCTTTTAAATGTAATGATGAATCTCTCACTGAAAATAAAGCAGTGTGCTTATATTTCTGAATTAATTTCTTTTTGCTAATTAAAAAAAAGACAACCGGGTATTCCAAGTTCTTTAACAACTGAATTAAAAATCATCTGACAAGAAGTACAATAAATTCTCCAAAAAGAATTTTAGGTAGCAACTAAAAAAATTTTATTTGCAGTGGGACATTAAAAAAAAATTCTTACTGTTTTGCTGATTTTAGAAGGGTTTATATCTTTCTGATAAATCTAAAATATGAGAGCTCATGAATACAAGGTGGGGAAATATGGCAAACTTCAAAATATAAAATTTTTTATGATTTGTCTTTACCACATTGATGACTTCGTTATCCCGAAAACCAAGAGTCTTTCATTAGAGTATGGTGCAATTTCTGTTCTTAAATTTTAAGTTTCATCAACACTCAAAGGTTGGGGACAGTTGTTCTATACCATGCATTTCACAATCAAACATTTTCATGTCACTACAGTAAGCCCCCACTTAATGCCGTTGATAGTTTCTGTGACTTTAAGTGAAATATACAAAACAAAACCAATTTTACCACAAGCTAAATGATATAAATAAACGTTAAGTTCCTACGGCATTTCATTAATGTTATAATGAGATGACCTACATTGAATGAAACAATGATATTCAAGAACCTGCTGTAGTTGCTTTGCACTAATAATGCCTTGAGTTTGGGCCCTCAGAGCTGTTTCAGGGTCAACCCTAGCACCATAATTTAAGGATGGAAGTCCTTACTCAGAGCCACAGTTGGGATAAGTAGACTATGATGTGAAATGACAAAAATAAGTGAGATCTAAACACTGTATTAACATCTTTTCTCTCACTCTACTCTCCCCAAAACTCAAATATTTCTTTACCTCTTATTCGTGGACCGGATGTCATCAATTCATTGTCATCATCCCTTTTTTTGTTACCCAGGTCTACAGTATTCACTGTCACTGTTGATCTTATCTCTTTCTGAGCAGCCTTCATTCGGTCATATAGAACTTTGAAGAATTTTTCTGACTTTTTTTGTTCATGCAATTGTTGGTAGAAAGAATACTGCAAGAAAACATATTTTAAGGTATCAATACCCAAGGGGAGAAAAACAGCGTTTTTATGCTTGAAACCAACATAAGCATTATGAATCAAAGTACACATTTAATGTACTGCCCATTATTGCATAAATAATAAACTGAAAGCTTTTGCCACTCACCTGTACTATTTAATGTATACCAATAATAGCCTGTATTTGCTTAGTATTTTCACTAAAATCCAACATATTTTCATATGGTATTTAATTCATCCTTACTGACTATTTCTTATAAAAATTTATAAGGCACTGTAAAAAGTAGAATGCAAAGAGTTGTTTGGTTTTTATGTTATTATAAAATCATGTACTGATTAAACACATATTTATTGAGTGTCTACTATGTGCCAGGCCCTTTGCTTGCACTAGAGACAGAACAAAAAGGAACAACAACCAAAACCCCTNGCACATTACTGAGGGGTAAAAGTATCTCCATAACAAATTATTTATGTCAGTAATTGTTGTGTTTTTAGTTTGTGTGTGTGTGTATGCATATGTTTATGCACATATGTATGTATACATATATACTATATATGTGTATGTATAGACCACGTAATTTGCAATAGAAAAGCAGGTTTCTTTTTCATATTTCTCTTCTATGTTAAGTACTGATGCTTGCTCTCAACGGCTTCTTTAAAATTTATATCCAGAAATGTTTGTGATTTGAAATTTTTCTTCCAGGGTGGACCCAAACTTTTGATGGCAGCCGCATAACACTTGAGTGGAGGTGAACAGTCAACAAATAAACTCCAGGGTGGCTTCCCTCCCTTTACTAGCTCAAGTGGCCTGTTTTCTAATGCCACAATGTGTCTTTGATACCCAAGAAAAGAATCAGAGGCAAACATTCTGGAAGAGAGAGTTGAAACTTTGCACTCAAAAATGTAATACAGTCAGTGAGCACTCCATTTAGACTCAATCAAAAGTCCTACGTTTTAAGAATGGCTCTACAATTTACCATTTGTCACTTTGAGACACTGGAACGTCACTTAATCTCTGAGTCAGAACCTATGTATCAGCAAAATGGAAACAATAATACCCATTTCATAAATTTCATAAGTTTCCTGTGACTATAAAGGAGTTAATATATAGTGGGTACAAAGAAACTGTAGCGGGTCCAAAGAAACCAAAGGGAGTTTATTCCACAAATCCTAGAAAGATTCACTAAAGATGAAAACTGAGCAATAATGAAAAAACATATTTTACTCTTTCTAATAAGTCTGATTTTTATCTGGAACATCTTCATGGAAATTTTCTTTCACAATGAGAATAAATAAAATATGGCATAGCATTTGCTAGTCTCTAATTCAGTCATTATATGTTTTGTTAGGAAAGTAAAAATACCTGGCAAAACAAGAAGAAATGTTTTTTTGTTTTGTTTTGTTTTGTTTTTTTGGGTTTTTTTTAGCTGAGCCATCCTGCTACCTGTTGGCAGCTCAGTGGCTGCTCAGCTCGGGCTGGACTCGAACCGCTGTTGCTCAGAGCTCAAACTCTTGAGCAAGCTCCTAACCAACTGAGCCACTCAGCCGGCCCCAAGAAATGTTTTAATTGTACACAAAGGTTGACTTGTTCACCAATTTGATCTGTTTGCTAATTATTCATGAATAGTTCTGAAGAACTGCTTTCACGGTTACCTGATTTTCATGGCACGGGCCCTGGCAATACTCAGTCAAGCTTTCCAGAGTCTGGTTGACCAGCACTACGTTCTTCTCATTGATGTAGAGACCCAACAGGCCCAGGCCACCTGTTGTACTTCCACAAATGCAGTCCAAAAACTGAAGGGTCTCACAGACAAGGTTGTAATTTGTTTTGTTGTTTTGATTCCTCAAGAAGTTCTGAAGGCAAAAGAAAATATAACCTAAGGGTTAAAAAAATCATTGTGCTAATTGTTTTCAGTTGTGTGTGTGTGTGTGTATGTGTGTGTGTGTGTGTGTGTGTGTGTTGCTTACTCAAAAAGGTCCCCATGGCAATGTCAAATGGAATTGTTCTTTATAAGAAAGTGTTCATATTTTAAATTTCTCCCAGGTTCAAGAAGAAAAAGAAGCCTCTTAGATGCTTTCCTCAAGCAACTATATTTATCAGTATAGTTCTTAAATATTTCTCAATGTCATTACCGTAAAACTGTAAAGAGAGGGCAAAATAATGGTAGTAGGAAAAGGAGAAAGAAAAAGGAAACTAGAGAGAAGTTCATTAGGGAAAAAAACAACCATGTTTTCAAGTAAATGATCCCTTATAAACTGTGTGGATTCAATCATTAAATGATACAACCATTTTGGAGGGAAACTTGGAAGTGCCTATAACAATTTTCAGTTAACATACAATTCCACTTTTCAAAAGCTGGTGTGTGGGTGTGTGTGTGTATCTCCACAAAGAGATTCATTGCACACTGTTTGTAATAGCAAAGAACTGGAAACCATACCGTACCCATCACAATGTGACTGGTGTAATAAATAGTACATCCAAACACTGGAATATTGTGAAGCTATGAAAATGAGGTACATCAATACGTACTGATATAAACATAAAATAGTAGTAGTAATTTAGCAATAAAATGTATTACTAACTGAAAAAAAGTAAGTTGAGGAACACTATATAATGTGCTTTTCAGAAAGGTATACATGCTTACAGATCAATATGCTTATATACACATAAAGGTTTCTGGAAGGAAAAACAACAGTTAAAAGTAATTTTGGGGGGGGGAGTAAACCTGGTGAAAGGGTAAGCAAAAATGGAAACTTTTATTTTTTATTTAAATTAATACTTTTTTTTTTTAAGCTGAGCCATCCTGCCACCTGTTGGCAGCTCAGCAGCTGCTCAGCTCAGGCCGGGACTCGAACCGCTGTTGCTCAGAGCTCAAACTCTTGAGTGAGCTCTTAACCAACTGAGCCACTCAGCCNAAGTAAAACATAAATTTATTGATAATGGGTTTACTAGTCTCACTATACACACGTTTACCATCTGGGTTGTAGAAGAATATTTTCTATTTTTGTTTAATGGAGAATGAAAATAGTTCACGTTGCCTTTGATGTTTTCTAATTTGGTTTATAAATATATTGTCTCAAATGTTTTCAACTATAGATATCAAAAATGTTTCTAATATAGTCAATTTATTATCCAAAATAGGTACCACAGAGTTACAGAAAGTCTTGCTACACAAAGCACAAAATCCTCAACATTTGGAAAGATGTTTCTTTACGCTGTTTTCAACAGCACTATCCTAGAAATGTGGCAAATTGCAAAATGATAAAAATTACCCGGAAGACAAATCTACAGTGTTTTTGTAATATTCATTTAGATAAAAATCTCAACCTCCACATACAATCTTTGATAGGAGCATAAAAGAAGTAGAATCAAATGGCTTTAGGATGCTTATTAGTGACTCAAAATGAACATCTTATAGGATGAAAGCTTAAATTGAATCAGCTGTTGGGTGTATGTAGATATGCACCACACAAATTTTGTCAAAGTTGTATAAATTAATTTTACTGAGTAGCTATAATACCAAATTTTATACAACTATTTTTTTCTTTTAAAAGTACAATCTAAAGATGATCTTTAAATGACTAATATTAGTAACGATGATGATGATGATGATGATGATGATGACGATGACAAACCAATGTTACTGACCCATCCTGAACAGATGTTAATATTTTGTAGGGGAGGTGGCATTATTTTTTCCTGTTCCATTTAACAATTTTACAGATTTATACCAATCCTAAAATCCATTTGCCACTTAACAATTTTAAAGATTTGTACCAATCCTATAATCCATCTGTATAATGTAGCATCACGTACAAACAACACACCTAAAAAATAAGGTTCCAGGATTAGAGAAGAGCTTAAATCCTTAGAGCCATCTGAGCTGACCCCATAGAATTCAAAGCTAAAACCTTGGCAACAATAGCAATATTCTCTAATGAACCTCACTCAGCAGGCCCAATACATAATAGCTTAAAAATACATCCAATTTCAGAATGCTATTGGCATTATGGCCTTTTTTTTTTCTAACCTAGCTTCTTTTTTATACTATGTTAGAAGAAAAAGAACTTGTAAATGACCTACTGAAATTTGAATCAATTTGAAAGTACAAGAGTCTATATACACTGAGAAATCAAATGCGTGTGTCAGTGTTAATAGAGGGTTTCCTTTGAAAGGAAGTTAGAGTCCTAAAAACAAAAGAAAACAACAAAAAAAAATACCGATTTGCAAATTCAGCATTTCATAGTCACAGACTGGTTATGAAATGTAAATTAAAAAGCAAAGGACAAGACATATGAAAAACTTCATAAAATTGTATAGTTAATGAGTATATAGGATTAAGTATACTTAAAATTATACATGATTATTAAGCAAATAAATTTAGGGTGAATGATATAAAATAAAACCTTAACATTTTTAATATGATATCTGTATAATGTTACAGAGAATTTATAATTAAAGGCACCCTACCCAGGGAAATGCTCTAAAATTTGCCAATACATATAATTCTGTCTTATAAACATCTTGTCATACCGGCCATTATGTACAAGACCTGCCTCACTGAGAGTTTAGATAGAAAACTATACTTTAAATATTTCAAGTCAAATCCATTCGTTTGGTATTTTATACATACCTAGATTTATCTAACATATTTTGAAAAGTTATACATAAATTGTGCTTAGTAACGTAAGTGATATTTTAAATGACCCCTTTTCAAAAAAGCATTTTCAATTTGAATAGCTAATACTATCATTTTCTCTTAAGTCATACCTCATCATTTGGTTATTTTACATAGGCCTGGATTTGTAAATAATCTGTATGCAATACTTTGTTTTAAATTGATGAATCATTTAGTACTTTCACCAGTTAAGCTACATCAATTAAAAATGAGATTTAAAGGTATAGTTTTTAGACTAGTGAAGGATTTGAAAAGCCAAAGGCTAAGGCTCCTATATGTTTTTTTCTTTATGAATTATGGTCAAAGATGAACTTAGGATGAAATAAAAATATTTCTAGTAACTCAAATTAAGCTATCTGTCATACAGGCTTAGGTTGGCTTCCCTAACTGAAGCATGATGCAAATGAGGAGAAAGACACAAATTCAATCTGCATGAGGAATACCTTTGCTCTAATCTATGAATAGAAGGGCCCAAAGCTTATACATATTGTGAATGAACACAGTGAAAAAACACGAACTCATCTCTTCTATTAAAAGAAACGAGCTTATTAAGAGCCATTAGCACAATCTTCACATAAATAGGACGTATATACATTCTGTGTCTATCTAAATCCATATTTAGAAACAGAACTATAAAAATATCATTCTTCTTGATCATAAATTTACCTATACAAAGTTAAACTTAATTATATTTGCCATGATATTGGATAGACCTGTCTTAACAGAAAAATTGTATTTAACAATAATGATTTATTTTTTTACCTGTTTAACACTAAACACAATAATGTGGTCTTTAATAATTCACCTCAATTGAATATCATGCTTTTGTATTTGGGGTTTATAAAGGTTCTTGTGTATATTAATTGGTCTATTTCCATTTGAACAAAAAATTGAAGACATTTTTTTAAATGTCATTTTGTCCCTAAATTCTGATAAATGGAACTGCTGGGAAGTACGTGCATGGCTTAAGTTAAAGTAACTTCTCAAAGGGAGTGTGAAAATGGCTTATGGTATTTGGGGAAAAAACAAGATTTTAATGTAAAAAAACTCAACTTTTAGAAAGAAGAAAGCCATAAAATTAAAATGCAGCCTTCCTTTTACATAGTGCAATTAATTTTGACTTGATAGAATTCTATGCTCAAGATGAATTATTAAAATATGGTATAGTGAATGTTCAACATCTTCTGCTCCTCTATATAATGAAAAATATAAAATAAAAACAGAAGAGAAGTAGTGAAACAAAGCAGCTACCCACAAGAACTTCCAATAAAGTGTCTTCCAACTGAACATTACCTCAAAGTTTATTTGACATTTTATTAGGAATTTAGTGCATGTTGTGCTTTCACTAATCTTTTCTGTCAATTCATTCATTCATAATATGGTAATATCTTGGTTTTTACAGGAGCTACTTGAAGATTTAGAGTCAACTCTAGAAGGGAGTTTTATACAGACAATGTCACTTTTCCCCCCGAATAGTGGATTTACTCTACCTTTAGTTGGAGCACCAGGTCCATTCGGTATTTACCAAGAGGGTTTATGTCATTTAGAATCAAAGCAATGATGATATCAATCCCATTGGATTCATGAGTAGCAATACACGTCTAGAAAACAAAATGTTTATAGAATAACTTCTATTTAACATAAAAGCACTAGAAATCCTATGACATAAAAATACCAGAATCACCTTAGTCTTTTGACCTTTAAAATATAATTAAGATTTAACTTTGAGATTAAGTCAAAGGTAAGTCAAAGATTAAGATTTGCAGTCTAACAATTAATTGATTAGTATTGATGAAATGACTTTGCACACAGAACACAGATACACTGTGTGAATTGTTTTTGTAGACTTTCAAGCAACACTGGTTAAGCTAAATATTTCTGCAGTCAATAAATTTTAATGTGCCCTTCAAGAAAAGAGTTTCTTAAATTTAGAATTTTCAGATCTAATTAATCCTGGCAAAGAGAATATTCCCATTTATGAAAGGAGCGTGCCCTTTATGCCTGAGGTTTGTAAGTAATCTTTATCGGTATTGATGTAGCATTTTAATCTAGCTGCTACTTAATGCTAAAATAGTGACAAGCGATGCTGCTGCATGATCTGGGCGGCAGCAGACAGGGAATATAGGCACCTCCTGATATTTTGAGGACATCCTGCCAATTCTGGTGGCTGAGGAAACGTCCAGCAGATTCCTCAAACTTGAGTAATTTATAGAAGGATCTTACTTGGGGAAAGTTTATAAAACATCCTGAGAGATAAATGTCAGTATTTTGAAGGTTAGGGGCTCCTGTGCTATGACTTTGACTTAACTCATTTTAGAGAACTTGAAAATCAGAAACTTGTGAGTTGGAATTTGTGGAGCTACATGTAACACAAATGCAGCACCCAGTGTCAAGGGGTTTGAAAAATAGAAACCCAGGTGAACTAAAAGATAGAGTAAAATCAAGGTAACTCTGACATGACAGTTATTTTTTAGAATGGACTTTATTTCTCCCTTCTTGCAAGGAAATTTTTACTCCCTTGACNTAAAAAGCAATTTGCAGCATATGCTAAAATAATTTTCAAATATGGGGAGACATATGGCACTTTTTTCAATATAAATAATCCTCACCAGACCACTTGATTCCATTTGTAAAATTTAAACATTTAAACAGTAAATGATGATATTTAAGCATTTGATGATCATGCTGGAGCTAAGAGTGATTTTGGTCATCAATTCAGGTTTATCAAATATCCCAGACTCTAGACAAACAGGGTTTCTGAGAAGGCCTTATTAGGGGATGAGTATGTGCCCCATAAATAGCGAAGAGGAAAGGGAACTATTTCTTTGTGGTATAATAAAAGCCTCTCAGTATTTATTTCCAAGAAGCATAGTGAGTGATATCATATTCAACTTCAGCCATTTTTATATATGACCTTGCTTAAATTCAGAGGTTGAGAATTTATGCAACCCCTTACTGATAGTACTTGAGAATGGATGTTTCTGCTTGTAATTGTTTAGTTTTCTGAGTAAGCCATCTTCATCTGATCTCCAGAACACAAAGAGTTGAGAGAAGAGTAAATAAGCAAGAGGCGCACAGGCAAGCCTAAGATACCATTTGCATATTGAAGCAAAGCTACTAGACTCACACATCATAAATCACTATCTCATAAAATTACACTCAAATGGCAGTGCACACCACCACTAAAGTTAAGCCCATAATCTGCTGGTATACAGTACAGAAACCTACTAGAGTACTATTTGTTACTGAAAAAAAATAAAATCAATATGCTGCCAATGCAAGCATGTGCACTCATACCCAAGGCTAGGAAAATGGAATTTCATGTGGTAATTTCAAAGCTTCTGCAAAGACTATGTCGCTGAGGGGTGGTATGGTGAGGTATATATCTCAATAATAGGTTCAGCTCATGGGAGGTCCCAGGAAACACAAGAGGATAAAGAAGGAGTGAGAGAAGATGGGAATAAATGAGAGAACTGACCTTGATCTGAATAATATTAAATACAATGGGAAAGTTTTGATCCTGGACAATGGTAAAAGTCATATTTAGCTTGCTGTTTCAGATCTTCAAGTGCTATAATTCCTGTTATAATTCCAAATCAATTTAGTAAAGATTGATACATAGGTAGGTCCGACTTTGCAGGGTGGTGTAACAGGAGTTAAGAAACAACACATAAAGAGGTAGACCAGCACTCCTCTGCAGCCCATATTCACCTTCCTGTTTCTATGGAGTGTCTTATATTTTCAGTGCCGTCTATGAGCTCCAAGCTATGATCTACTGATCTGCAATTAATATGATAGAAGACCTATGAGAGAGAGAGAGAGAGAGAGAGAGAGAGAGAGAGAGATCCTCCCTGTCTCCAAAAATACTAGAATGAAATTGTCCTTAAAAGGGAAGGAGAAAACTAGCACTTGGGTTACTTATCAACGTAAATATTTTGACAAAAGAAGTATAAACCCAAATTTTAATAAATTCAGAATATATTTAGAAGTTCCTCAGGTAGAAGAGCAATATTATTTGAATCTATGGAATGAAGAGGAGGTCTACATAGTATAACATCAAAGGAAGGTATTGAGATTTAAATGAGATAATAGCTACATACAATTGAACACATAATACATGCAATTTATGAAAGCTCCCAACATTGGAAAGCAGTGTACTTGGTGGAAATGACAATGTTTCAGAGACCAATGTAATTGGTTTGGACCTGGGTTTTGCCACTGGCTTCTTGATCTCAAGAATTTTACTTAATTACCCTGAGACTTAGTTTCCCCATCGGTGTATAATAATACTCATACTGCAGGACTAGTTTAAAGATTAGAAATTATACATGAAAAGCTTTATGTTCTTAGCCCACAATAAATGCTAGGTAAACAGTTATTGTGATATTTTGTTTAATGTTTAAAAGAAAATAAGACTTGCACAACTGATGGCACATACAGGATATTACGATGCCCACTGCCATGAAGACAGCCATAGCTTTAACTGCTGACAAAATTATCCAGCTCCAACCTTCCACAAGTTTTTGAGAGAAGGCAAATGAAAAGCAGCATTCATTTTGTAGGTTACTTTGAGGCCAACTTGATCAATATGTTATGGTTTCATAAAAATAACACCTACACGTGCATAGGTCTCAACCACCCCTAGTGGATACACAAAGCAGAATTCTTCAGAAGCCAATTTAGACCCAACTTTTCTTAAAGTATTGTTAGTAGGGCGACCAATATTCCAAGTTCTGCCAGGACAAAGCAATTTCCTTCCTAATATTTAACAGGTAAGGAATATAAAACTATATTAAATATATTTATAAGATTATCAAACAGCGATTGCTCATTAGGAAACACTATACACCCTAAATGGTTTCCTCGTATTCACTTGGTGCCCTTCTAATTCATTCTCCGCTCAGAGGGTTGTATATTCAGAGCGTTGTGAAACAACAGAGGACTAGAATTCAAACTATATAAATACATAAAGAATGATTACAAATCAGCGAGAAAGAATAATCTGGTAGAAAAGTGGAAAAAAAAAACTAAACAGGTATTTCACATTAGAAGCACCTATGGCCAAAAAACATGAAAAAAAAGCTCACCTTTAATAGCAATTAGGGAAATACAAATTAAGACTATAATAAGACACCATTTCAAACCCACTAGACTGGCAAAACTTAAGTCTTACAAAACCAGTTGTTGGCGAGTATGTGGATCGACTGTGGGAATGAATATTGGTACTACCGCTCTGGAAAACATACGCTCTCACCCAGCAATTCCAAAACACGTGCCCCAGGAGCCACACAGTACTACACCCTAGACATTCATGTTAGCCTTGACGGCAAAACAACAAGCAAAAAGCAAAAACAAAACAAAACAAACCCAACCTGGAATCAAAACAAATAGCCGCTTACAGAAAAATGGATCAATAAATGGAAGTAGATTCCCGGAGTGGAATACTATACAGTGGTAAACGTGAATAAACCAGAGTCTCAGAGCAAAACACCACAACCTTGATGAATCTCAGACACATCAAGTTGACAGGGGAAAAACAACAAAACAATTCCTAGAAGACATGCAGCACGGTATGAAAAATGCAACCTACTAGCTGTCTCTGTGAGGGGCAGCCAGGGCACACAGGCAGCTACAAGCTGTTGGTAACGTTCTCATTCTTCAGATGGCTGGAGGTGGGGGTAGGGGGTCATTGGTCGTTATTATGTTATTATGTTTTCTAATTTAAAATGTACATATTCTTTCATATAAATTCAACATTATGTTAAAAGAAAATACTCAAGGAATATTAAACACAATTATGGCTGCTTCCTACATGTGATGTACATGTTGCTTTCCGCCTCTCTTTGAATACTGAGCAAAATGCATAGCATGGCTTAGGTGAGAATTTATGATCTGACACCTAGAAATCTTGGACCACTGTCATCATTGTTCTGTGAATCAATCTACATCTTCCTCCTGCCACACAAGACTTTCACTGTCTCATCATGCTCCCTTCTGCTTCGAGACATTAGCAGATAATCTCTTTTGCCAGCCAGGTTTTCAGTTCCCACTCCCCTGCCCACCCTACTCCTCTGCCCCTCCACACCCCACCCGCACCCAGGACTCCCAGTGTTGCTTAGTTAATGTCTACTCAGCCTATAGATCTCAGCTCAACCATAGAAGAGTCATCCTCTCTAACTTTACCCAGCCAGTTCTTACTCAATCCTCTCATAACACCACATACTTCACCATGTGTTTTAGTTTTACATGTATTCATATCAACCTTTGAATGATTTCTATCTCCCCTACTAGATTATAAGTACCATGAAAACAGGGACTGTGCCCTTTTTTTCCCTTTTTGGCTGACCATGGACTCCCAACAACTAGTGCAAAACCTGGCACATTAAGTATTCAATAAGTATTTTTGAATGAATGTATGAATCAATGATTTTGAATGAGTGATCACTTCATTTACCAACAAAATTTGGTGCTGAGTGCCATCTATTTAAGGACTGTGATAAATGTTGTGTATCATGTCTTATAACATTGGCAAATGTTTGAAATATATTCAATGTTACTTGCACATAAAATATTTTTAGTACACAAGCTCATTAACTATGCTTCTATGGCTGAAAGAAGGAAGTTGTGTTGGAATCCAACAGGGAAAATGTTAGAACACTTAAAAATAAAGGTGAACAATTCCAACACTCAGTGTGAAAGACTGGACGGTAAAATGTTAACTAATAATTGCAGATATGGCCTAATATAACAGAAAACAGTAATACCCCAAATTCCAGTCCAAATTCTTCTCTTGTTATAATGTATCTATTGAAATAGAATTTTCATATTTTACTGAAAAACACAGAAACCACCTTGAATCATGCAAGGATCTGACTTAGCAACATAATCTCTAAATTATGTGTATATGTCATGTAAAAAAGGTAAAAAGTCACTATTCTCTTTAAAAATGGGTGTGTCATAATTTGTAATAAATAAGTAAACATCATTCTATTTTTTCCATTTTCCATCATGAAATGAAAATAATTTTCTTTCTTTAGTGTTTGTTGTTATAACATTAAAAAGTTATGTAGTTCTAACTTTGATCCTTTCTTGAATCAAACTGTCCATGAGACCATATATTTCGCCTACTCTAATATAAGCAATTATCGGCAGTCATGAGCTCCTAATTGTGTTCTACATGACAACCATAATTTTCAAAGAATTTCACAGTAAAAAACTATGAGACCGTGATTTACAAGTAGTGGAAACCAAAAATTCTTTAAATAGTCATCAACATTTCAAAGCACCAATATAATTATTACCAAAAGAAAACAAGGTATCCACCTGAAACTAATTTAAAAAAAAAGAAAGAGAGAAAAACGCAGTACCCATTCAAACAAACGTAAAAATGTCTGAGATGATTAAAGGACAAAGTGCCAAATGCCTACCTGAGACAGAGGCTTTTTCAGAAAGTCTTTGGCTAGGTTTATACAGCCTTTAAACATTATTTTGAAAATCATTTTGATTTCCTGTGGCATACACCACAGCAGATATTTCACTACTTTATATATCTAAAACTGTAACCGGAATCCAGGCACTAAGAAATTCACACTTTATTTTTAATAACATGCAAAGAACATTTGCTGATATGGGAGCCTAGCTGCTGGGTCGTGCTGTGGTACTAGGCATTGGCACAGCATACATGGATTTTCACGGGCTTACCAATCACCTGTTGAAGTCAGCTTCTGAAATAAACAAGGCAAAACATTCTCAGGCTGAACAAAAAATGTTACAGGAGTCAATAAACTTGGTTTGAGATACACCAGGTATTTTTAATTCACAAATTGAGGAGGAGAAAGGAAAGGGTCATGTCAGTGAACTATAGGCCGCTGATCTCACACTCCCAAAGCAGGACAGTATAAGTCAGTGACTATCTCTGTCTTCTTTACTGCGTATGTGTGAGTGGGTCTGTAATATTTTTATACTCCTGAATATTAATGCATATTTGTAAAAGGTATTTATCAAATCTTTGAGGTATTGAAAATCTTGCTTTCTTCCCTGGTAAGCATAGATGAATGGGTTGCCTCCAAAAACACAAACAACAACAATAAACGAAACAAGTGAATAAGCACAACTCCTTTTCTATTATATTTCAATCATTCTAACGCAGACATTTTAATATTTCTGATTTTAGGTCACACTAAAATCGATTGTGTGTCATAGCTTTATTGGCAGCATTTTTCTTTTATTTTTAGTGATAGAATTGATGCCATATTAGAACTGATGAGATGTATTATATTGAATGAAAAAATAAGAATGTCTTTTAATCTGGCGTTGTAACACAATTACGCTGTGCAGTGTGTGATATTACTTTCATACTCGTTTTTCAGTTCATATAAAGCAAGATGAAATTATACCAAAATTTGAAGATTTAATCTTATCATCAAACTATGTTTTTAGTGTTTTCTCTTTTTCTTTGTTGCACCTTCTATATGATACCTAAATTCATCAGCATCTTAAGTTTTGAAGTCATAAGCTCTTTCTGAGTTGGGCCTGCATTAAAATTAGTAAAGAAAATGACAACATTGATTGAGACAAGAGGTATATTTAGCTACAAATCAAGAGTAATGGAAAAGTAAATAAATAAGAGAGACATGCATTTAACTAATTTATGAAGCATGGAGAGCATTAAATTGATCTTCTTAAAAAAAATTACCTCTTGATACCACTTCACACCCACTAGGATGGCTAAAATTAAAAACAGACAATAAACACGTCTATGGATGTGGAAAAACCGGGAAACTTATACATTGCTGATCGTAATATAAAATAATACAACACTTTGGAAAACTGTTTTGCAGTTACTAAAATTGAATATAGAGTTATCAAATGACCCAGGGATTCCACTCATAGAGACAGGCACATGAGAAATAAAAGCGTGTCCACACACACACACACACCTGTACACGAATGTTCAAAGCAGCATTACTCACAATAGCTGAAAAGTAGGAACAACCCAAATTTCCATCAAATGATAAATGGATAAACAAAATGTGGTACAGCCATATAATGGAATATTATTTGGCAATAAAAAGGAAATGAAGAACCCATATATGTTACAACATGGATAAACCATGAAAACATGCTCAGTGAAAGAAGGCAGTAATAAAAGACCACATATTTTGTTATTGAATTTCTATGAAATGTCTAAAAGAGGCAAATCTAGACAAAATTTAGACAGAAAATAGATTAGTGGCTGCCGGAGTTGAGGGTGTTAGAATGGGGAGTGGCTGCTGAAGGGTATGGGGTTTCTTTCTGGGGTAATGAAAATGTTCTAAAATTAGACAGTAGGTGTTGTTTGCAAATCTGTGACTATACTGAAACCACTGAACTATACACTTTTAGGGTGAGTTTTATTGTGTGTGGCTATTTCAATAAAGCTGATATAAAAACATAAAACAGATCCATTAGACTGGTAAAAATATAAAATAAATCCATTAGACCGGTTAAAGAAATTCACTATTTCAATGATTTCTTAAGGATTTATTTTAAACAAATGTCAGTTCTGTCAACATTTTGGCTAAGCAGCTGAGGCATTACTGCTATTTGCCACAAAGTTCCTGCAGTTAAGTGCATCTGTGCAACAGATGTATTATAATGGTACATGTTTTGAATGTTACATCTGTTAGTAAATGTAGAGCAGCTCAAACTGCTAATTAAATATGAATTTGTATATGTCAATTAGGAGCCAATTTCTTGTGAAAACTGCCTAATGTTTAAGGCACAATAAATTGAACCAGTATCTGGGACCGTGTGTGTCTTGACCTGTGTGGGAAGGCCGTCCAGGGCGCTGAATACAGGCTAGACAGTTTCCATGGATACCTCACACTACGTGAGGTGGAGAAGTGCAAAATTATAAACAACTTCCTAAAAATTATGCTTCGCAAAATATATTAGTTAAAAAAAAAACACATGAATCTTCCTAAAGAAAGGTGCTAGAATTTATTTTGTTGATAAGTGGATAAGGTTTTGGGGGGAAGGGAGAGAGAGGCCCAGTTTTTAAAAGGATCATTTTTCAACTACTTTAGAATTCATAGTAGAGGAAGAGATATTCAAAATGTATGTATCGTCATGAGGCCTATAGCAAACCTCAAGAGTTTTAAAGATATTTAGCTTTTACAGGAACCAACTACATATATTGAATTAGTCCAGCTGCGTTTAATTAATCTGACCACTGCATACTAATATGCTGATCTTTCCAAATAAATGCACACTGTAATTACAACCAGGTTACCCCTCCCACCATCCTTCTGCTCCTTCCCATGAAATAAGACTACACATCTTCCAGATGTAGCATAAAAACCGCAGTGTTTTTCACCGACCATTTCAGAATTAGACAAAACAAAGTATAAGAACACATACAGCATCCTAAGAAAAAGGAGACATCCCCCACACTATTTTACTAAGAAGACCTGACCACACACCTGTTGATTCACACCTTTAACAGGTTAGGGGAGGAAGAATGGAAAAGTCCTGGCATCAGCTTTTTCCATGTCCCCAAATTACTTCCACGATTAGGCAAACCAGTCAGGTTTTATTCCCAGAACTAAAGAGATAATCAGCATGCACAGAAATACAGTTGTTTTCTTTGGACCATAATCCCATCATTACATGAGATCCAGCATAATTGAGGGGTAGGAACACAAATTGTTTTAATAAAGGAGACAAATGTATCAGTAAATTTTAATTGAATTTCACAAATATCTCATTTGAGGCTCACAGCAAACTAATGTAACACCCAGCTTAACAGCAAGAGTCAGCTGCAATAATGATTTCCCAAATATTTTTAAAAGTGTGTATATGTTTTAATTTAATATCAAAATAAGTATAGCTTTTTTAAAAATTAGAAAATTCACTAAAAGTGTTGGGGCAGGAGATGGTAGTAAAAGAACACGAAAAGAACTCTACCTAGAAAAATACCTACAGTAACTAGAACTTTGTTCTAATAAAGTTTTCTTTACGGTTGCCAACTCTCCTGCCCTGTTTCTTATTCACTATCATCTTGATTCCCTCTAATTCTTCCCGTTTTCTCAGTCTTTGTTCACCTGAGCTGTAACCAATCCCTTACCTGCAGTCCCATTTGCTTCTGAGTTTCTAATTTTTTTAAGGTAAGAGAAATTGCTACCAACATCATGCCATCAGCAGTGCAGTGGCCCTCGAAAATGTGGTTGTCCCCATCTCGGTGTCATTCCACTGCTCCTACTGCCTTCACCAACAGCTCCTTGTCATCCTCCAAGGTCTCAGCTTACATGTCACTTTCTTGGAAAAACTGTTTTCTGGATACCCCGCCCTTAGCTGAACTTGTGCCCTCCAGTTCCACACTCTTACAGCACTCTGACTTCTCCCTCAGAGTCATTAAGAAAAAAATTTAATTAATCCCTTATCTAACGATTTGGTTGGTCTCTGATGTTCTCTCTAAACTCTATGAGAATGTAATATAGATTGTTCATCAATGCCTCTCCAGGGCTTAGCAGACACTCGGTAATGTTTTTTTGGAAGCAATACTGTCTCATGCATTTTTGTTCTATTTCCAGATACCTCTGTGTTCCGTCATTTTTATAATTTCCTAATGAAATTTTTATCATAGAATCAAATTCTCATGTTTCAAAATCACCTAAAAAGTCATATTATGAACTAAGCATTCTTCATTCTATTTTGGCCTCTGATGAGTAGAAAATAATCACTCTCAAGCATATTTGAGATCAACATAACACATGTTTGGGACATTGTGGGACCAATGTATAAGCTATTGGAGGATGGGAAGGCAGAAGGGAATTTCCATATGTCCACTCTGGCTGCAAATGAAGTCTTGAAGCCTACGCCATCTCTGTCTCTCACTTTCACCCTTCAGCCTCCACCAGTTTCCTTAGCTCTGACTGCCTCGATGCCTTTCCACACGGTCTTACCACTCTTGGCACCCAAAATCTTGTGCTTTGCAGCTTCTGTCACCTAGAATAACCTCCTGGTACCTCTGCCTCATCTATTCTTCACCTCATTTCAGACTTCAGCTGAAAACATCCCTCTGCCCTTGTTTTACCTCTCCACGTATAGAGGAGGGAACGAATTTTTAATTCTAAAGCGTTTAAGCAGACACTTTACAGGAAGACACTCTGCAGTATCATTGTGAAGCACAGAATGCTGCATTTATGCCCAGGGGATTTCTCAGGTTTGTGAAAGCCATTTCCATCCTGCATTTTAAAAGCCTCTGCTTAAATCAGAATTAAGATTCATTCTGATAGTGCCACGATGCTAACATTTTAACCCCTTGAGAAAAAAGAATTTTAGTATACTTGTTCCTTCTAGAAAACATACAAAGTTTTATAAAAATCCATCAGATATCCCTGCCCTATAAGTCTGTCATTACCAATTCGAGAGAGTACAAGACAAACCCTCCGGTTTACTGCAGAAAAGGGCACATGCCAGGGGCTGGCCAGCTGTTCACCAAACCCTCTCCCTTTCCTCCTGGGCACAAAGCTAGACTACGCTGCCCAGTCTTCTGTGCAGTCAGCCGGGGCCACGTGACTGAGTGGGAGCAACCTGAAGGTGAGCAGAAGTGACGTGGATCCGGCTCTGCGGGAATCTTGGGTTCTTTCCTCTCTTGTACCCTGATGCAAAAAGGCAAAGCAACTGAGGAAGATGCCGAGCCTCAGGGTGGAAGGAACACAGGGCTCTGGACTACTAGGGGAATTGGGTCATAGGAGGTCTGCTCTGCCAGAACACTCACATTGCGATTTTAACTTTTATTATGCTAACAGAAGCTAACTTTTATGATGAGAAGCCACAGAGGTTTTCAGGTTTATCTATTTCAGTAGTTAGTGTTACCTTAAGCAATCCAGGCAGTGTATGTCAGCCTGGATGGGCAATCACTAGTCTTGCCCCTGTGACTATTCCCAAGGTATTTTGTCGAGACCCACCTGTGTCTGAAGAAACTGACTCTGAGCACAAGCTAGTTGTGAAGCTGCCATGAAAATTCATCTGGGAATACAACTTCATTGACACCAGAGTTTTT